>NC_057809.1:209458888-209758888 GCF_018294505.1 Triticum aestivum
CCGGTCCGCCGCCGCCCCGGCCATCCCTCTAGGCCCCCCATGCCGAGCTTTTTCTCCGGCGATCCCCACGCCACCGCCACGCCAACGCCCCACCACCGCCGGCGACCACCGCCCCCATCCTGAACCCTAAGATAGATAGTGGGGTACCTCTCCGGCGAGCCCCCCTCCCCGCTGCGGCTGGTTCTTCCTTCACCCCGGCGAGCCCCCCACCCCCTAAAAATTCACTGACCCAAAAGTTGATTCAGTCGACTGAAGTGTAGCTAAATCGGAGCAGCATCGCAAGCAAGAGCAAGAGCGAGAGCAGCAGCGCGAGCAAGAGCAATAGCAAGAGCAGACCAGACAGGGGACTGAGAGCAAGAGCAGAGTAGCAGCGCGAGCGAGAGCTAAAGCAGCACCGGCTCCTACTAATGTAGACGTCCCCGCCGAGGGAGCGACATCGTGGAGGAAGTGGCCGGCGACGCCGCCGTGGATGGAGCCGCGCCGTGTCGGCTCGGGACCGAGCGCCGGTAGCACCGTTAGATCGAATCAAGAAGAAAATGCGGCAATTAGTGTACAACCTCTTTGGTGGCGCCGATTAGGCCGCAGCTTCATCCGAGGAAATGGTGATGATGATGCTCTTCCGATGGTGCAGGTGAAGACGACGGTGTGGGAATGGAGGTGGCGCGAAAGATGAGGGGAATGTCGGGGCAGCTCCTTGGAGGTGGAGGACGGGGTGGCTGAACCGGCGGCACGATGAGATCGACAACGGATCCTCATCTGGTACGGTGGATGATGGACGTCGAGGTGTTGCTTTGGACGACATCGTCGGGGAAGAGGCTCCGGCTGGGTGGCGGACAAAGCAGGGTGTGGGGTTTCGTCGTGGGTTTTCGAGGCCTCGGTGTACGAATGGGTGGGCGGATGGGATGGCAGTGGGGAACCATGGCTTAGACATGCGCTTGTCCGAAATGTGGGGTAGGTTACGAAAGTACCCCCACCGATTTGAGGCAGTTCTTTCGGTTCAGGGGTACCATGGGCATTTCGCGTGTAGGGATTTCACAGGAGGTGGAGTTTTCGCGCGTGTTGTAATTTCGGAATAGCAAGGCGCGGGTTGAGATGGAGGAGTTGTCGGAGCACAACGAGACAAAGATATATCTTAAATATTTCGGGCTAACAACGTGCGGGTTGAAGAGGCGGGAGTTTCGCAGCACGATAGACACAGACGCTAGCTTGAATTTTCGGCATAACAAGGCGCGCCTTGAAATTTCGGAAGAACAAGCTTAATGTGTACCCAAAAAATAGACAATTTGCACCTTAACATGCACAACACACACACACAAACACCATTTAGACTAGAGTAAGGTACACGTGCATTGCACGCATGAGATTTGGCAACCAAATTATGAATAAATACCACATTATAACATGCAAGCTTTGAGTCATATATGCATGATGTAGATGTTCATTTAATTCTTATAGTTCATTTCATTCAAAATCATCTAGTTTTTATAAGAAGCTAATCTATTTTAAGATTCATGGAATTGTGCGTCGTAAGACATAAAGTAAAAACAAATAATGGCAAATCATGTAGAAAAACATTTGGGCAATTCTGATATGGAAGATTCTAGAACAAATAAGAAGTGCTTGTGTTTTGATGTTTGTGCATTATGCTTAAGTTCAACCAT
Source organism: Triticum aestivum (assembly GCF_018294505.1). Taxonomy (NCBI): domain Eukaryota; kingdom Viridiplantae; phylum Streptophyta; class Magnoliopsida; order Poales; family Poaceae; genus Triticum; species Triticum aestivum. The sequence goes on from NC_057809.1 coordinate 209,460,550, forward strand.
GGAGTCTTCTAGATTATACATGTGGCGAAATCTGGTGGAATCTAGATGATATCCAACGGCCAGTAGTGCTCAAATTTGCCATCTTTGGACCATCGGATTCGCCTCATCCAACGACCATCTTTCAAAGTTAAAGTTACCCGCACACAATATAAAAAAATATAAAAAATAATATATATATATATATATATATATATATATATATATAGCGGTATAGATATAGATATGTGATGCAAAAGCCGCCCATCATCTCCAATTAGAATAGTGTGTCCATGCACAGATGCGACGTGGCCAAATGATGTCTGCCATCGGTATCTCAAATTCAAATCAGTCTGACCTTGTTCAATGTGTATACATTACAACATGCTTGTTTCCAAAGCACACCGCGCAGATCTCTGTTATATTCATGCATGCATGGGTTTCAAACATCAGGATCTCTTATTCAAATATTTGAATTCAACTTTACATTGATTATGACCTCACCTATTCTTTTACACCCACACAATAGTCTTCTCTTTATAATTTTACCACTAACTTTCTCTCATGCATGCATGCACACACACTACCAGTCGGCATTATCCATCGCACGCATGCAATCTTTTTCTTCAGGTCGGTCTCCCATGAAGGCACACACCCACACACATCCCCCTCTCCATCATATCATGCATTCTTTATCTCTCACGTGTGCATGCGCAATGATCGATGTTCCTCTATGTATGTGTGTATATATCTAGGTCTTTCATAGTTTTCCACACAAACTGACCAATCGATATATCCAGTGAGGTCTCACCCTCTTTCCCACATCCACATTGATCAATCTATACCTCTCTATATAGGATTAACATATATAGCTAATACACCCACATTAATTATATATCCAACGCCCCCCTCTCATCATCCATGCCTTCTGCTTCATCTCTTAGACGCGTGCACAATGGCGAAGACAGGGGCAGTAAGGGCCCTGCCCCCTCCCCCTAACATCACTATATATCGAGGCTAATAAGAATGTGATCATTAGACAATTGCTGCTAAAAATGGTTTAAGTTCATGAATTGACCCTCCTCGTAAAGGATTAGAAATGCTTGCCCCCTAGCTCATTTATTTTTCATGGCTCCGCCACTGTGCGCAACAGCACACGTGTTCGCCCCCTCTCTCTAAATATCGATCTCGCACTTGTGCATTCCTTCATAGTCTCCCTCCACTTGGCCCCTCGCACCATCTTCTAGCCCCCCACCGTATTTTGCCACATGTACAATATAGCAGACTCCATGGTTGAACTTAAGCATAATGCACAAACCTCAAAACAACAATGGTTCTCTTTTGTTCTAGAATCTTCCGTATCATAACTGCCCAAACTTTTTTTCTAGTTGAATTGCCATTATTTGTTTTTTACTTTATGCTTTACAACGCACAATTCCATGAATCATAAAATAGATTAAGGGCTTCTTTGATTCAAAGGATTCTCAAAGGAATTTTGGAGGATTCTAATCATTAGGAATTTTTCCTACCTTGGTTGTTTGATTCGTAGGATTGTAAACCATAGGAATTTTTCCATATGATTCATTTGCACTAGATTTCATAGGAAACATCCCATCCACTCAAACCTCTTTGAAAGAATTCTACATTTTTTCTATGCACAATCAAACACTCATACAATCCTGTAGGATTCAAGACGACATTCCACTATAATCCCATGTTTTTCCTATTCCCATGTTCTTAGCTTTTTTTATAAAAACTAATTGATTTTGAATGAGATGAACTATAAGAATTAAACGAAGGGCTACATCAGGCATGTATGACTCAGAACTTACATGCTATAGTGTGGTATTTATTCATAATTTGGTTGCAAAATCTGATGCGCGCAATGCACGTGTACCTTACTAGTACTTCGAGTATGTGCAAAACACGTAAATTAGAATACCAATAGCACGCTACACAGTGTCTCTCTTACAGTTCATGAAGCCATGTGGCACATGTGGAGGCGTTGTCGTGACCTCCTTGCGTGGATTGATCATAGTGACGTGCTGCTGGTTCCAGAAGAATGTACTCGTCCTCCCTGAGCCATACTGGCGGTACATGCATGAAGCGAAGATGTGCACGCACGCCACACATGCACTCATTCCCTCGCACGCACATGCGGGTACATGGGCAGACGCAATTTTGTACCAAGATCCACCCCATGTGATAATTTGACGCGTGTAAAGTCGTTCACTTCATTGGTGGTCAATTAATACAGCGCATGCGAATTGAGTGGACGTGAGGGCGGAAGAAAGACATTATTACTCCACTGAGCGCATGCGAGTAGTTAAATCGTGGGTTGCTAGTAGTACTTCCATTGGTCTCCTTTGTATTTTGTGCCAATTTTTGACAGTAATATAATATTTACGCATTTGAGCAGTGTAGTACTTGAAATTTACGTTCCGCTAAACTCATCGGGAGCCGTTTCGGGCCTCGAAATCAAAACCATCAATTAATCTTTACCTTGTTCCCATCACATTTGAAAGCCTGCTCACACCTACTAGTACGTACCAAACCTGGACGTGTTCCCACTATGCAGGTATTAGTACTAGTGCTAGTACTTAGGTTATAAAAAGGGGAACTACCTAACCAAAAATTACTCTACCTTTCCTCCTCATAGGTGCTTCTTCTTCGTCCGTCATTGCCATGGCCGGTGAGCAGAGCTCTAGGTCGAGAACTACTCGTAACAAGGCAGCGGCAACCAAGGCTGTGGAAAAAAAGAGAGGGCTCGCCGCCACGCAGAGACCTCAAAAGATCTCTCACGGGTAGGCGATGGCTCCCAGGAGCGCCCTAGCCGCGGAGGCGAACATGCCGAGCCAGCGGAGCTGGAGTCGTTATCCCTCGACGGCATGCCCGATCAGCTCAATAAGCACCTCAATAAGCAGAAGGAGTTCATCCAAGGATTGATGGAGTTGCTAAAGGAAAGCCTCGACGACATGCCCGCTGAGCTCAATCAGCAGGGGGAGTTGACCGCCGGCTTGGTGATGCTGCTGAAGAAGAGCATTGCCTTAGAGAAGAAGGCGACCAGCGAAATCCTGCGACTTCACGAGGACAAGGCGAAGCTCTGCCACGAGATCGGACTTGTTGAAGGAGAAGAACGCCGGCTGGAAGAAGCTTCATGAGAATAGTAGTTCCTCGATAAAGATGCTGCAGTCCTTCGTCATGGAATAGAAGGAGGAGTTGGCGAAGCTCCGTATTGAGCACCCGGCTGCTGTCAAGGTACGTAATGCGGTCGTGGAACAGATGATGAAGGCTCACATCGAGAAATCCCGCATCATGGACAGAATGAAGAAGATGGTGGAGGAGACACGCAAGGAGATGGAGGTCGTGGAGGAGATGACGAAGCAGTTACGACTCCGCAGCGAATTAGATCATTTGGGGTGATAATCTTCCTTCTTCTTTTGCTCCTGTGTTTCATCTTTTGCTTCAGGTGTTTCGCCGCACGTGTCACGGTCTCTGCGAGGCATGAATAGAACAATGTTTTTTTGAGGGAATGAATAGAACAATGCTAACAATGAGATGACTAGCAAATTAGATCATTTTTATCGCCATATGGCACTGGGCTGTCGTGTTTCGTGCTCCTCCGTCGCAGTACTACTCCAGTGGAAAACTTGAGTATACCGCACGGTTCTTTTCTCCTCCTCGATCAGGTCGTCGGCGCATTTATACAAGCAGTAAAATCACAAGGCCCCGCCTTCCACCAGTAATGAGCCGTCAAATCACAAAGGCCCTCGACTCTCGTGAAACCGACCAAGCTAGACTGCCCCGCCCTATAGCCTTTTAAAAAATGTATACTTTTGTACAGCAGTAGTATCGATGGATTGCACCATGGAGAAAAACTTGAAATTAAAAAAAGGTGGTACATATAGAGAGCACTCGTCGCCAAATTATGCATATAGTACTATTAAAAAGGCTAGTCACAATAATGGTGTCCAGCACAACCCACCCCTCAAATAAAACTAAGAGGGTGCTTGGATACGTTTTAGTCCCATGACTAAAAGTAGTGGGACTAAAACATGCTAGCCTCACCCATGCTTGGATCCAAATACTAAAAAAGCTAAAATCAAGTTAATGAGCATTTATTATCCTCCAAACCCTCCAATCCAGAACTCGCCTGTGTTAAAGGAGAGGAGTTAAATGAGTACAGAGAGGACTAATCCACATTTTAGTAGGGGTACCCCTGACTAAAAAAATTTAGTCTCAAGACTAGTTTTAGCCCCTCTTTAGTCAGGGGTGCTTGGAACTTTAGCCTCTTAAAGAGACTATTTTTAGTCAGACTAAAATAAGTCCCTTGGATCCAAGCACCCTCTAAGCATCCTGGAATTCTTTAACAAAACTAAGCACCCTGAAATTCTTTGACAACTAAACTGCTGACTATATGATGTTGGCCATATATATTGTATGTATATAATGTGAAGAAACGAGTGGTAGTACTATACCAACTGAAAGATGAAATGTAAGAAATACTAGTATGTATGTACTGAAGATTTAAAGTAATGAGAAGAAACATAACATAGTTCTGCTGGGGGCTCAGCACAACACACCCCTCAAATTAAATTAAGCACACCTGAAATTAAACTTTGCAACTATTCTGGTAGACACTGCATTAGAACCACCACGAGCAACGACACTGCCACCTTACTCGGAGTCCTCGTCCATGTCCTCGACTTTGTCCTTGTCCCTCTTCCTCTTAGCCGATATTTCTTTGCTGGAACCGCACACTTGGCTGTTGCTCTTCATCCAACCCTTGTAGATATTGAAGCAAAGGTAGCCATCCATTGCAGCATAGTGGATGTGGTCTATATCTAGTACATTCCGCTGCCATGCATGACGATGAAATGTGTATGGAGGTTTCTCTAGTTTACCGTACGAAGGATGAACCATGGCTCCTGCCAGGGTCAGCATTGAAGGCTGACGAGAGGACACCAACCGATTCTTCTAGAGGTCGGAGGGGTTGCCTACAACGAGACCTATCCGACGTAGGACATCCCTATCGTTCTTAAAGTCTATAGTAGCGAATTTCACCGTTTTGTCCTTGAGGAAGTTCTTAAAATCCTGGCACTCAACGTTGGCATGGCATATGTGGTAGACCAAGCAAACGTTATGTACGCAAACCTGGATCACAGCGGGCTTCTTCCTCTCTTCGTCCTTTAGATCCTTCTCTGGTCCCAGGACTGTGGTGTACTCAACATCTAGCCCAGCGACCCACTCATCATCTGAGTTTTCGAACATGCGTCTGAAGCGAGAAAGGCATCCTTTCACCGTCGCGGAAGAACGGGTGTAGATGACGTCGAACTCATCGCCGGTGATGGTTCTAACATTGTACTCACCGCCGATCGTGGAGATTTGGGACGCCATGGATTTGGGAGGAGGGTTAGGATTAGTGGAACTGCCGTAATGTGAATGGACGGGACGACTAGGAGCGAACCGCCGTAGTATTGAAGGACGTGTGGGGACGAGTAGGAGCGAACTGCCAGCGTGCGAACCGCAGGGTAGTGGCTTTCCATTCTCCCATGATACGGGCTTCCGAGAGCCCTTGGATCTGAGATCGAATGGTTGCATGGCGTGATTCTAGACCTATGGGTGAATATCCTATCCTAGAGGGTTATTCTGCAAATTTTCAGCAACTTAGCATGCGACCTTTTTATCTCAGATCCAAGGGCTGCCAGCAGCCCGTATCATGGTCGCGCCTACCACGACCATCACATCGCTCGCGCGGTCGCGCCCTTGGAGATTTAATACGGTGCGTTAGGCTATCTGATGTTGGCATGTCATACATAGTCATCACTTAGTCACTCATACTACAACAAGGTTGGCTATAAGGTTGGCTATAAGTGTATTTTTTACTCCTCTCTATCTCTTTCTTCGTACTCCCTCCGTCCTATAATATAAAAATGTTTTTGACACTAGTGTAGTGCCAAAAACGTTCTTATATTATGGGACACAGGGAGTACTAGTATTTATTGCATTCGCTAAGGAGTGACCTCTTCCAATGAAATGGTGTTGCTAAGTTTGCTTCATTTAATTAGCTATAGACTCAAAATTGTCTTTTCACCTAGGTACACGCGCTTAGCACCGTTTCTTCCTTGGCTCACCAAACTAGTCTCTCTCTTCTTGATTAACTTGCCACATCAGACTTTATGCCTATGTGGCAAGCATAAGCACCTATACGAGCAAGTAAAAGTAAGTACAATAGTGCACTTTACATGGCATTTTTGCATATGTGGAGGAAAGAGAGGCAAGGAAAAAGTGGAGAAGTGGGCTCTCATGCAAGAGCAAGCCTCTACTACATGGTGGACATTGGGAGAGCACCTGTATGGTGGTGGTCAGGAATCAGGAGACTCACGCCGGTCGTAGCGCCGCAGTTAAAATGATAATGGCAAGTCAAATCACGGGCCCCCACCTGTCCAGCAGTAACTCACTGTCAAATCACACAGCCCTACGTTTGCAGCAGCCTACTCCCTCGTCTTCTCGCGTCTCTGTCGAACCGACTAGGCGGAACTTCCCCGCCTCCTACCGCGCAGGAAAAGGCCCGCCCTCGACTTTTAAATAGTATACAATATACTAATTTTGTATCCATGGATTGCGCCCTCGCCATGGAGCAAAGCATCTAGAAAATGGAGGAGAGACGATGGTCTTGCAATAGAGAAGAGGGAAAGGCGAGACGGTGGTTTTGGAATGGAGATGATGGAGAGGAGAGGAGGTGGTTTTGCAATGGAGAAGATCAGAAGAGGAAGAGACGAGACGGTGGTTTTGGAATGGAGATGATGGAGAGGAGAGGAGGTGGTTTTGCAATGGAGAAGAGGGAGAGGAGCGTGCGGCAGCAATTTAGGATTGGACGAGAGGGCCGGCGCACTATGACTGGATCAAAATCAATATCAATTTACCCTTCAATTAAGAAAGCGACCCCACATTAACTAGTCTCCCTTTTATTCTGGGTCATAATTGACCATGATTTTTGCACATAAAATATATGTTATACGTTGCAAAAATAATATAATTTGAAAGTACATTCAGATACGAACCAAACGATACAATTTTTGGTCGCATGCATTCACATTTTGCTTGTCAAATACAGTATGTGGTCAAACTTTGAACCAAAATACGCAAAACAACAAAAAAATACTTCCAAGACCAGCGCCGCTCTTCCGCTTTTCTCCTCTTAAACCACCGCCGCTCCTCTCCTGTTCCAATCTAAATGCAGCGCCGCTCCTCTCCTCTTCCATTTCAAAACCACCGCCCCTCCTCTCCTATTCCAGTCCAAAACCAGTGTCGCTCCTCTCCCGTTCTAATCCAAAACCAGCGCTGCTCCTCTCCTCTTCCATTCAAAAACCACCGCCGGCGAGTGAAGGTGTTGTGGAGAAGTAGATCGATGGAGGAGTACAACCGATACGTGAGGATCCCAGACGGTGACCCTGTGAAGCTAGCTAGGATGTTGGAGATACAGTCTTGGTTTGACAACAACGACCAACTAGCGGCGACGGCGACATCCATGGCCAAATATCTGCAACAGAGCGAAAAGGAGGCGATACTCCCGGAGGGAGTAGCGCCAGAGTACATAGAGCTGCTCCTTTGGGCCATGGAGCAAACAGATTCACCGAATCTGATCGTGAGGGAGCGTTGGTGGGTGTATCCATCCCAGATGGAGCATCCACCAGAGATTGAAGGATCGAGCATCTACATGGTGCCGTTTGTGAGGGTGTCCTGCCAGAGCGAGCTGGTGGAGTCTTCGTCGACCGAACCCAGAGGAGAAAAGCAGTTGGCCTGACGATGCTTCCCCGCCATCGTCTGCCTCGCCGTTCACATCATCTCACGGGGCGGCTGTCTGCCGCCGAGGAATAGGAGGGGGCTGCCCCCCCAGCCCAATAGTCGGGCAGGTTGTGAATTGTCAGGAGGAGCTTAGGGTTGTCAGTATTTGCAGGTTGTGAATTGTGTTTTGTGTTGTGTATTTTGAGAGTACTTTCAGATATGAATGTCTTTTGAATTTCAGATTTGCAGTATTGAGCATATGAAGTATTTTATGAATTCTAGATATCTATTTTTAGCAGTTAAAAAAATGTAGTTTCATATGAGTATAAAAGTGTAGACAGTGTGATTCTCAGAGAAGAAACTGCAAGTTTCAGTTTCAGATAAGAAACTGCAAGTTCAGTTTCAGATAAGAAACTGCAACTTTCGGAGGCAGAGCATTTATATTAACACGGCCTTTTCAAACAGGGTTAACATCATGTTGGAAGTTTTATTCATGGTCGAAAATGGAACTACCAGCCAGTTAACATCATGCTGATCAACATTCATGCATAGCACATCTTCATATGATGCACAGTCAAAATGCCCACACAATGTCGAGTGTGCAAAACACAGAAAAAATGAGGGACGAAGTTTTGGCAAGTGTTGGACGTGGTTTTGGGCTGCCCTGTCTAGGCTTTCATTTTTAACATGCGCAACCCACGACCTCGGATGGGAGGTCCATAGGCCTGTTTGTATTTTCTTAGGGCCGTCATGTATCGACCGGCCTATGGACCTCCCATCCGAGGTTTTATTTTTGGTAGCCCAATTTATGTATTTTTTTGAAGAAAACGTAGAGGTCTATTCTATTTTTCTATATAAGAATAGGAACGCCAGGTCCAACTTATGTTTTCCTTCTAACTATATTATATATATATAAATTATTTTGTATGATGACTGTTTAGTTCACATAATTGGCAAATAGATGACCGCTCTCGCGATCCCCTTCCCCCTGCCACCACCTCCACCCTCGCCCCCGCCCCCGCCACTACCTCCACCCTCGCCGCCGCCATAGATCTTGCCGCCACCCCCCGCCTCCTGACTCCGGGCACGCCTGCCCCCCTCAGCAAGTCTGCTCGCGCGCCCCATGGAGTCGCCGGCCATATCCACGGGGGAATGGCTGGAAGACAGGCAGATGTACAAGATGCATCTCCCACATGTCTACAAAGCCTTCCCACGGATGCTCCAGCAGCTCAACTCCGTCGTGCCGGCGGTGCTGCGGGAGACTCGAGGGAGGAGATGGAGGGAGCGGGCGATGCAGATCCGCGACGACACTCTCTCCTGGACCTAGTGCATGCGCGAATGGAGGGAAGAAGAGGAGGAAGTTGCGAGGGAGGAAGCCGAGGAGGGACCGAATCCGTTCTCTCACTCGCCCAGGTATGCTACTTCTAAGGAGATTTCTCGGAGAAGCATAGGATGCCCCACCCCAAGGATCCGCCGATTGCGTTCGTTCGATGGGCGAAAGGAGAAGTGAATTCAGGAGATCCACACCATGCTGCAAGATGGGAATGCTTGACTGGACTCATGCCCACTAGCGCGTCACCGGAGCCGGAGCAGGTGGATCCCCTACCTTACCTCTCCCCCAAACCTACAGAAGATTGAAATTAGGCTTGTAATCTGCTTCAATTGAGTTGTCTGGTGTTTATTTCTGCTTCCTGAGAGACAACATCTGGCTGGAGGATGAGAAGGAACCAGGAACTCCGATGAATTTCCCCTATCACAATGGGGCGAGCGCCGGTTGGGCAGTGGTACGGCCCACCTCCGCCCCAAATGGGGGCCCAATCTGGGAAGGCTCCTGTAATTGCCCAAGATCAATCTGCTGGTGGTTCTGACTCTCAGATCAGTGAGAAATCTCAAGGCAAGAATTAGCAAAAGAAGAGACAGGACATCCAGAAAACTGCTCATGCCCCTGCTTTAGGCCTTATGGCATACTCTAAGGTGATCTGCTACAACTGTGGGGAACCAGGGCATCATTTGGATAAATGTGTCAAGCCCAAGAGTTGTTTTATCTCCAAAATGGTTACCCATAAAGTTGAGAATTTCCCTGTCAGAAGGAAAACCCATAGTTCTGCTAGATATGTTGGAAGTGTTGCTCCAGGATTAGGGTTCTACCACATAGACCCACCTGATGAAAATGCTTAGTATCATGGCTCCCTGAAGAATGTGGGGATTGTTTTGGTAGAAGTTGGTGAAGTGACCAAGCAGCAACTTGCCACTGAGTTTGCAGACATTTACAAAACCAACTGGCCTGGCCAATCAATGCCCTAGATGAGTGGACATTCTTGGTCAAATTCCCTCCTGAAATAGATGTAGTTCAAGTTGCTAGATACCCTTGTTTTGGTCTCAAAAAAGAAAATGTTGTAGTCAATGTTGAAGTTTGGAAAGGCAGGATTGCGGCTGAAGAGGACCTCCAGGAAACTTGGATCAAGATCAGGAAATTGAACCCCCAAGTGGTGTGACTGGACTATGCTGGATCAAATCACTTCCACTCTAGGGGTCTTACTGGATGTGGATTGGCAGCATAATTTCAAGTCATTCTATGAAACTGTTAGGGTCAAAATCTTATGTAAAGATCCCTCCAAAATCCCTGCTGAAAGGCTTTTTGGAGTTGGGAACAAAATCTACAGGCTACTCATTGAGGTGGAGTCCTTAACCCCCACTAAAACTGGCTCCTCCACCAACCTCTCTGTTGGTACATATGTCTCTGCACCTAAAACTGGTACCAATCTTACTAAAGATACTGAATCCAACAGGAGCTCTAGATCTGAATCAGATAAAGGGCCTGCTGCCAATTCTGGGGCCCCTAACATCAGAGGACAGTCCTTTGGCCACAATCAGATGCTTGGAGAAACTACACCCACTTCTGTCCTCAAGACACACCTATCTGATTCTCCATACACTCCTCAACTCAGCACCCAGGAAAAGATCTTGAATTCTGTGCTTGATGAAACTGATGGATTCAAACTTCTCAGGGAAATGGAGCTCTTGGAAGATGATGATCTGTTGGAATTAGAAGGTTCTGTAGATCTACAAGAGGATCAAGAGGCACTTGTTAAAACAACTGAACTCCCAGACAATTTGGACTCAAAATACAACTCTGACTTCCCTGCCCTTCCTAAGGAGAAGCACCTTCCCAAATGGGGTCCTGTTCAAGCCACCAGAACCAGTGCCAGGGTAGCTGGTGACAAGAGAACCATTATTGAAAAGGCTCAACAGCTCAAAGAAGTTCAGAACCTGGAAGTGCAAAAACCCCAGGGTATGAAACACACTTCCTTCTCCAACTTTAATGATCCTTCCTTTAATGCCATTGCGGCTAAGATTGGTGTTGATGGTACTTCTCTTAATGATGGCATTGAATGCTCTTCCTTTATTTACCCTCACCAAAACAAATCTGAAGGCTCTGTTTGTGAGAATTTTTCTCTAGATGGTAGTTCTAGTTTAGTCTGCCTTCGATAAAGTTTACCTTGATTTCCTTATGAAACTCCTGGAGCTTAGAGATTTTGGGGGTAAACGGATTAGTTGGACCCAACAAATTACTCATGGGGGGGTCTGTTGGGGTCAAGTTAAATAACCGTGAAAGTGATTTTTTCCTTGCTGGTAAAGGCCTTAGGCAAGGTGACCCCATCTCCTCGCTTTTGTTTAACTTAGTAGTGGACGTTCTTACTAAAATGCTGAGCAAAGCTACTGATCATAGTCTGATTGCAGGGCTCTGTCCTGAGGTCTGCCCTGGTGGCATCATCTGCCTTCAATATGCAGATGATACCGTCCTTTTCTTAGACAATGACTCCACACATGCTAGCAATCTGAAAACTGTTCTAACCTGTTTTGAACAAGTCTCAGGCATGAGAATCAACTACTCTAAAAGTGAACTCATCCCTATCAACATGGATGATCAGGAGTTAGCTGACTTCCTCTCTATTCCAGTCTGTAATAAAGGTAACTTCCCCATTAAGTACCTAGGTATCCCTCTGCACTATGATAAACTGAGGAGAGAGAATATCCAACCACTTTTGGATAAAATCATTAAAAGGATTGCTGGGTGGAGGGGCAAACTTCTCTCTTACAGAGGTAGATTGATCTTCATACAAGCTTGTTTGGCTAGCATTCTAGTGTATCTCCTCTCCTTCTTCAAGTTCCCTAAATGGGCAGTGAACCTCATCAATTCTCAGATGTCTCATTGCTTGTGGAATTTTTGAGGGAAATAGGAAGCTACACCTTTGTAATTGGGCCCTAGTCTCTATGAAAAAAGATTTTGGAGGCCTAGGCATACCTAACCTCCAAGAAATTAACATCTGTCTTTTAGGGTCTTGGATTAAAAGATTCTATGAGGAAGACCTGAAACCCTAGAAGCTTCTTATTGCCCATAAATACCTAGGAAATAAACCTAATATTTTTGTCCCTTCCTCCAACCATAAGACCACTAGATTCTGGAAAGGATTAAAATCTATTATGCATGTTGTGAAATTTGGCTACAGATGGAACATAGGGGATGGGAGCAGAACCAAGTTCTGGGAAGATACTTGGTTTGGCACATTCCCCCTAGTAGTCCAATTTTGGCCTATTTACTCTGTCTGCAATGAGCTTAACAAAAGTGTCAATGAAGTTTGGGACGGTCAATGCCTAAAACTCTCTTTTAGAAGGAACTTTAGTGATAGTCTCATGGAACAATGGTTCCAGTTGGAGGAAATTGCCAAAAGCATTACCTTTACTGCCGAGCCGGATGCCCTGATTTGGCAGCTGGACAATAAGGGGAAGTATTCCTACAGCTCCCTCTATCATGTTATCAACTTTAGAGGGGTTCAACCCGTGTTTATCCCTGCTGTCTGGAAATTGAGTGTTCCCCCTAAAATTCATGTATTTCTCTGGCTTCTCTCCAAAAACAAATTGATGACTAGGGATAACCTTAGGAAGAGACACATCATCAAACCCCTTGATTGCGTTTACTGCTTGGAACAAGAGTCTTGTTCTCACCTATTTTTTGAATGTATAGTTGCTAAACATCTCTAGGCCCACATTGAGGAATATTTCTCTAGTCAGATTGGCTCATCCTTCGAATCTGTCGCCAGATTCTGGATTGCTACCAAAAAGTGCTCAATTTTAAATACTGTTAGCTCAGATGTCCTTTGGTGCCTCTGGAAATATAGAAATGCTATGATTTTCAGTAACACCTCCTAGTTTTCCATTCCGCAGGTCTTAAGGTTGACCAGGAACATGGTGAGGAACCGGGCGATTCTCTCCTCCGGATCGGACAAGGACAAGTTGATGAGCTTCGTGGAAACCTTAACAAGATCCCTCCAGAAACCGTTGGCGATCACTTGTGGCTGAACAAGGCTCGACCTGCTCTGGGGCTGGATCCGTGGGCTCGTCTCAAGATCTCTGATGAAGATGATGGGCACCTGACGCCGAAAAAGAGGGACATCCACCATGCTACGCCTTCCAGCCCGGTGTCTCCACTTGCTTACTGGTCGCCGCAGGCTGACACGGCCCCTCGACTGAAGACCATGAAGGCTTCGCTGGACCCTCCTTGTGTCATTTGAGTGCTCTATCCGCTCTGCCTTTGGCACCGCTCGGGTGATTTGTGTTATTCAGAGAACTTGTTCATCCACCCCCCTAGTTTGTAGCTTTTCTACCTTTGCTTTCGAATTGCTCTTTGAGCTGCTGTATCAGAATATGTTGTGGTTTCATTCTCAGCAATCGAACCGGGAGATGCTCCCTGTTTTTCTAAAAAAAATATATGTTATTATATATTATTTTTATTGTCATCATATATTTAACAGATACTTACATATGTAAGAAAACAATATCCCACATCTTATTAACTTATAAAAATAATTTCTTAACAAATAAAATCCTGGATTGTTTTGGCACGAAAATCCTAGTGATTGTGTACAAAATCTTGGTAAGATTTAAGGACGAATGTAATAATATCACTTATTATTTACATATATTTATAACAAAATGCTCAGCCCCTTTTTATTTTTTGATAACATTGATGGCCCAACCCAACATTATAATTAGAATCAACCCAGCAAAATCGTGTATTTCAAGAAAGTGCAAATGGCCTGTAATTTTTTAGGAAATAAAATAAAGGGGCCGCATGGACGCTACATTATTTGTTCACCCAGCCCAGCTAATGGATGTAATTCAAAAAAGAAGATCAAATTGACTGTAAATTCCATCGCACAAAAAAGACTGTAAATTCTGAAAAAATGGGTTGAATACGTGCCACATTTTTGGAGGTTGAAATGTGGGCCAATAGGTCAAAGCCAATGCAAGTCATTGTCAATTTAGTCAACAAATGATTCTAACATGTTAGCCATTGGATTTACATCCAACGACCGGCATCCATCTTCAATCTCTCGTCTTCTTCCTCCAGCGCCACCGGGACCACCTCCTGCCTCCTGCTGCTAGCAGCTCTGATTAGCACGCTTCGCTATGAAGCGCTACTCCACCGTTGGCCAGGCCATCCCTCCACACCTCCACACCTCCTGTTCTTCTCCACCGACTGCCAAACCACACCGCACTAGAACCAGTTAACCCTCGTACACCTCTCCATCTGCGACTCTACTCTCGTGTCTTCCCATATTCGGCTTTTTGCTGTCCGGGGCCTCGCCGTCGTCGACCACCTTGGATGCGCTCGGCGTGGCGTGGTCAACGAATGACACCATCGGAAGTAGACTATGCATGGAGAGGCTGACAGCTGGGTCCACGGCCGCACACAAGGAAATGCCTCCTTATTACGTGCAAAATAATGATTCCTCCACCTGACATTGGGACTCATCGGAAGGGCCTCTGTATTTCGCAAAAATAACGTGCCCCCCGTTGACATGTCGAACCCACCAACTATCTTCGCACGCAAGGAAGTGTCTCGTTCTTACGCACAAAAAAATGAATATTCACCCTGCCAGTTGGAACCCAGCATAGTGGGAGGCTGACTTGTGGGCCTACCAAGTTGATGGGGACGGAGGGCTTTTTCAACTTAGTCAATATGAACGATTCTAGCTCCTGTTACCATATGATGTTCATCCAACGGTCGTAGTGCTTCTTCAACCTCTGGTCTTCTTGCTCCAGCCGCCCAAACCAGCACCGGTTGTGCCGCGTGCTCCTGCCTCCCGTGTCTGGCTGTGATGCCGCGGAGGACTCACCGCCCCCTACTACTGCCACCGCTGGCCAGGCCATCCCTCTACTCACCCACACCCCCTGTTATTCTACGGCGACGGCAGCCTCACACCGCAGTCGAACCAGTGAACCCTCGTACTCCTCTTTGCGTGGGCATCCACTGCTGTGTCTTCCCCGGCTCCGAGTCTTCCCCTTTCTAGTCCTCGCCGTCGTCCACCGCCGTGGTGCTCTCAGCGCGGCATGGTCAATGTGGTCATGGAACGACTTCCATCGGACGTGGACTGTACGTGGAGAGGCTGACAGCTGGGTCCACGGCCGTAGCAAGGAAGTGCCTCCTTATCACGCGCAAAATAATGATTCCTCCACCTGACAGCGGGGACCCACCGGACGGGCCACCGTATTTCGTGAAAAAAAATGTTTCCCCCTGACTGCTGGGACCCACCAGCTACATCTTCGCACGCAAGGAAGTGCGTCTGGGCAAAAAAAACGATTCACCCCCTGACTGCTGGGACCCACCAGCTACATCTTCGCATGCAAGGAAGTGCATCCGGGCAAAAAAACGATTCTCCCCCCTGACTGCTGGGACCCACCAGCTACGTCATCGCACGCAAGGAAGTGCCTAACAGTCGGGACCCACCTGGTCGAAGCGTACGTAGCGTTGTCATTCTGGTCGCAAACGTGTACGTACATATATACTGGTGGATGTACAGGCGCGCACGTGTCGTAGTAGAGGCACGTACGTGTCGTAGTAGACGTGCATACTATCGTAATAGAGGCGCGCATGTAGCATGTACACGTACGTACAACGGCCAGGGTGCAAGAAAGAAAATACGGCCACGTATGTGTACATATGGGCGGGGTCTCGAACGCCTACTCGCGCATACGTACGGCCAGGGCTCGTGTACATAGCTGGGTTGGAACGAAGAAATAGCGTCGTCGTCGTGTTCATGGGAAGGCAACGTAATGCGTCGTGTTCATGGGTAGGCAATGGAATGTGTCGTGTTCATCGAGAGGCAACGGAACGCGTGGGAGCCAACCGGCTGGGTCGGAATGGAATGCGTGGTTGTGTTCATCGGGAGGGCTTGGACGGAACAGGCGATGGAAACGAGGCCTGGCGTACCGCAAAACGGAGGGAACGACTTTGTGTTCGACCGGCCACGTTCGAAATGGGATCCTGTTCATCGGGAGGGGTCTGGCGTACCGCAAAATGGAGGAAACGGACTTCCTACGGTCGAAACGGGGGTCCTGTTGATCGGGAGGGGTGTGGCGTACCGCAAAATGGACGAAACGGACCTCCTACGGTCGAAACAGGGGTCCTGTTGATCGGGAGGGGTGTGGCATACCGCAAAACGGGCGAAACAGACTTGTGTTGGAGCGCTACGGTCGAAACGGGGGTCCTGTTCATCGGGAGGGGTGTGGCGTACCGCAAAACGGGACTCCACGGGATACTGTTCATCTCCACCGTCGACCTCCTCCAGCCTCCAAGGGCTCCTGTTCATCCAACCTCCACCGCAAGCTACTCCACCGGCTACTGTTCAACCACCCCTCCACGGGCACCCCTCCGTCGTCTACTGTTCATCCAGCCCTCCACACCACGGGGTCCTGTTCAACCACCCCTCCACGGGCACCCCTCCACCATCTACTGTTCATCCAGCCCTCCACCACACCACGGGGTCCTGTTCACCCAGAGGCAACGCCACCGCTCACTGTTCATCCAAACCCCCCCGCAACACTCACTACTCATCCCAGAGGCAGCATCGATCGGCTTCAGTTAGCAGCAGTAGCGAAGGAATCACTTGATCGGGTTCAGTTAACATCCATCGATCGATCGCTCGGGTTTAGTAACGCGTAGCCTGCAGTGCAATCGCTCGGGTTCAGTTAGAGCCCAACGCATCGCTCGGGTTCAGTTAGAGCCAACGCCTCGCACACACACGCGTACTTGTACGAGAGAAACACGCATCGCTTGGCCCCCGACCTCCCACCGTAACCGGGAACTCCCCAAAATTTTCATCCCCCTCGCTTCTACCACGGGTTTTTCTTTCATGGACGGCCCAAAGAATGTCATGTAGCTGCGTCTCCGGCCCGCCCAGGACGAAAAGCCCATTTTCTGTCATGATTTTTTGTCATAGAAGTAGGAGCCCACCACATCTATGATGATACCGGGTTTTGTCACAATTTTCGTCATAGAAGTGTCATATGTATAACAGAAAAAAAATCGTTCGGCCCAAAATGTCACGGATGTGTCTTTTTTTCGTAGTGAAGATGCTCTACAGGTATCTCCGAAGGTTTCTGTTGGGTTGGCATAGATCGAGATTAGGATTTTTCACTTCGAGTATCAGAGAGGTATCTTTGGGCCCTCTCGGTAATGCGCATCATGGTAAGCCTTGCAACCAATGTGACTTATGAGTTAGTTGCGGGATAATGCATTCCAGAATGAGTAAAGAGACTTCCCGGTAACGAGATTGAACTAGGTATGAAGATACCGATGATCGAATCTCGGGCAAGTAACATACCGATGACAAAGGGAATGGCGTATGTTGTCATTATGGTTTGACTGATAAATATCTTTGTAGAATATGTAGGAACCAATATGAGCATCCAGGTTCCGTTGTTGGTAATGGACCGAAGATGTGTCTCGGTCGTGTCTACATAGTTCTCAAACCCGTAGGGTCCGCACGCTAAACGTTTGATGACGATTTGTATTATGATTTATGTGTTTTGGTGACGGATGATTATTCGGAGTCCCGGATGAGATCACGGACATGACGAGGAGTCTCGAAATGGTCGAGAGGTAAATATCGATATATTGGATGATAGTATTTGGACACCGTAAGTGTTTCAGAATGTATCGGGTACATATCGGAGTACCGGGTGATTACCGGACCCCCCCCCACCCCAAGGGAAGATATGGGCCACATGGGCCAAAGGAGGGAGGCAGGCCAGCCCACAAGGGGTGGCACCCCCCAAGGGAGTAGTCTGAATTGTACTAGGGGAGGGGGCGGCTCCCCACTTCCCTTCTCCTTCTCCCTCTCCTTCCCCCTTTCCCCCTCCGATAAAAGGAAAGGGGGGCCGAATTGGACTAGGAGCCCAAGTGGGACTCCACCCACTTGGGGCTCCCCTAGGCTGGCCTCCTCCCCTCATCCTCCTTTATATATGGGGGCGGGGACGCCTCGAACACACGTCAATTGTTCCAAGCCGTGTGCAGTGCCCCCCTCCACCGTTTACTCCTCCGGTCATATTGTCGTAGTGCTTAGGCGAAGCCCTGCGCGGATCACTTCATCATCACCGTCACCACGCCGTCGTGCTGACAAAACTCTGCCTCGACACTTTGCTAGATCAAGAGTTCGAGGGACGTCATTGATCTAAACGTGTGCAAAACTCGGAGGTGCCATACGTTCGGTACTTGATCGGTTGAATCGAGAAGACGTTCAACTACATCAACCACGTTAAACTAACACTTTCGCTTTCGGTCTACGAGGGTACGTGGACACACTCTCCCCTTCTCGTTGCTATGCATCTCGTAGATAGATCTTGTGTGTTCGTAGGATTTTTTTTGAAATTGCATGCTACGTTCCCCATCAGTGGCATCCGAGCTAGGTCTATGAGTAGATGATGTGCACGAGTAGAACACAAAGAGTTGTGGGTGATCATAGTCATACTGCTTACCACCAACGTCTTATTTTGATTTGGTGG
This sequence comes from Triticum aestivum, assembly GCF_018294505.1. Taxonomy (NCBI): domain Eukaryota; kingdom Viridiplantae; phylum Streptophyta; class Magnoliopsida; order Poales; family Poaceae; genus Triticum; species Triticum aestivum. The sequence continues at coordinate 209,479,162 of NC_057809.1, forward strand.
TATTGTTGGATGAAGCAGCCCAGACCAACCTTACATGACCATGTTCATGAGACCGGTTCCACCGACAGACATGCAACTTGTTTTGCATAAAGGTAGTCGGCACGTGTCTGTTTCTCCAACTTTAGTTGAATCAAATTTGACTGCAGTCGGTCCTTGTTGAAGGTTAAAACAACAAACTTGATGAAATATCATTTTGGTTTTGATGCGTAGATAAGAACAGTTCTTACTAGAAGCCTGTAGCAGCCACGTAAAACTTGCAACAACAAAGCAGAGGACGTCTAACTTGTTTTTGCAGGGCATGTTGTGATGTGATATGGTCAAGACATGATGTGATATACATTGTTATATGAGATGATCATGTTTTGTGAAAGTTATCAGCAACTAGCAGGAGCCTTATGGTCGTCGCTTTATTGTATGAAATGCAATCCCCATGTAATTGCTTTACTTTATCACTATGCGTCAGCGATAGTTGTAGAAGCAATAGTTGGCGAGATGACAATGACACTACGATGGAGATCAAGGTGTCAAGCTGGTGATGATGGAAATCATGTCGGTGCTTTGGAGATGGAGATCAAAGGCACAAGATGATGATGGCCATATCATGTCACATATTTTTATTGCATGTAATGTTTATCTTTTTATGCATCTTATTTTGCTTAGTACGGTGGTAGCATTATAAGATGATCCCTCACTAAAATTTCAAGGTATAAGTGTTCTCCCTAAGTATGCATCATTGTGGAAGTTCGACGTGCCGAGACACCATGTGATGATCAGGTGTGATATGCTCTATGTTCACATACAATGGGTGCAAGACAGTTTTGCACGTGCGGAATACTCAGGTCAAACTTCACGAACCTAGCATGTACAGACATGGCCTCAGAACACTAGAGACCGAAAGGTCAAGCGTGAATCATATAGTAGATATGATCAACATAGAGATGTTCACCACTGAAAACTACTCCATCTCACGTGATGATCGGACAGGGTTTAGTTGATATGGATCATGTGATCACTTAGATGACTCGAGGGATGTCTATCTAAGTGGGAGTTCTTAAGTAATATGATTAATTGAACTTAATTTATCATGAACTTAGTCCTGATAGTTTTTGCATATCTGTGTTGTAGATCAATGGCCCGTGCTACCGTTCCCTTGAATTTTAATGCGTTCCTAGAGAAAGCTAAGTTGAAAGATGATGGTTGCAACTACACGGACTGGGTCTGTAACTTGAGGATTATCCTCATTGCTGCACAGAAGAATTATGTCCTTGATGCACCGCTAGGTGAAAGGCCTGCTGTAGGAGCAGATGCTGATGTTATGAACGTCTGGCAAGCTCGATCTGATGACTACTCGATAGTTCAGTGTGCCATGCTTTACGTCTTAGAATCAGGGCTACAAAGATGTTTTGAATGTCATGGACCATATGAGATGTTCCAGGAGTTGAAGTTAATATTTCAAGCAAATGCCCGAGTTGAGAGATATGAAGTCTCCAACAAGTTCTATAGCTACAAGATGGAGGAGAACAGTTCTATCAATGAACACATACTTAGAATGTCTGGGTACCATAACCACTTGACTCAGCTGGGAGTTAATCTTCCGGACAATAGTGTTATTGATAGAGTTCTTCAATCACTGCCACCAAGCTACAAAGGCTTCGTGATGAACTATAATATGCAATGGATGGATAAGACAATTCTCGAGCTCTTCGCTATGCTCAAAGCTGCAGAGGTAGAAATCAAGAAAGAACACTAAGTGTTGATGGTTAACAAGACCACTAGTTTCAAGAAAAAGGGCAAGGGAAAGAAGAGGAACTTCAAGAAGAATGGCAAGCAAGTTGTCACCCCCGGGAAGAATGTCAAGTCTGGACCCAAGCCTGAAACTGAGTGCTTAAGGGACTGGTCACTGGAAGCGTAGCTGCCCCAAGTATTTGGCGGATAAGAAGGATGGCAAAGTGAACAAAGGTATATTTGATATACATGTTATTGATTTGTAGCTTACTAATGCTCGTAGTAGTGCCTGGGTATTTTATATTGGTTTTGTAGCTCATATTTACAACTCGAAATAGGGGATACAGATTAAACGAAAACTGGCTAAGGACGAGGTGACGATGCACGTCGAGAATGGTTCCAAGGTCGATGTGATCGCCGTCGGCACGCTACCTCTACATCTACCTTCGGGGTTAGTTCTAGACCTGAATAATTGTTATTTGGTGCTAGCGTTGAGCATGAACATTATATCTGGATCTTGTTTGATGCGAGACGGTTATTCATTTAAACTGGAGAATAATGGTTGTTCTACTTATATGAGTAATATCTTTTATGGTCATGCACCCTTGAAGAGTGGTCTATTTTTGTTGAATCTCGATCGTGGTGATACACATATTCATAATATTGATGCCAAAAGATGCAAAGTTGATAATGATAGTGCAACATATTTGTGGCACTGTCGTTTAGGTCATATTGGTGTAAAACGCATGAAGAAACTCCATGCATATGGACTTTTGGAATTACTTGATTATCAATCATTTGATGCATGTGAACCATGCCTCATGGGAAAGATGACTAAGATTCCATTCTCCGAAACAATGGAGTGAGCCACTGACTTATTGGAAATAATATGTACCGATGTATGCGGTCCAATGAGTGTTGAGGCTCGCGGAGGGTATCGTTATTTTCTGACCTTCACAGATGATTTGAGCAGATATGGGTATATCTACTTAATGAAACACAAGTCTAAAACATTTGAAAAGTTCAAAGAATTTCAGAGTGAAGTGGAAAATCATCGTAAAAAGAAAATAAAGTTTCTACGATCTGATCGCGGAGGCGGATATTTAAGTTATGAGTTTGGTCTTCATTTAAAACAATGTGGAATAGTTTCACAACTCATGCCAATTGGAACACCACAGCGTAATGGTGTGTCCGAACGTCGTAACCGTACTTTATTAGATATGGTGCAATCTACGATGTCTCTTACTGATTTACCACTATCGTTTTGGGGTTATGCATTAGAGACAGCTACATTCATGTTAAATAGGGCACCATCTAAATCTGTTGAGATGACACTGTATGAACTATGGTTTGGCAAGAAACCTAACCTGTTGTTTCTTAAAGTTGGGGGTTGCGATGCTTATGCGAAAAAGTTTCAGCCTGATAAGCTCGAACCCAAATCGGAGAAGTGTGTCTTCATAGGATACCCACACCTTCTATCACATATCCGAAGGCAAGATCTTTGTTGCTAAGAATGGATCCTTTCTAGAGAAGGAGTTTCTCTTGAAAGAAGTGAGTGGGAGGAAAGTAGAACTTGATGAGGTAATTGTACCTTCTCTCGAATTGGAAAGTAGTTCATCACAGGAAACAGTTCCCGTGATGCCTACACAAATTAGTGAGGAAGCTAATGATGATGATCATGAAACTTTAGATCAAATTACTATCGAACCTCGTAGGTCAACCAGAGTATGTTCCGCACCAGAGTATGTCGGATTTCGGGTTCTGGTAAAACCCTTAAGGTTTGAACACTGGGGTGCGCGCGAAGATCTCTCCCTCACTGATCACGCCCCCAAGCACTTCGCGATCTTAAAGGCTAGCTCGGCGAACTCTGGACACAAGAGACACAAGATTTATACTGGTTCGGGCCACCATTGCCGTGTAATACCCTACTCCAGTGTGGTGTAGTGGATTGCATCTTGGGCTGATGATGAACAATACAAGGGGAAGAACAGCCTCCTGAGGTGAGGTGTTCTTGTGCTAGGTGAGTGTGTGGATGGGCTGGATCTAGGTCTCCCCCACTGCCCCCTATGGTGGTGGCTAATCCTATTTATAGAGGCCCTGGTCCTCTCCCCAAATATTGAGAAGGAAGGGAGCCAACAACGGCCAATTCGAAAGGGGACAGCTAGTACAAGTTATCCTGGCAAAAGCAGTCTTCGCCTGCCAAAGGCTCTGGGGGTGACGCCGTCTTGGGCTCCACGGTGACCTCCGCCCTACCGTCCTGCTGGTCTTGATCTCGTTGCACCGATATGGAAACCTTTGCTTGAGACCTCAGTACTCTTCGCCTGTGCCTGCCTCCTTAACACCAAATATGAAAAAAGGACACTGTGAGAGCCGGTGCCCTCCTGGCACCCGCCTGGTCTCGATCGTCATGGCTCACGTCATTGGAACCTCGTGAGGTTTTCCTGGCCTTGATCTCTCCGCCCCTCATGAGCCAGCCTAGTGAGGACGCTCCTGAGGAGGTCTCGTGTCGTTCGCCTCGCGAGGCTTGGCCCCTCGCGAGGGTCTTGAATGCTTGTTGGTGAACATGGGCCGTACGGGCCCGCTAGCAGAGCCACGGCGTGGGCCGTAGGCAAGCAAGTTTGGGGACCCCTGTTCCCAGAACGCCGACAGTAGCCCTCGGGCCAAAGGCGTGCTCGGGCTTGGCTTCGAGACGAAGCCAAGGGGCAAGTGCGGAGCGCCATGGGCCCCAATATCTTGTGGCCTTGGTCGACGTGTGACGGTTGATTGGACGTGGGCATCTTCGCTTCCCCACGCAGCCTTGATACCGCCTGGCTTGGCGGCCACCGCATTCTACACGGTTTCCCTCCCGTTGTTTCCGCGCACTCCCTAATTCTCCCGCTTCCTCGAAGCTCAGCCTCTCCCCCGATCCGATTTGAGCTCAATCCTCCCATTGCCAAGGCATCGAACCAGTTGGAGAAAGGTAAGAGTCCCATGTCCTCCGTCGGGCTACACCCGGCCGCTGAGCCTGCCGTTGGCAGGTCGCTGGTGCTCAACGAAGAAGCCATGGACAAGGTGCGTCCCATGCTTGCCTCGAGCTTCAATGAGTGGGGAAGGACGGTGGCCTAACCTGCGTCTCTTGCATGTATCGACCGGACAGCCACCGAGGTCCCATTCTTCATCGACGCCCTTTGGGCTGGCCTGGTTCCTCCTTTCTCCACCTTTTTAATGCAGTGCTTGTGAAAGTGCAACTATCTCTAGGTGGTTTTGGTAATTCATAACAACATACAGCTCATTGAGCTAATGCTATTCCAAGATGATTATTTCAGGAAAGCTCAATGATTGGCATGGCATGGATGTGAAAGTGGAACCCTCAAAATGCTAAGGACAAAGGATTGGCTCAAGCTCAAAAGCTTAAGACTCTTCATTTTATATCTTAGTGATCCAAGATCACATTGAGTCTTTAGGAAAAGCCAATACTATTAAGGAGGGATGAGGTGTTGCTTAATGAGCCTCTTGCTTCATGTGCCTAATGATATGCTCCAAAATCCTCAACCACTTTCCCATATCCACATTTGACCTAAACCCTAAGCCAAACTCGGTCCTACCGATTCTTCCTATCCGGTGCCACCGAGTTTCACTTGTCATTAGCCACTGCCAAACCCTAGCAATTCGGTTCTACCGATAAGGATCTCGGTCTCACCGAGATGGGGTTGCAAACTCTCTATTTCCCTTTCGTAACTTCTCGGTCTTACCGAAAGAGCGAATCGGTCCCACCGAGATTGCAATGTAAACTCAGTGTTTCCCCTTTGTAACTTTTTGGTCTCACCGAGTTCCACACGGTCTCACTAAAAGAGCAAATCGGTCCCACCGAGTTTGCCTGACCAACTCTCTGGTTAGCTAATTACCAAATTCGGTCTCACCGAGTTTGTGTAATCGGTCTCACCGAGATTACGTTATGCCCAAACCCTAACCGAATCGGTCCTACCGAGTTGCATGTCAGTCCCACTGAAATTCCTAACGGTCACTAGGTTTACTATTTCGGTCAGACCGAGTTTTCTGATTCGTTCCCACCGAGAATGGTAAATTGTGTGTAACGGTTGGATTTTGTGTGGAGGCTATATATACCCCTCCACCTCCTTCTCATTCAAAGAGAGAGCCATCAGAACACACACATCATTCCAACTCATATGTTCTGAGAGAGAACCACCTACTCATGTGTTGAGACCAAGACATTCCATTCCTACCATATGAATCTTGATCTCTAGCCTTCCCAAGTTGCTTTCCACTCAAATCTTCTTTCCACCAAATCCAAATCCTATGAGAGAGAGTTGAGTGTTGGGGAGACTATCATTTGAAGCACAAGAGCAAGGAGTTCATTACCTACACACCATTTGTTACTTCTTGGAGAGTGGTGTCTCCTAGATTGGCTAGGTGTCACTTGGGAGCCTTCGACAAGATTGTGGAGTTGAACCAAGGAGTTTGTAAGGGCAAGGAGATCGCCTACTTCGTGAAGATCTACCGCTAGTAAGGCAAGTCCTGTGTGGGCGATGGCCATGGTGGGATAGACAAGGTTGCTTCTTCGTGGACCCTGTGTGGGTGGTTGCTTCTTCGTGGACCCTTCGTGGGTGGAGCCCTGTGTGGACTCGCGCAACCGTTACCCTTCGTGGGTTGAAGTCTCCATCAACGTGGATGTAGGATAGCACCACCTATCCGAACCACGGGAAAAACATCCGTGTCTCCAATAGCGTTTGAATTCTCCAAACCCTTCCCTTTACATTCTCGCAAGTTGCATGCTTTACTTTCCGCTGCCCATAAACTCTTTGCATGCTTGCTTGAGTGATGTGATGATTGCTTGACTTGTCCTAAATTAGCTAAAATCTGCCAAGAACTAAAATTGGGAGAAAGGTTAAGTTTTATTTGGTCAAGTAGTCTAATCCCCCCCCTCTAGACATACTTTCGATCCTACAAGTGGTATCAGAGCCAGGTTTCCATTTGCTTGATCTCCATAGCTTTTGGTGGTCATAGCCTTGGTTTCACAACCTAGGAGAGTATGGCGTCTAGCGAGGGAAATTATCACCGTAGAGGTCCTTACTTTGATGGTACTAATTTTGCTAGTTGGAAGCATAAAATGAAAATGCATATTCTTGGACATAACCCCGCTGTTTGGGCTATTGTGTGTGTTGGTTTTCAAGGTGACTTCTTTGTCGGGAGAGAACCAAGCCGTGAAGCTACTGCGGATGAGTTGAAGATGTTGCAATACAATGCTCAAGCTTGTGATATTCTCTTCAACGGATTGTGCCCCGAAGAATTCAACAAAATCAGCCGCCTTGAGAATGCAAAGGAAATTTGGGACACTTTGATTGATATGCACGAAGGTACCGACTCCGTCAAGGAATCCAAGTTGGATGTGCTTCAAAGCCAACTTGACAAGTTCAAGATGAAGGATGGTGAAGGTGTCGCTGAAATGTACTCTAGGCTTGCTCTCATCACAAATGAGATTGCCGGCTTAGGAAGTGAAGAGATGACCGATGGATTCATCATCAAGAAGATCCTAAGAGCCTTGGATGGAAAATATGATACCGTGTGCACATTGATCCAAATGATGCCCAATTACAAAGATCTCAAGCCAACGGAGGTGATTGGAAGAATTGTTGCTCATGAGATGTCACTTAAGGATAAAGAGGAACTTCACAACAAATCAAGTGGTGCCTATAAAGCCTCATGTGAAGCCCCTACATCATCAAGTGAGAAACAAGACTTCAATGAAGAATTGAGCTTAATGGTGAAGAACTTCAACAAGTTCTACAAGAGTAGAAGCAAAGATAGAAGCTCCAAGTCAAGGTCCTACAATGACAAAAGATCTTCTAGTCGAGAGCGAAACTGTTACAGTTGTGGAAGACCCGGACACTATTCCAATGAGTGTACGGCTCCCTACAAGAGAAGAGAAGATTCTCCAAAAAGAAGAAGCAAAGGATCACCACCAAGAGAGAGAAGGAGTAGAGATGATCGTTATGAACGAAGATACTCACGGAGAAGCAAGGATTCGGAAAGGAAGGAAAAATCATCAAGGAGCTACACAAGACGAAGACATCAAGCTCATGTTGGTGAATGGGTATCCGGCTCCGACTCCGATAGCCACTCCGAGAGAAGTTATCACTCCGACTCTGAATACACTCAAGATGAAGGTGTTGCTGGTCTAGCACTTGTGTCAACCAACTCCTACGACATATTTGACTCACCAAATGGAGGAATTGGAAGATGCTTCATGGCCAAAGGTCCTAAGGTAACACACCCCGAGTATGTTGATTTCAATAGTGATGAAGATGACTTGTTAGGTGATGATTTGCTTGGTGACAACTCTAGTGATGAATACTATGATGAAAGACCAATTAATCATGCTAATCAAGATAAAACGAATGACAATGATAAGGAGAAGATTGAGGCTCTAACTAAAGAACTAAAAACTCTTAAGTTAGCTCATGACACTATCTTCGAAGATCATCGAGAACTTTTAAGAGCTCATGAGAAACTACGCTTTGAAAAGCTCAATCTTGAGCAAGATCATGAGTTCTTAAAGGCAATCAATGATGATCTCTGCAAGAAAAGTTCTTCTTACATTGCCAAGCGTTTACTCTTATCCACTTACATGCCTCAAGTCAAGTCTAACAAGAAAGATTCTTCCTCTAGTAGTAACAATGATCATGCTAAATCCAATATTGTTGCTTCTAGTAGTTCTCTTGATTCCACTAATGATTCTCTTAGCCAAGTTACACTTGAGCAAGAAAATAGCTTATTGAAGGGAATTATAGAGAAAGGAGTGTACAAAAGCCTTGCCGGGAGTAAGCAATTCAAGGAAATTGTGCGCAAGCAAGGAATGCACCGGAAGAATCAAGGTGTTGGTTTTGAACGAAAGTTCAATGCCAATGGAGTTGAATGGGAAGAAGATCAATACCCCAAGACAAAGTTTGTCCCTCAACAAGAGAAGTATACTTCTTTCAAGGGGACACAAGCTCAAGATGATCTTCCACCACAAGACTACGAGCAAAAAGGCAAGGACAAGCTTCAAGAGGAAATTGATGCATTTGAAGAAGCTCCTCAGACCTTAGTCAAGTGGATTCCCAAGACTACTTCAAGTTCCACTTCATCAAGTACGACTACAACTCTAAGGATTCCCATCAAGATGATGTGGATCCAAAAGAAGAAGAACTAGAGAGTTCTTGAGGGTGACTCCGCCAACATACTTCACTCTTATCATTTTGGCAAGAACAAGTGCAATCAACTTCCACATCTTGCACTAGTTCAAGGAGTCACAAACCCTCTTGTTGGTAAGACAAGGGACAAGGTAACCTAAAAGTTTTCATGAACACCATCTTTTGTGTGCATCACTCTATGTCTATGGATATCCTTGTTTGTTCCTTGTGAGACTAACCCATGTAGGTATTGAAAGTGCAATTCACTCATATGGATAGCTCCAAGAGATCTACATCAACATTGAGCATCCACATCTTCAATATCTACATGAAGTCATCATCGACAAAACCCAAGGTTAGTTCATCCCTCTTAGGGGGGATATCACATCTAGGGGGAGCTTTACTCTAAGACTTGAGCTAAGGCAACTCTAAAGATGTGAACACAACAATGCTTTATGTAAAAGTGGTAACCCCACTTGAGCTTAAACGATGAGTATGACCTATGATCAAGTGTTCTCACTTGACTCCTAAGTCAATATACTCATATATAGATGACCTAGTCATCGCAAATTGCTTGATAGATGCTAGAATTGGTTGTGCATGCCTTGCCACATATTTCATTTGCCATCTTATTGTGTGAGCATGCTGGTTGCATATTTTACTCATTCGAGGACATCCACTTGTTGTTTTTGATGATCTACACACCATTTGTTACTTCTTGGAGATTGGTGTCTCCTAGATTGGCTAGGTGTCACTTGGGAGCCTCCGACAAGATTGTGGAATTGAACCAAGGAGTTTGTAAGGGCAAGGAGATCGCCTACTTCGTGAAGATCTACCGCTAGTAAGGCAAGTCCTGTGTGGGCGATGGCCATGGTGGGATAGACAAGGTTGCTTCTTCGTGGACCCTGTGTGGGTGGTTGCTTCTTCGTGGACCCTTCGTGGGTGGAGCCCTGTGTGGACTCGCGCAACCATTGCCCTTGGGTGGAGCCCTGTGTGGACTCGCGCAACCATTACCCTTCGTGGGTTGAAGCCTCTATCAACGTGGATGTAGGATAGCACCACCTATCCGAACCACGGGAAAAACATCTGTGTCTCCAATAGCGTTTGAATTCTCCAAACCCTTCCCTTTACATTCTCGCAAGTTGCATGCTTTACTTTCCGTTGCCCATAAACTCTTTGCATGCTTGCTTGAGTGATGTGATGATTGCTTGACTTGTCCTAAATTAGCTAAAATCTGCCAAGAACTAAAATTGGGAAAAAGGTTAAGTTTTATATGGTCAAGTAGTCTAATCCCCCCCTCTAGACATACTTTCGATCCTACAGCTTGCCCATTATCAGATCCATATGTTGCACCTTGATACCCAATCCGTGACCCTTCTTGCCGTCTTCTCCTTTGTTTGCGAGGCAATCATAGGCATTGCTCCTTCCATGGCCCTTCTCCGCCACTTCTTCTCGCCGCACCTGATTGATCCCCGGCAGAGCTCTGGATGCCTGAGTTTCAGGCCGTGGCGGCGATGACCGGCGCGGGGATACACTTCGAGCTCGCACCATCCACAAGCGAGTTTCGGGCATGGTGGGTATTTGTTGATGTCGGAGTGCTCAGGCCCCTGCTCTCTTCTCCGTCAGCGCCTGCCATTCCTAGATCTGGTTGGTGCCACCAAAGGCTCACCGATTCGTGCCTAGCCCACGTCTGGCTCAGGCTGAAGTGGCTCAAGGACCTTGTCGTGATGACGCCTATGGTGGTGAAGGAGTTCGTCCGGTGCCGGATCGCTCCGCTTCAGCGCCACTCTTGACCGATGTGGGCCTTTCTCAACAGCAAGGACCACATCAGACTTCAGGAGTCTGGGCTCCCCCTTGAGGCACGGCGAACGGTGCTCGAGGTCCTGACGGGTGTCCTATTGCCAGACAACAAGCTGAGGAAGAGCTGCCTCCAGTACTGCTCCTTGAACAAGGCGACATTCGCGGGTCAGATGCCCTCCTTCGATGAGTGGGGGTTGCGTCCAGTAGGTCTAGTCGGTCCCCATGAGAATCCCATCGACGTTGTTCCCCTCCTTGCTGCTAGCATCGGGCTCGCCCCGAGTGTGGATGCAGGGGGCGATCACTACTAGAGGCCGATGGCGCAGGCGCCGTGGTGATGATGCCGCCCAGGGCTCCCGAGGCGTCGTCCTCGGGAACTCGTGACTCTTGCCTTGGGCGGAGGTTGAGGGGGCGACGCAGTCCGCGTCTCTTGAGGCCGGGGCTCCTGAGGCCTCAGCAAGCCGATGCGAGGAAGAGCCCGATAGCTCCCCTCAGCTTGGCGCTCCTGAGGCTGCCCCTCCGATCACTTCTCCAACTGCGCCTCATGTTGGCCGCCATGTCCAGCGCTTTGGTCATCTTTGCGTGGACTTCGAAGAGCTCCGCGGGAGGAAGGGGTTCCCAAGCTCCGGCAGCGGCACCTTCGGGCCGTTAAAACGGAGGAAGTACATCACCGTTCACGAGTAAGTACCTTATCTTGCTGATTCTCTGCGTGTTGCTTCCCTTCCTGACGATGTCTCTTCAGGGTCCCTTCCGCCAAGGCCGCGAAATCTCTAGAGAAGCAGCCCCCTCTCGCCTCGCTTCTCCCGCTAGACTTGAGCGCTGCAAGCCCGTGCGCTGCTCATGGCGTGGAGTCAACCGGGGAAGCCAGCCCTGTCGACAAGGCGTCTTGAGCTCGCGCCCTCACCGTCCTTCCTTCACGGCCTTGCTTGGGACACAACAGGCGTGCTAAGGCTTCCTCCCCTGGTTGTGGACGGTGGCTAGGTGGCTTCGGTCTTGGGCTCCTCTTCAAGCAGCGGGCCTCCACTCGTTCGGGTTCCTCCTGAGGCCTGGCCTGCAACTGGGTGGGTGCCAGCCCCCAGCCCCCTGCTGAAAGGGGGCGAGCCGCTTCGGGCCCCATATGCGGTCCCCGTGGCGGAGGACGGAATCAGCAGCATGCTCGAGTCGGTGCAAGAAAGGAGCATCATCTGCCACAAGCTCTTTCAGGAGGAGATGGGCGCGATGAACCGTCTTGGTGCAGAGCTCGTGGACGTGGACGCGCGCCTCATGGCCGAGGGTCTTTGGCTGGTGGAGGAGCGGCGTAAGCTGGAGGTGGCTATCAACCTCGGGCGCCACCAGCACGAGCTTGATAATGCGAAGGCCGAGGTTTCCCTCGCAGCCTCCCGTGAGGCCTGCTCCCGAGCTCTGGAGGAGGCTCAAGAAGCTGACCGCCATTGTGAGGCCACAGAGAAGTGCGTGTGGTAGCTCCAAGCCTGGAGCGCCTCCTTGGATCAGCAAGTGGAGGCGCGTAGAGCCGCCCTCGCATCGTTGAGGGGGATGCCCGCCGAAGAGGAAGAGATCTGGAAGCGCGAGGAGGCGTTGGCGCTGGAAGCCGTGGAGCGTAGCCTTGAGCTCGAATGTCTAGAGATGAGGGAGCGTCAAGTTGCCCAAGCGGAGGGTGTCTTTGGCACACGCGAGGACAGGGCCCAGGAGGAGGTCGATCGCCGGGTGGCTAAGGCTCGCATGGATATCGAGGGCAGGTACGACCAAAAGCTAAAGCTCGGGGAAGCTCAGGCCGCTGGTAGGACTGCTGCCCTCAAGTCTAGGTTGACCGAGGTGGAGCGGCGCGAGGAGGCCGCCGCAGCCGCCCTGGTCTTGGCGCAGGCCGAACATGTAACGCCCGGGTAGTTAAGCTACAGTAACCACACATGAATGGTGCCTTGTCATCGTGATTAATTTTGTAAACCTCATCTTGATCCAAACCGAACTCGACTTCAAATTCAAATGCAAGTCAAATTATTAAATTTTCAAATAATAAAACAAAAATGTTCGCTGGATTGAAAATATTCACTAACTAAATTTCATGAGTGGTTCAACATCTTTTGAGATAGCTAATTTCCCGTGGGAATTAAAGCAGTTCCAAATCAACATTTTAAATGCTTTTCCATTTGTGAAAAATCCAAAATTCAATTCAATTGCCCCTCAAACTTTTTGTGGCAATACCAAACACTACAAAGAATTTAAGTGGCCTAGTCCCTCATTCTTTTTTAAAAAAAGTATTTTGGTAGCCCAAACTTTTCCATAGTTGTCTCTGTTTTAATTAAAAGGGAAACTAGAAGACCAGAAAAGAGAAAGGGCCTACTTGGACCCTGGCCTAAAGCCCAGCCCACCCTGGCATCTCCCCCTTCTCTGTTCACCGGGGAAGGCATGGCGACCATCCACGGCGCCATGGCTGCTGATTCCCACGCGTCGTGCATCCTGCGGCTCCGAGGCAGGGATAAGATCACCCCGTGTCATCCCCCTCTCCCCCGGAACCCTAGCTTTTCCCCCTTCCCCTCGCTCTTCTTGCCCCACTCGTCTTTTGTCGTTACCTGAGACCTCCGTCGTCGAGCCAGTGCCATTGTCGTGGCCGGAGGCCACCCCGAGCCTCACGAGGATGTCGAGAAGATGTTGCTGCTACATCTGCTTCGACCGCAAACATGGGTTCATCTGGAGGTGAACCACACCGCTGGATCGGTCATCGTCTTCCCCGTCGGCCGCGGCACAACCTCGCCTCGATCCGCACCGTCCCGGCAACCCCGGCCTCCCCGACCACGTCCTCGAGCTTCGTTGCGAGCTCCTCCTCCCGGTTCCCTATTTTTTGGCTGTCTCGATCCTAAACCGTAGATGCCCGTGCATGCAACCTCCCGTTGTGGCTGAAGCCTCGCCGTAGTCGCGTCGCGCTCGCTCCCACATGCGCTCGTGACCCTCGTGGCCGTTCTTCACCGCACCTCTGGCTGCCCAAGCTGCACCTTCGCGCATGCGCGTCGGCCTGGGCCGCGCCTTACGCCGGCAGCTGCCTCCTGAGCGCTCGCCCGCTGCTGCTGCTTGTCCCGCTATTGCTGCTTGCTCTGCCTACTGCATCCGCGCGCCACGCCCGGCCATGCCACGCACCGCTGTCCCTCTGCTGCCGCGTGTTGCACAAACGCCGGCAACCCCCCTGTGCCCACGCGCGGCCGCGCCCACCACCCCTGCTCGTGCCCGGTGCCCCCACTGGCGCCCCGCCAGGCGCTCCCTGGCCTCCACACCCGCCCGCGGCGCGCACCTCCGCCCCTGATCGCGCCCCCCCCCCCCGTGCTGCTGCTGCTTTTGCTCCGCCGCCATGGGCCGCCGCTGCCGCGCGCGAGCCCCACCCCGTGCTCCTCTACGCCCCGTCCCGCCGACTGGGGCTACCGGCTGCGCCCGCCATGGCCCTCGCGCCCCGCTCCCTCGACGGCCAGTGGCCTCGCCCGGGCGTAGCGCCCCTCGGGCACGGGCGCCCGCCCGTTAATTCGCCCGGCCCGTTGGCCTTGTGCCAGTGGCTTACGGGACCCATCGGCCCCCTTTTCTTAAAGAAAATTGTTGTGTGTAAAAAAATATAATAATAAAAATATATAATTAATTAAAATGGTTTAATTAAGCTAATTACCTAGTTAGCATAACTAATCCCTAATTAGTTACATGAGAGTATGACAGGAGGGCACCACCCCCTGTAGACCAGTCAAACTTTGACTGGTCAAGTAGGACCCCCCTGGACCCATATGTCACCCTCTGGTACACCTTTGTGTACACAGATCTGGGTGCACATAGCATTTCAACTTTTTAATTTCGAATTAATATTGATTCCAGAATATTGTTAAAACTTCTTAAAATCAATATAAAATAAATCGTAGCTTGGATGGAAAAACTTTGTACATGAAAGTTGCTCAGAACAACAAGACGAATCCGGATACGCAGCCCGTTCGTCCGTCACACGTCCCTAGCGTAGCGAACACACAACTTTTCCCTCCGATTCATTTGTCCGAAAACGCGAAACACCGGGGATATTTTCTCGGATGTTTTCCCCCTTCACCGATATCACCTCATACGGCGTTAGGTCACCCCTAGCACCGCGCATTGCCATGTTATGCTTTGTGTTGCTTTGTTTGCTATGTTATTTATTGTGTTCCCCCTCCATTACTTCTTTCCGATAAACCCCGAGACCCCTGTCGGTACCCTTGTGATCGACTACATCGATGACGAACCCTTCTTGCCAGAGCAACCAGGCAAGCCCCCCCCTTTGATCACCAGATATCGCCTACTCTTCTCTATACTGCTTGCATTGGAGTAGTGTAGCATGTTACTGCTTTCCGTTAATGCTATTCTGATGCATAGCCTGTCCTTACTACTACTGTTGTTACCATTACCTGCTATCCTACTGCTTAGTATAGGATGCTAGTGTTCCATCAGTGGCCCTACACTCTTATCCGTCTGCCATGCTATACTACTGGGCCGTGATCACTTCGGAAGGTGATCACGGGCATATACTATATACTTTACACTGTTACATTATCGGTGATACTATTTGGAGATGGGGGCTGAAGGGGCAGGTGGCTCCATCCAGGTAGTGGTGGGCCTGGGTTCCCGAAGGCCCCCGACTGTTACTTTGTGGCGGAGCGACAGGGCAGGTTGAGACCACCTAGGAGAGAGGTGGGCCTGGCCCTGGTCGGTGTTCGCGGATACTTAACACATTTAACGAGATCTTGGTATTTGATCTGAGTCTGGCCACTGGCCTATACGCACTAACCATCTACGCGGGGACAGTTATGGGCACTCGACGTCGTGGTATCAGCTGAAGCCTTCGTGACGTCAGCGACTGAGCGGCGCGCGCCGGGTTGGACTGGAACGCCTACTCTTGTATAAGCGAGGCTAGGTCTTCTCACCGGCCGCGTACGCAACGTGCAGGTGTGCAATGGGTGATGGGCCCAGACCCCTGCGCCATATGATTTAGACCGGCGTGCTGACCTCTCTGTTGTGCCTAGGTAGGGCTGCGACGTGTTGATCTTCCGAGGCCGGGCATGACCCAGAAAAGTGTGTCCGGCCAAATGGGATCAAGCGTGTTGGGTTATGTGGTGCACCCCTGCAGGGAAGTTAATCTATTCGAATAGCCTTGATCTTCGGTAATAGGACGACTTGGATTTGTACCTTGACCTTATGACAACTAAAACCGGATACTTAATAAAACACACCCTTCCAAGTGCCAGATACAACCAGTGGCCGCTCTCTCACAGGGCGACGAGGGGAGGATCATCGGTTAGGATTATGCTACACGATGCTACTTGGTGAACTTACCATCTACTCTCTTCTCCTGCTGCAAGATGGAGGTTACTAGAAGCGTAGTCTTCGATAGGACTAGCTATCCCCCTCTTATTCCGGCTTTCTGCAGTTCAGTCCACATATGATACCCTTATTCCATTTGATACCAATGCATACCTATGTAGTGTAGCTCCTTGCTTGCGAGTATTTTTGATGAGTACTCACGGTTGCTTTGCTCCCTCTTTTCCCCATTTCTATACTCGATTGCTGCGACCAGACGTTGGAGCCCAGGAGCCAGATGCCACCGTCGACGATGGCTACTACTACACTGGAGGTGCCTGCTACTACGTGCAGCCCGCTGACGACGACCAGGAGTAGTTTAGGTGGATCCCAGGCAGGAGGCCTGTTCCTCTTTCGATCTGTATCCCAGTTTGTGCTAGCCTTCTTAAGGCAAACTTGTTTAACTTATGTCTGTACTCAGATATTGTTGCCTCCGCTGACTCATCTATGATCGAGCTCCTGTATTCGAGCCCTCGAGGCCCCGGGCTTGTAATATGATGCTTGTATGACTTATTTTTATTTGTAGAGTTGTGTTGTGATATCTTCCCGTGAGTCCCTGATCTTGATCATACACGTTTGCGTGTATGATTAGTGTACGATCAAATCGGGGGCGTCACAAGTTGGTATCAGAGCCGACTGTCTGTAGGAATCCCCCTTCCACACTCCTTGGCCGAAGTCGAGTCTAGATATTACAAAACTTTTACTAACATGGCTGTGCGGCCCATGGGCCCACGTCGCCATTGGGTGGTATTAGGATCTTTTATTCCTCGACCTATACTCTGGGACTCTGATCTCTCTTCTATTTGGGTTTAATGAATTTACTAAAAATCTAACTTTAGGTTCTCGAAAATACTTTCTCCCGGAGAGCCCCTTCAGTCTAGATGATCGCCGGCTGCACCAGAAGATTTCGAAGATACTCTCCGATATTCTCTCGAGACCTTGTGCCCGTTGCTTTTGCAATTCCCTACCACCGAAATATCCCTATGGATAAATGCTTACACCTGTCGATCTTGTTATTACAAGATACCCTAAGAATACTTTGTGCTACTACCTTGTAGTTCCTTGCCGCATAAATACCCCTACGGATAATTCCTCGCACTTATCGAGCATCTGCTCATTCCCAGTTGATCATGTGTTTCGCGAAAGTCTTCGAAATACTATTTGATCCTTCAAGAATCCTTAGTAGCTTATTGCTCTACAGTACTTGTCTGCTTGCATTATGGATGCTTTCCATATGTCTGGCAATATTCGTTAGTATGCCTAGACACTGTCATTTTGATCCTATTGATTCAACATGAATGCGGATGCTCGCAATCATTAGTCGCAATTAGAATTCCTCCTTCCGTCTCAGACATCATTTTTCAACATGAGCTGGTTCTTGACCAATCAATGCCTTGATCGGTTGTATCCCTAAGCCTATTCAACTTATCCATCCCTAATGAGAGCATTGCTTCTGATCCCTTGTCTTGGAATTCATAATTCCTTTGCATTTAAGCTTTGAGTTAGTCAGTTGTTTCTATAATCCGATGCACTTGCATTCCTTCTTCCTTTGATAGAGTATCGATACTCACATCAGCTCCGTTGTAGACCACCGGACCTCTTGTTGGATTATTTTCCGACATTGTCCTTCATATTCAAATAACCTTGTGAGTCTTTCCACGGATATATAAAGCCTTGGGCAAATTGTATCCTTTGTTTTCTCAACCATGCTCTGTTTTCGAGCTGGTGGTATTTACTATTGAAACTTGTGGTATATGTTTCCACGATACCCTGACGGGTTGAACCTATGCCTTCCTTAACATGTGTGAACTCGGAAGTTTTCACGGGTCATACTCATCTGGTATTTCACCAGGTAAAACTTTCAACACTAATGCCTTTATCAAAGCGAGAAATGAATGGAAGGCTATACATTGAAGAAGTGGGAGTCGACCTTGAACCTTGCGTTCATGCCCATGGACACGATGTATAACTTATCATGGAAGCTGCTCGTAAAAATAATTACCCCCTTGTATAAGTTCATCTTGTATCCGTGGTTCGATCATTTATGATCATGGTTTCCGACCATGTTCTCCCTTAAATACCATTTCTCGTGCAAGTTTAAGCACTTGTCTTCTGCGGATCAATGCCCCAGTCCAACCTTTATTTTGATCTACCTTCGAGTATTACCCCCTGGTATCTCGACGATATCAACCGTTTGCACTACATCTTATGCATTCTTGATGAAGTAGCGCCTTTCCCCGTCATAGTCACTCCACGGGTTCTGGGTTGTCGTCAACCAAGAACACCGATTAGTGAATCGAATCACCCCTGTAATTCAGTACCCCTAGTACTTGGTGCTTGAGAAGTTTAATACTCCATCACATCATTCGTAGTCTGATCGGCTATATCATTTTGTGCTAAATATTAGCCGTGCTACCTGGTCCTTCTTCCCGGAGCACAATTTTCGACGATGAGATAACCTTATGCCGATCTTCCTCGTCATATCATTTCGCCTTGAACATCGAGATCGATTTCGAGTTTGTGTCGTACCCTTGGTTCCAATAACCTTTCGCTTCATCATTCCTTTGACTTGATGTCATCGCCGACCGATTACATCTTCATGAAATCTCTCAACAATTGTGTCGTGATCATCATCGGCATTCTGAGCTCTTCCAGGATATCAATTGAGTTCATGATGAGAAATACCATCCTTGCCCTTGATGATCTGTGTTATCATTGACCACTTTATTGACTTCCCTCCAACACAAACTTGTTTGAGTTTTGTGTTATGCCTTGAGTTCCTTGCTATCCAACATCTGTTCTTCTTTACCTTGGAGTATTACCGTCTTTTATGTCAAGAATGTGGCGAGAATTTCACCACCTCTTAAAAATTCTTGGTATAGTGATACTTCTCACCATCATCATTCTTCCTTGGTTCCCGTGTTGGTTCTAGCCAGGATACCAATAGGTGAACGCTGTTGCTTGGATTCTGTATTTGTAGCAACCATATTGCTTTGAAGTTAATGCTCGACATTTCATTCTTAGACCATTGGTTATCGAATCACCATTCTAACATCGGTCATGCTACCTAAGCCCATATTTCAGGTGCACCTTTCAACCAATGCTTAATTGGGTATGTTTTCCTCGAGCATACCTCATTATATCATTTGATCTGACAAATGTTATCTCCTTGTCTGCATGATTGTGGAAATCCATCTTTTGGAAAATCTCAATGAATTGTCGCTGAGTCAATCAGCTACCTCCTCACCTCTCCTTGATTTAATGATGAACTCTTGTTTCGGAACTCGCTTCCATAGTTCAATTCTCGTGAGTCTTACAATGTCATCTCGACAATTTGTGTTGCACCTTTCTTCTCAGGCATCTTGAGTCTAAGTTATCCTGACACCAATCAGATCTGAATCTCGGTCAGATATGATAGTTGGAACATCTTTCCAAGAGTTATAACATTGGTCTTTATATGACTCGGTAAGGTGATGTCATGCCTAGCACACCTGGCCGGAGAATCAATAGTTATAGTTTCCTATTTAGCAAGGTTAACCATTCTTCCATGAGTAAATCATAAGACTTATTCTATATGTTGTTCTTGACGAACCCTTTGTGTATCCAAGTTTGACCTTTGCTTGAAGACCATATCAATGCTATCTCGAAGCATGTCTGTGGCACTCCCATTTTCAACAAGAACATTTGAAGCCCAATGCTAAATGTTTCTTGCTCAATTATCCAAACACTGTTGCATGGGTAATGTCATGAAATTTATCTCCCCTTACCTAAATGGTTTTCTACTTTATATCCTATCATGGATATCTTGCCCCGCTTGTCATTGGGAAGGCACACCCTTGAAATATGTGTTTAAACACATTTTCCTTTCCATTATTCTATTTAATCTGATGATCACATTTTCCTTTCCATTGTTTTGTTTAATCTTTCTCGTAATCTACTCAACTAAGCAGTGATAATTCCCTGCTTAGGTGAGCCACTACTAAGAAAAGGGCTATAGATAGGATTGACACTAATGGCGCACGAGGGAAGTAGTGCGCCACTACTATATACTAATGGCGCACCAGTTGGTGATGCACCATTAGTGTGGAAGACACTAATGGCGCACCAGAAAACAGGTGCGCCACTAGTTCTAACTAGTAATGGCGCACCAGACAGGGAGTGCGCCAGTACTGAATTTTTTTTATTCTTTTTTTTTTGCAAAACTACTAATGGCGCACCGCCTCACAGTGCGCCATTACTAGTTTAAACTACTAATGGCGCACCCTGTAGAAGTGCGCCATTAGTATATATTTTGATATCATGAATATTTTTAAATTTCATGGGCACTTTTTGATATCATGAATATTTTTAAATTTCATGGGCACTTTTTGAATTCATGAATATTTTTTCAAATTTGATGATATTTTTTCATATTCAATATGATAAAATATTGAATATTCATGAGGACACTCGATCTCGATCCCTCTCCATCTCGATCTCGATTCCCCCTCCATCTCAATCTCGATCCCACCCGCGCCTCCTCTCCCCTCTTCATTTTTTAAAAAATAATAATAAAAAAGTGTAGACTACAATTGTTGTTAAACAACAATTATTACTGTTTTTATAAAAAAATATTACTGTTTCATATTCATTTTCTAAAAAATTATTACATGCAACAAAAAAATTACTTATGGCGCACCTCTGGCTGGTGCGCCATTGATATATATATAAAAAGATTACTAATGGCGCACCTCTGCCTGGTGCGCCATTGCTATGTAAAAAAAAGATTACTAATGGCGCACCTCTGCCTGGTGCGCCATTGCTATGTAAAAAAAGATTACTAATGGCGCACCGACCGCAGGTGCGCCATTAGTAAGATTCCCTCGAGCTAATTCCCTCCCTCTCGCCAGATCCCCTTCATCCCTCTCCCTCGCCCCCTAGCTAATTCCCCCCGCTGCCCCGACCCACGCCGCCGCCGACGACCCCCTGCACCCTCTCCCGCTCCACCGCCGCTGACGACCCACCACACCCTCCCCCGCTCCACCGCCGCCGACGACCCCCCGCACCCTCCCCCGCTTCGCCGCCGCCGCCGACCCCCCGCACCCTCCCCCACTCCACCGTCACAAATGAATGCAACTAAAAATCCAAAAAAACAAATTTGTTTATATTTTCAAATAACAAATTTGATGATATTTTAAAATAATAAATTTGATGATATTTTTTCGATTCATAAATATTTTCAAATAACAAATTTGATGATATTTTAAAAAAAAAATTACTGTTTTTATAAAAAATTATTACTGTTTCATATTCATATTCATTTTCATATTCATATTCATTTTAATATTCATATTCATATTAATTTTCTATTAAATTATTAGATGCAACAAAATAATAATAAAAAAATCTTACTTATGGCGCACGGCTGGCTGGTGTGCCATTGCTATCTAAAAAAAGAATACTAATGGCGCACCGTCTCGGGGGTGCGCCATTGCTATAAAAAAACATACTAATGGCGCGCCGCCAGGGGTGCGCCATTAGTAATCTTCCCCCCTAGTCGCCCGATCCCTTCGTCCCTCCCGCTCGCCAGATTCACTCCCCCTCGCCAGATTCATTCCCCCCTAGTCGCCCGACGACCCCCGCGCCCTGCCTCGCCGTCTCGGTCCTCGCCGCCGACGGCCTGCCCCGCTCCTTCCCTCCACTCCTCAATTGCCCTCTCGGTCCTCGCCGCTGACGGCCTGCCCCACTCCTTCCCTCCACCCCGAGCGCCGCCGTCGCGTGTCACCGCGGCCACCGACCGCCCCGTCCTCCGTCGTCGTGCCTAGGAGTTGCGCCAGGAGCAACACCATCATCACCTTCATCGCCTACGTCCACAGATTGGAGCCGGGTCATCAAGGATCGAGCGCATCGACCTCTTCTTCCTCATCACCGACCACTGCTTCTCGGCATCGATCCGCGCTGCCCCGACCACCCTCGACCTCGCCGTCTCCTTCCCCAGCTCCGCGGTGAGCGTCTCCATCGATTCCCCTGTTTTCTCCTTGTTTAGTCACCGTTTGTGCATGCGGGCTCGTGCTCACCGCGCCGGCCGCCCCTCACTGTAGATTCTCTGATGTCCTTACCTGAAACTGAATATAAAGTCAGTTAAAAAGTCAGTCTCCTGATCTGAATATAAACTTTATCTGAAACTGAAATTGAAACAGATGCAGTCATAAAAATTCAGTTAAAAATTCAATTTTAGAGCTTGGCTCCTGATCTAAACATAAGGTGTACAACAAGCTTATATTGCAAGAAAGTTTAAAATTCAATCTATGCATCACATGTTATAGTCCGAGGAAAAGTTCACTGAAATTGTTGTAGTTTAAAAAACAGTTAACTGAAACTGTTGTAGTCTAAAACTGTCAGGAGTTGGTAATTATCGGACTAAGTAAGTTACTTGTTACTACAAGTCTACAAGACTTTGTTTCCAGCGATGGTCATCAGCTTTCGTGTTGGCGTCATTGCGGTCTTTGTGATTCGTCACAGGGTTCTGTCTTATGTTAATTCACCTATGTGATCTGGTGGTCTTGATATATAGCAATGAAGATGGCAATTTAGCATCCTTCTTGCTAATACTTGTTACTGCCCTTCTGCAGATCCATTATTAGTTAGTACTGTTATAGAGTATCCGAGGGTGCTAGCCTTTAACTGTGCTGATTTTTATGGTGAGAAGATAACTTTTTCAACTAGTTTGTTTACTCTATTTTTGGCACAAAGGCAGACAGGCGCTCTACTGATTTCATTAAGAGAAAGGGTAGCAGGCTCAATATTTGTAGAAAATTCTTTCTCTTGCTACTTTCTGGGTTTCAGAGTCTTGTGGACACATATCAACATGATTCGTTTTATGTTTGATTCAAGACATAAATGACATTAATGTTTAGCTCACAGTATCTAAAGTGTTAGGAATTTTGTGTTGTTTCTAAAAGCTCTACAATATCCAGATTTTATGATATTTGTACATCCACAAGACTTAGCCTGAAATCTGTGTTGTTTCTGAATATTCGTAGTGAATAGTTTCAGTATTACTTTTTTTAAACATGTCAGTATTGCTTTGCATAATGCATAATGTTTTGTTCAAGCTTATGTACAGCAATACAGTCCATATGAGGCTGTTTATTTAGTTTGTTGTGCTCTGGTGATTGGTTGCAAAAAATTGCCCCTGTTCATTCAGTTTTGCTTGCATGATGGAAGGGGAAAAATGCTAAAAAAGTGTCCTCCAATACCCCGGCCCATGCATCAAATCCTTTTGGATGTTTTGGATGTTTTAGATGTTTTGTCTCTGACCATTGTGTCGTGATGAATTTGCAGGTACCCCGAGAGGCCCTTGAGTTTGCCGGAATGTCGATTAACTTCCGTTCCGGCAAATTCGGGTACTCCATATGTCCTATTTTCAAAAAAGGTCATGCTGAAATTTTCCATGAATTTTAGCATGACTTTGCTAAAAAAAAGGACATATGGGGTACTTGCGACTAATGCATGGGCCGAGGTATCTTAGTACTTAGTTAAGTAGGATCAACTGCCCCGCCATTCTTGCTGCATTAAACCATAGGTGGCAATAGAGCCAAGTGATTAGGCCCAACTTAGAATTCTCGTTAGCATCGATAAACCCTAGATGATAAACCCAACATAGGTGGCAATAGAGCCAAGTGATTAGTGCCAAGTGATTAGGCCCAACCTAGGGTGGCTCGGCATCGATAAACCCTAAATGATGAAAACTTAACTTCGCTTCTATAGGGTGCCTCGGTGTCGATGAGAACCTAAATGATGTACGCTTAGGCTTTTAGGGTGCCTTGGCGTCGACAAAACCTAAATGATGAAAGCTTAGGCTTTTAGGGTGCCTCGACGTCGACAAACCCTAAATGATAAAACCTTGGCTTTTAGGGTGCCTCGGTGTCGATAAGAACCTAAATGATGAAAGCTTAGGCTTTTAGGGTGCCTCAGCGTCGACAAACCCTAAATGATAAAAGCTTAGCTTTTAGGATGCCTCGGTGTCGACAAACCCTAAATGATGTAGTTTTGAATTATGAACGTAGGATATGTCGTCATCATCATCGGACGACGAAAGTCTCCCGGCGGAGTGCGACTGGTGCCACGACGATCGAGGTCTGTGCGACATGCCTCACCTGGACGATGATCGGCGCTTCAGCATTAAGCTCGAGGAGACCTTCGAAGTTGAAACGGTACACAACGACGACAAGTGTTATTTTCATAATTAAGCATGACTTCAACTATTTCAACGTGTAATTTTCATCTTTTACAATTCGAGTATAGCTTATCCCATGCCATGCAAGACGCTATGTCTTGGAGAGGATGGATTTTGAAGACCATGAAATTTCTGAAACAAAGAAAATTCACCTAAGGACTCATCACGATGTGGACTTTGAAGTAAATCTATATAATTCTGAGAGCGTAACCCATTTTGGTTGCAAAAATTGGGAAGCATTTTGCAAGATGTATGGTTTTGATGAGGGTATGCTTATCACCATGGATCTTGGTAATCCTGACATCAACCAAGACAATATGGACATTTGGGTCCTTGTTGATACGCCTCCAGTTCTACCGCTATGTGAGTTTCTCAAACATAGTTATTAGCTAATTTATATTGTTTATTTCAAAATAGTTGACAGCTTATTTCCATTGACAGCTTATTTTTATTGTTCAAAGAATGTGCGGGAGATGGTAGACAAAACCCACTACACCGATGGCTCCGAATTAACAACTTACAAGGAGAAAAATCATCTGGTCGGATTTTGTACTGACATTGAGAATTACATTATCCACAATCAAACTCCTCAACATTATGGTAAATACGTGCCACTAGTGCATGTGTTCAACTACGGTAACTACCATGGAGATACCCTGGTAAGATTTTTACTATTACGACATTCGTGCATCTTTTGCATACTTCTAAAACTAGTACATCATTGCTAACTATGAAGTTATTACTATGTTTTTCAACAGATAATCCCAGAGAATTGTGTGCCTCATATGATGTATCAGAAAGGTAGTGTTAATGTTTTGAACATACAGCCAGGTCGTCCTACGAATCTCAACTGTCCATACGAGATTTCTAAAAGAAGTGGAGACATGAAAATCAAAGGATGGAAAAAATGTATGGACAGTCGTAAGGAGCTTCTTGGAAGCAAAAGGAAGCGAAGCGCAAGAATTGGAGACAGGATGTTCTCCATTCTCCATAATGGAGAGTCAGGGTCTATATTGTTTTATGCTATTTTAGCTTAAATAGGGTATTTAGGTCCTGCCTAATACTGATGATCATGTGCTAAGAACAATTAAGTAGGGTTGGTTCGATGACTATCAAGATGATGATCGTATGACTTGTTATGAATAACGAGTAGAAGTTGTATGATGATGATTAGTAGGACTTGTTAGGATTAGTATTACTTCCGACAAACTCGATACTCGCGGTCTCGAGACTTGTAATGTTTTATCTTTGTTCGGTCTTTTGAATTCGGAGACTAATATGATGAATTGTATTCAGAGACTAATCTTCTATTGTATTCGATGAATCTGCTGTTGCTGTGTGCTACTGTCTATATTCTGTCAAATAATATATTTTGTAACATGTGCAAAAATCAGAAAAGTAAAAAAAAACCTAATATTCATACTAATGGCGCATCACTACAGAGTGCGCCATTAGTATGCCAAGTATACTAATGGCGCATCCATCCGCAGTGCGCCATTAGTGTGCCAAAGCACATGGTTAAATATGGCCCCTGGGAGGCATGCTAATGGCGCATGGTGTTATATACTAATGGCACACTGGGTGGTGCGCCATTAGTATGCCAGATACTAATGGCGCACCCGTGGTGCGCCATTAGTAAAAAATACTAGTGGCGTGATACTAATGGCGCACCAGTGATGCGCCATTAGTAGGCAAAACTGGTGCGCCATTAGTAGGCCTTTTCCTAGTAGTGAGCACCTCGTTGTACCTCTCTGTTAGTAAGACTCTGTTACTATTGTTGATGACATTCTGGTAACCACCGATGGACGAGAACCTTGCCTATTGGTCCGCCTTGTTTCAACAAGCAGGAAAATGGTTCTCTTCGTCCCTCACCCTTGGTACCAACGTTGTTGCCGACATAATCGACAGGCTACCCTCTGACATGCCTTGCTATCATGACTATGCAAGATGTCACCGCTCCTCCTACTTTTAACCCACACGGTGGACCCATAACCCAAAGGTCCTAGGATCGAAACCTGACTCTCCTGTACACCTTGTTGTCAAGGTTATTCCTCGCGCTTGACTTCTTATGTAATTCATGAGCCACCTTCCTAGTGCTCCATTCTGGTATCAGACGCAATACTTACTCCCGCTGCTCTGAACCCCTTTCTCACTCTGGTTCAGACTTTGAGCAGCTATCTATCCGCTTGGACCCTCTCATTGTACCTTTGTACCTTACTCTCGATGTATTTTATATGTTCAACTCGAGAGGTAGTCTTATGCTCATTCATGGGTTAACCCCAGATTGTTTCCCTCATAAGCATTCTGACATAGCTAGGTTGCCTCTTACCTATTCGTAAGTATGTTGGAGTTCCAAAGAAAGGATGACGACTTCATCATGAAGACCTGAAGAAGAGAAATGAAGACATCAACGTAATGGATCGACCTCTTCCAGAAGAGCAGCCAAGACCGAGAAGATTTGTTAGGGTTTCATAACCAGACTTTCCCCCCTTACTCTACCTCTTAAATCTCGGGACAAGATTTCTTGTAGTGGAGGAGAATTGTAATGCCCGGGTAGTTAAGCTACAGTAACCACACATGAATAGTGCCTTGTCATCGTGATTAATTTTGTAAACCTCATCTTGATCCAAACCAAACTCGATTTCAAATTCAAATGCAAGTCAAATTATTAAATTTTCAAATAATAAAAGAAAAATGTTCGCTGGATTGAAAATATTCACTAACTAAATTTCATGAGTGGTTCAACATCTTTTGAGATAGCTAATTTCCCGTGGGAATTAAAGCAGTTCCAAATCAACATTTTAAATGCTTTTCCATTTGTGAAAAATCCAAAATTCAATTCAATTGCCCCTCAAACTTTTTGTGGCAATACCAAACACTACAAAGAATTTAAGTGGCCTGGTCCCTCATTCTTTAAAAAAAAGTATTTTGGTAGCCCAAACTTTTCCATAGTTGTCCCTGTTTTAATTAAAAGGGAAATTAGAAGACCAGAAAAGAGAAAGGGCCTACTTGGACTCTGGCCTAAAGTCCAGCCCACCCTGGCGTCTCCCCCTTCTCTGTTCACCAGGGAAGGCATGGTGACCATCCATGGCGCCATGGATGCTGATTCCCACGCGTCGTGCATCCGGCGGCTCCGAGGCAGGGATAAGATCACCCCGTGTTATCCCTCTCTCACCCGGAACCCTAGATTTTCCCCATTCCCCTTGCTCTTCTCACCCCACTCGACTTTTGTCGTTACCTGAGACCTCCGTCGTCGAGCCAGTGCCGTTGTCATGGCCAGAGGCCACCCTGAGCCTCACGAGGATGTCGAGAAGATGCTGCTGCTTCGTCTGCTTCGACCGCAAACATGGGTTCGTTTGGAGGTGAACCACACCGCTGGATCGGTCATCGTCTTCCCCGTCGGCCACGGCACAACCTCGCCACAATCCGCACCATCCCGACAACCCCGGACTCCCCGACCACGTCCTCCAGCTTCGTTGTGAGCTCCTCCTCCCGGTTCCCTATTTTTTGGTTGTCTCGATCTTAAACTGTAGATGCCCGTGCGTGCAACCTCCCGTTGTGGCTGAAGCCTCGCCGTAGTCGCGTCGCACTCGCTCCCACACGCGCTCGCGACCCCCATGGCCGTACTTCACCGCACCTCTGGCCGCCCAGGTTGCACCATCGCGCATGCGCGTCGGCCTGGGCTGCGCCTTACGCCGGCAGCTGCCTCCTGAGCGCTCGCCCGCTGCTGCTGCTTGTCCCGCTGCTGCTGCTTGCTCTGCCTACTGCATCCGCGCACCACGCCCGGCCATGCCACACACCGCCGTTAATTTCCTAGCGCCCCGCCTCTGCTGCCGCGTGTTGCACAAATGCCGACAGCCCCCCTGTGCCCACGCGCGGCCGCGCCCACCACCCCTGCTCATGCCCGGTGCCCCCACTGGCGCCCCGCCAGGCGCTCCCTGGCCTCCACGTCCACCCACGGCACGCGCCGCCGCCCCTGATCGCGCCCACCCCGTGCTGCTGCTGCTTTTGCTCCGCCACCGCGGGCCGCCGCTGCCGCGCGCGAGCCCCCACCCCGTGCTCCTCTGCGCCCCGTCCCGCCGACCGGGGCTACCGGCTGCGCCCGCCATGGCCCTCGCGCCCCGCTCCCTCGACGGCCAATGGCCTCGCCCGGGCGTAGCGCCCCTCGGGCACGGGCGCCCGCCCGTTAACTCGCCCGGCCCGTTGGCCTTGTGCCACTAGCTTACGGGACCCATCGACCCCCTTTTCTTAAAGAAAATTGTTGTGTAAAAAATATAATAATAACAATATATAATTAATTAAAATGGTTTAATTAAGCTAATTACCTAGTTAGCATAACTAATCCCTAATTAATTACATGAGAGTATGACAGGAGGGCCCCACCCCCTGTTGACCAGTCAAACTTTGACTGGTCAACTGGGACCCCCCTGGACCCATATGTCACCCTCTGGTACACCTCTGTGTACACAGATCTGGGTGCACATAGCATTTCAACTTTTTAATTTCGAATTAATATTGATTCCAGAATATTGTTAAAACTTTTTAAAATGAATATAAAATAAACCGTAGCTCGGATGGAAAAACTTTGTACATGAAAATTGCTCAGAACGACGAGACGAATCCGGATACGCAGCCCGTTCGTCTGTCACACGTCCCTAGCAGAGCGAACACGCAACATGCCCCCTCCGATTCATTTGTCCGAAAACGCGAAACACCGGGGATATTTTCCTGGATGTTGCCCCCCTTCACCGGTATCACCTCATACGGTGTTAGGTCACCCCTAGCACCGCGCATTGCCATGTTATGCTTTGTGTTGCTTTGTTTGCTATGTTATTTATTGTGTTCCCCCTCCATTACTTCTTTCCGGTAAACCCCGAGACCCCTGTCGGTACCCTTGTGATTGACTACATCGACGACGAACCCTTCTTGCCAGAGCAACCAGGCAAGCCCCCCCCTTTGATCACCAGATATCGCCTACTCTTCTCTATATTGCTTGCATTGGAGTAGTGTAGCATGTTACTGCTTTCCGTTAATCCTATTCTGATGCATAGCCTGTGCTTGCTACTACTGTTGTTACCATTACCTGCTATCCTACTGCTTAGTATAGGATGCTAGTGTTCCATCAGTGGCCCTACACTCTTGTCCGTCTGCCATGCTATACTACTGGACCGTGATCACTTCGGGAGGTGATCACGGGCATATACTATATACTTTACACTGTTACATTACCGGTGATACTATTTGGAGATGGGGGCTGAAGGGGCAGGTGGCTCCATCCAGGTAGTGGTGGGCCTGGGTTCCCGACGGCCCCCGACTGTTACTTTGTGGCGGAGCGACAGGGCAGGTTGAGACCACCTAGGAGAGAGGTGGGCCTGGCCCTGGTCGGCGTTCGTGGATACTTAGCACGTTTAACGAGATCTTGGTATTTGATCTGAGTCTAGCCACTGGCCTATATGCATGGTATCAGCCAAAGCCTTCGTGACGTCAGCGACTGAGCGGCGTGCGCCGAGTTGGACTGGAACGCCTATTCTTGTATAAGGGAGGCTAGGTCTGCTCACCGGCCGCGTACGCAACGTGCATGTGTGCAATGGGCGATGGGCCCAGACCCCTGCGCCATAGGATTTAGACCGGCATGCTGACCTCTCTGTTGTGCCTAGGTAGGGCTGCGACGTGTTGATCTTCCGAGGCCAGGCATGACCCGGAACAGTGTGTCCGGCCAAATGGGATCGAGCGTGTTGGGTTATGTGGTGCACCCCTGCAGGGAAGTTAATCTATTCGAATAGCCGTGACCTTTGGTAACAGGACGACTTGGAGTTGTACCTTGACCTTATGACAACTAGAACCGGATACTTAATAAAACACACCCTTCCAAGTGCCAGATACAACCGGTGGTCGCTCTCTCACAGGGCGACGAGGGGAGGATCATCGGTTAGGATTATGCTACACGATGCTACTTGGTGAACTTACCATCTACTCTCTTCTCCTGCTGCAAGATGGAGGTTACCGGAAGCATAGTCTTCGATAGGACTAGCTATCCCCCTCTTATTCTGGCTTTCTGCAGTTCAGTCCACATATGATACCCTTATTCCATTTGATTCCAATGCATACATATGTAGTGTAGCTCCTTGCTTGCGAGTACTTTGGATGAGTACTCATGGTTGCTTTGCTCCCTCTTTTCCCCCTTTCTATACTCGATTGCAGCGACCAAACGTTGGAGCCCAGGAGCCAGACGCCACCGTCGATGACGGCTACTACTACACTTGAGGTGCCTGTTATTACATGCAGCCCGCTGACGACGACCAGGAGTAGTTTAGGAGGATCCCAGGCAGGAGGCCTGTGCCTCTTTCGATCTGTATCCCATTTTGTGCTAGCCTTCTTAAGGCAAACTTGTTTAACTTATGTCTGCACTCAGATATTGTTGCCTCCGCTGACTCGTCTATGATCGAGCTCTTGTATTCGAGCCCTCGAGGCCCCTGGCTTGTAATATGATGCTTGTATGACTTATTTTTATTTGTAGAGTTGTGTTGTGATATCTTCCCGTGAGTCTCTGATCTTGATCATACACATTTGCGTGTATGATTAGTGTACGGTCAAATCAGGGACGTCACAAGTGGCCTCCGTCCGCGCTGAGCTGCTCCCCCTTCAGCAGCGGGTCGCCGACGCCGAGTCCATCAAGCGACAGAACAGGGAGGAAGTGCTTCAGCGGCGGACGTTGGAGCGCGTGCAAGCCCCCATGCTCGAGGACCTCGGGAACAGGGCCAATATCATCCTGGGCCACATCTGTGATGATAATGCTCCTCATGCCCACGGGAACGACTACGCCAGCCACCTTTGCTTCTTTACTGACGTGGTGACACGCCTGGAGAGTCGTTCCGAGAGAGCTTGCCAACTTGTTGAAGAGAGGAGCTGCGGCCTTGTTGGGCACGCGTTCTCTCGCGTCTTCAGCCATCTCCAGAACACCGACCCCAACTTCGATTTTGACGGCGCCATCGCCCCCGTACCCTAGGCCATCCGGGGTGATCTGTCGTGATGAGTGGAAGACCATGTGGATGCGCTGGTCAGGGCCTTCACTTCCGGTGACGATGGGGTGGTGGTCGCGGCGGACGCGGGCGACATGATCGACGACAGTGATGGTGGCACTGGTGGAGGTGATGGCGATGCCAGTGATGTTGGCAGCGATGCCAGCGACGCATCTAAGGGCGATTCGGGGGACGCGGCGAGCGACATGTCTGACTGATCCCATGTTTCCCAGCTGTTTGTCCAGCACACAGAAGCTCGGGCGTAGCCCTTGACATTGTAAGAGCATTTTGGGAGGGGAAGCCCCTCATGTAAATACACTACTGCCTCTATCTTGTTAGGTCGAGTTGAATATGTGTCTTCATGAACTCACGTATCCTGGGGCAATGTTGTTGTTGCGGTTTACCTTAGCCCGGACGAGCCCCCAAACTGGCTCGTGAGGTTGCGAGTTTCTGGGATGCTCCCGAGGAACCCGTCGGCACGCCCGAGGGGGGGTGCTTGATAAGCAAGCGCTAGCCGTGGGGCGACATGCGCGTGGCGCGCGTTCGCCTTGCCTAGCCCCGCTCGCGAGGGGCCCACGAGGGGGAAGCAACATGCGCGAACTCCGAAATAAAGCAAAAACCTGATAGCAAGAAATCACTTGAACGAGAAAAAGGCACCGCCGCACGCATCAATGAAAATTCAGCTTCAACTTAAATCCAAATCCAGAAAGCAGGGTTACAGAAAAAAGATCCAAAGCAAACGGCCGTGTCCGGCGCCTTGTCTAGTCTTCTTGTCTTCGAGTCTTCTCACCAGCGCGGAGCTAACTGCTGCCACTAGGACATGGGAGGGAGCCCTCGAGGCCCGAGGGCGACACTCCTGAGGCTCCGGGGTGTGTACAACCCCACTCATTATTATATGAGAGTGTCACGAGCGAAGACCTTCATAGGCGTGAGCCTTACTTCATATCGCCAAATGAGGGCCCCGCCTTGCACCTCCCTCGACCACCGTTGGGGGCGACCGGTAACCAGGACGATACCAAGGGGCAAAGGGGATGCCAGCGGTGCCCTCGGCGACCACGGGTCCTCTGCTGGGGGTAGGCTTTGGAGCACCTCCAAGGCAGAGGGCCTACCTCCGGGGGATGCCTTGCTCCACGCGGCGCGGGGAGGGGCCTCGCTCCTGTAGCCCCGAGCGTGCCCCCTGGCGGCAGGGAGGTCGACGAGCTGGGGCCGCCATCCACCGCTGCGACCTGATCCTCCTACGTCCCATGGTTAGCGTAAGCCTGCTTCTGAGAAATTAGTGGTACCCTGTAGCCGTTGTCGCCGGCGCGGTTGGTGAGGCTTCCGAAGGGCTCCTGAAAGGTGCCTGCTTCTAGCGCCTCCTCCTCCCAGCCTGGCTCGAAGAACGAGCCAGGGTCGTCCCCCAGCATGTACTCCTGATCCACCATGCAGGGCACGTAGGCCTCCAAGGCCGTCGCCTCAAAGATCTCGCCGTAGTGCCCCATGCTCCACGTTGCCCCGCCCAGCGTGCCGCCTTGAGGATGGCAGGGTTGTATCCCGCCGTGGCCGTAGGTGGTTGCGCTCGTGCCCGCCCCCACCGGAGGTGGCGCGGGTGCGAGCGTGCGTCTAGCTCCATTGGTCGCGCTGGTGTCGATGAAGCCTCGTGGCGCGCCCGTGGGCACGCGGGCACGGCGAGGCCCGCCATGCGGCCCAGCTGCAGCTTGAGGTGTGAGCAGAGAGCAGAAAGGTGGTGCTCCCGAGGCCGCGGTGTCCAAGAGCTTCGCGACGCGCTCCAGCAATGCATCCCGGCCGCCCTCCATTAGCCGGCATCGCAACAGCTCCCGAGCCACTGTGAGCACAGCCCTCATGTTTGCTTGCTCCCGTCGGGTGTGTGCCGCCATGGCCGCGGCGTGGCTTGAGGCTCTTGCGGCTGCCCGCACTTGTCGGGGAGTAAGGGCGGACGGCGGGTGACTGTGTCGCCCATGCCCCCCAGTGTTTGGTGGTGCGCGTGCTGCCTGGGGCACTGGGTCAAGGTCTTCTTGAGCGGGCGATGCCGCCCTGGCTGGCCAGGCTGCCCAGCGGTCGACGTTGGTCCTTCAGTCGCCGGACATCGGAGTCGGGGGGTGTCGGGGGACCAATGAGCGGATCAACTGGCGGAAGAAGAGCTCCGGCGCACCCCTACCTGGCGCGCCAAATGTTGGATTTCAGGTTCCGGCAAAACCCTTAAGGTTCGAACACTGGGGTGCGCAGGAAGATCTCTCCCTCACCGATCGCGCCCCCAAGCACTTCGCGATCTTAAAGGCTAGCTCGACGAACTCGGGACACAAGAGACACAAGATTTATACTGGTTCGGGCCACCGTTGTGGTGTAATACCCTACTCCAGTGTGGTGTGCTGGATTGCCTCTTGGGCTGATGATGAACAGCACAAGGGGAAGAACAGCCTCCTGAGGTGATGTGTTCTTGTGTTAGGTGAGTGTCTGGATGGGCTGGATCTAGGTCTCCCCCCGCTGCCCTCCTATGGTGGTGGCTAATCCTATTTATAGAGGCCCTGGTCCTCTCCCCAAATATTGAGCGGGAAGGGAGCCAACAACGGGCAATTTGAAAGGGCAATTTGAAAGGGGACAACTATTACAAGTTATCTTGGCAAAAGCAGTCTTCGCCTGCCAAAGGCTCTGGTGGTGACGCCGTCTTGGGCTCCACGGTGACCTCTGCCCTGCCGTCCTGCTGGTCTTGGTCTCATTGCACCGATATGGAAACCTTTGCTTGACGCCTCGGTACTCTTCGCCTGCGCTTGCCTCCTTAACACCAAAGAGGAAACAAGGACACTGTGAACGCTGGCGCCCGGCTGGTCTCGATCGTCATGGCTCACGTCATTGGAACCTCGCGAGATATGCCTGGCCTTGATCTCGCCGCCCCTCGCGGGCCAACCTGGTGAGGCCGCTCCTGAGGAGGTCTGGTGTCGTCCGCCTCACGAGGCTTGGCCTCTCGCGAGGGTCTTGAATGCTTGTTGGTGAAGATGGGCCGTACGGGCCCGCTGGCAAAGCAACACCGTGGGCCGCAGGCAGGCAAGTCTGGGGACCCCCGTTCCCAGAACGCCAACAGAGTGGTACAGAAATCTTGTTCTGGAAGTCATGTTACTAGACCATGGCGAACCTACGAACTATGAGGAAGCGATGATGAGCCCAGATTCCGCAAAATGGCTTCAGCACATGAAATCTGAGATGGGATCCATGTCTGAGAACAAAGTGTGGACTTTGGTTGACTTGCCCGATGATCGGCAAGCCATAGAGAATAAATGGATCTTCGAGAAGAACACTGACGTTGATGGTAATGTTACTATCTACAAAGCTCGATTTGTTGCGAAAGGTTTTCAACAAGTTCAAGGAGTTGACTACGATGAGACCTTCTCACCCGTAGCGATGCTCAAGTTTGTGCAAATCATGATAGCAATTGCCTCATTTTATGATTATGAAATCTGGCAAATGGATGTCAAAACTGCATTCCTTAATGGATTTCTTAAAGAAGAGTTGTATATGATGCAACCAGAACGTTTTGTCGATCCTAAAGGTGCTAACAAAGTGTGTAAGCTCCAGCGATCCATTTATGGATTGGTGCAAGAATCTAGGAGTTGGAATATACCCTTTCATGAAGTGATCAAAGCATATGATTTTATACAAACTTTTGGAGAAGCCTGTATTTACAAGAAAGTGCGAGGGAGCTCTGTAGCATTTCTGATATTATATGTGGATGACATATTGTTGATTGGAAATGATATAGAATTTCTGGATAGCATAAAAGGATACTTGAATAAGAGTTTTTCAATGAAACACCTCGGTGAAGCTGCTTATATATTGGGCATCAAGATCTATAGAGATAGATCAAGATGCTTAATTAGACTTTCACAAAGCACATACCTTGATAAAGTTTTGAAGAAGTTCAAAATAGATCAGTCAAAGAAAGGGTTCTTGCATGTGTTACAAGGAGTGAAGTTGAGTCAGACTCAATGCCCGACCACTTCAGAAGATAGAGAGAAAATGAAAGTCATTCCCTATGCCTCAACCATAGGTTCTATCATGTATGCAATGTTGTGTACCAAACCTGATGTGTGCCTTGCTACAAGTCTAGCAGGGAGGTACTGTCGGGGATATACCCCATGGTATGACCCAGCCGGAGATATGACATGTCTGGTACTTGGCATTTCATCTGTAATCCGCCCAAAGACTGGCTACTCACTGATGACCTAGCCGGGCCTTGGTGACTCATTGGTGACCCGGCCGGTGGTTCAGATGATCGACAATACCCAACGGCCCAGAAGGCAGCTCGTGGGAAGGCCGACTCATATTATGGTTGGCCGGCTTAAGAGGAAAGGCATGAGGAATATTTCCCTTACAAGGAAGCAAGACTGGACTTGTATCCGGCTTGTAATAAAAGATAGACTAGTCCTAATCCTACTAGGACTCCTCATGTAACCCGCCCCTTCAACTTATATAAGGAGGGGCGGGGCACCCCAAGAGGGAGAAGTTTTTTTAGGCGTCTTAATAGACAAGTCAAAGTAGATGCTCTCGAGATAGAGGTAGCGAAATCTTGCCCTTGTAACCGAGATTGTCATCATCATCAATATCAATGAAGCAAGATGTAGGATTTTACCTCGATCAGGGGGGCCGATCCTGGGTAACAACCTCGCGTATCTCGTCCCAGTCAACCCCTCTCAAGCTAGCACATAGATGCGTTGGTCTCACGACTAAGTCCTCACACTAAAGACATCTGTCGTGACAAATCCACGACAGTTGGTGCCCACCGTGGGGCTCGCGCATGGTGGTGTTGAATTCTTGGAGGGATCTCCTCTAGGGATTGAGAAGTTCGCATTTTTTTCAAATGAAGAAAGCTAGCTTGGAAGGATTTACGTTAGTGTTATACTCATCAGTCCAAATTTACGGCCTATGAGATCTAAGCTAAAAGGATATTAGGGTTTGGCATTCTATGTGTCTCCAACATGACGTGACCCATCAAATTAGAACAGGAGATCAAATTCTGTTGTTGCTACTGCGCGTGGCCGAGACCGAGAGGAGTTCTGTCGAAAACACGCGTGAGTGGTGCAAAAGGGTCAAAATCTTGAGGCGATTCCATAAAGATCTGTTAAGACGCTGCTACTATGTTCAGGCACGAAGCTGAGTCATCAATAGTTTTTTTTCCTTTTTCAAACTCTGATTGGTATATGCGCCCAAGGAAAACTGCCAGGAGGTTGATTCAAGAGTTATGGAAGGGAAAATTACTATGTGAGTCCGGCCGATGATTATCAAGGAAAATGATCCATCTGAGAGGAAAGTACTCAGCACCTGCACGAAATAGATGGAGAAAATCAACCGCCTGAAAGATCCAATGAGTGCAGCACGATTTGGGAATCATACGACCATGATCCGGAGAAGGACATGGACTCTGCGATCACCCTCGCTTCGAGTCATCGCCTATGGCTGTGCTGAGCCGCCCCGGCGCGAGCGGCTCGACCCGGTCTGGTTTGACCCGCCCGTTGTTGTCAGGTGCGGGACGGGCCTGCTCAACCGCACCTCCGTCTGCTAAGCAGCTACTGAACCTCAACTATGACCCGTTTGGTCGGGGGCTCCCTTGCCGCCTCGCCACTATGTGCATCGCTCAGCCGCCGCGCGTAAACCGCCGCTAGCAGCAAGCAACTGCCGCAGCCCCTTCGCCTCCGGGCCAATCCAGTTTCCGCTGAATCGCTGTATCACGGCTCCCGGTGCCTCAAGCTGTGGTTCGCTTGCTGCCTCTGCCGGGTTTCGCTATTGCCCGCATCCGCAGCCATGCTTCCTGACGCCTTGGTCAACAGCCGCGTGCGCGGTCTTAAGCAGCCTCCGCCTTGAGATGCCCCGCACGGTCGCTCTCGCCAATTCCTTTTTCTGAGACTCGCTTTCGCTTTGCCGAGGTACCCCCTGCTGGTGTGGTCTTATCTCGTCAAGTACGAAACAAAAGAAAATTGGGGGTTCAGCCAGAGGGTAATAGAGCAGTGCATGCATGCATGATGATTCGAAGACTAGCCTGCCAACAGTAATGGAGCAGGAGTCCCAGTGGGCAAGTGTTACTATTAAATTTACAGGAGGTCGATGACAGTGGAGATGCTGGGTTAAATCCCAAAGATTAGAAGCAAAATACATTACTAGATCAATTACGTCAAGCTGATTTGATTACTTCTTGATGGATTACTACCCCACATGGAGTTCCTGGAGGATTTGATCTAAATTCAAAAATGAACAAACGCTTCTTGCCAACAAAACGCTGGTCTGAACTACCTACGGTGTTGCCTGAAGCCACACATTGAGCTGTCCCTGCCACGTGTTGAGCCGCGTGGCCTCGCGGCCGCATTACGCCTTTTTCAATTGTGGATGCGCCCTCGCTGTCTCGCGTGCTAAGCCGCCGGCTAGTACTGCAATATTAAGTCCTACTGCTAGCACGAATATTCTTCCATGAAGAAAAGAGAAAAGCAAAGGGGGCGTGTCACTATCGCCACGGTGGCATCACTGTGAGCCGGCCATTACTACTCCATGTGTGGTTAAGGTTACCGTCAAGATGTTGTCCACGTTCATCCGATGAAAATACCAGGTGCTATCTTTTTTATGTATCTTATTTGTACATATTAAGTTGTTTGAGAACAATTACTCTGGTCTGTGGTATTTTATCGCAGGACCATTATTCGTTACAAAGATTTCGCAAAGGGGCGTGCGCCAATATTATTTTTACACTAGCGCTTGTCTGTGCCGTGCTGTTGGATGGATACGTGAATAATTCGCCACCCCCACTACATCAACACACTGGAGTTGTACCTATCTGCATGAGCTGTTTAATGAGTGCATGTGAGTCACTGCTCCTGCAGCCCAGTCTGTTCCAACAATTCTTGAGGAAATAATATATTATCAGCTTCTATCTACGCTGGATGGCTCAATGGACAGGCATAGAATTCGCCGCCACTATGGTTTGGTTAAATTTCAACAAAACAACCGGGATGAACCGCTGGCCGGATTACTGAGACAAATCATACAGGGTCATTTATAACCCGCTGAGCGTTCTGGTTTATATCACGGTCGAGTATGAAGAATCTCAAGCCAACTCCTCGAGTCATCTTGAGACTCGGGGGCTACGATGACATGACTTAGCAAATATTGTGAGATTCAAGAACCCCGGGTCATTGGAGGGAAAGATAACCCGATCCTGGAGGCTGCTGCCATATTGATGAAAAAATTAAAGGCCGTCACAACATTTCCGGTTTAAAAAGAAGGATTCCGGTTTGAAATCCGGTTCAAGAGAACTTTACCTCTTGCAAAGTTGTGAGCTCTCAATATCCGACTCAACATCCGGTTCAGGAAGAATTCATCTCTCGCAAGTTCGAGTTCTCAGAAAAATTAAAGGTTGCCAAAGAAAACTTGTTGCAGTGCGCAGTTCAAACATGGGCATCCTACCTTATGGGCTTATCTTAGTATGGTCACTTGGGGGCTTCCTGCTCATTGAGCATAGCGGTGACTACCCTCTTGATCCGGCTTACACGCCTTGTTACAAATAAGATGGGAGCTCACTGCTCACTGAACATAGCTATGATTATCCTTTGATCCGGCTTATACGCCTTGTTGCAGAAGATTTTTTCTGCCTCAGTTAAAAAGTTTCCAAAGAGGACTTGCTATGATGTGTAGTTCAAACATAGGTAACCTACCTTGATGGTTTCTTATAGGTCACTTGGGGGCTTCCTGTTCAATGAACATAGCTATATTTACCCTCTTGATCGGCTTGGACGCCAGGTGTATTCACCAAAAATCCGGTTTATCCTACTTGGTATGTCTGCCACTCCGCCTAGGTAATCCTGGAATGACCCACCGTACTCTTGACAGTCAATCTTATAAAAGACCCTGAACTTGTCAAAGTTAAAACGGCGATTGGTCTTGTGAGGCCCGGCTTACATGTTTGAATTAATGATTAAATCAGTGGTTGTGCGGCCCATGAATAGTACTTGATATTGAGGCTTGGCGGCCTATAAAATCCTTGTTTTCTGATTTGTTATTTTTGAACATTGTTTTGGTTCATGTACCATATTGACATATGGTTTAAAATTGATTCAGGCCATGTAGCCTTAATCTTTCTGACTCATATTTGAGTATATCTAATGTTTTGATAACCCGGCCTAGCTTTGGACAATAAGTCGCCAATATGTTTTGATTGTGCACTTGGAGTTATGTGCTCTAATTTTTGGCGTTGTTACACTTGCTGCATATGGTGATGTAAGCCGGTAGTATGAACCGATTTCACAGGCCATGTAGCCTTGATTATATGACTCATCATTGAGCATCTTTGGGTTTGATAACTCGCCCAGATAAGCAGACTTTAAGTCGCCAGGATGTTTTTCCTTGAGTAATCAAAATGATGATATTTCATGACTCCGGGTTGATATTGGCCCCAGATTATAATTATCAAGGCATCACCATGGTATTAATTTACATGTATGTCTTTCAATAATGGTATGAATACTTTGGATTGCGGCAATTGGGATTATGCGCTTATGAATACTTGAGTTGTCACCCTCACTGGATGTGGCGATGTAAGCCGACGATTTGAGCCAATTTTCCAGGTATATTTTTAAATTTTTGGATGAATATGCGAGGTTTGATAACCCGCTATGGTTTTGGACGTTAAGTCGCCATGTCACACCCTAGCTAGTCCATGCATTAGAGAGTGTGCATCATGTTTACTTTCATCAGAAACTTGAAATGGGGAAGGCAGAACCCCCAGCACCCCTTTTGAAATCAATTAGGGTTTACTAAAAATAATTTCAATGAACCTGAAATGCCCTTCTAAAATGTTCACCCTCTTTGCCTTGGGTTAGAACCTCTGGCAAAATTGGTCCCAATTTTCTAGGTCAACAGAAGGTCACTGAATTAAATCATAAGTATTTGAATTTGGGCATTTAAATGCTATAAAATAATTAAAATGCTCAAATAATTCTGGGAGTAAATGTTTCCTGTTGGAAATAATCTAAACAGAGGCCACATTTATTTTTACGATTTTTGGAGATATTTTAGTATTTTAAATAAAGCTAAATAGTTGCAGTTAAGTAGAAAACAAAAACTAAATCAAAAAAAAGGAGAAAGAAGCCCACCTGGGCCTTACCTGGCTCGGCCCAGCCTACTGGCTCGGCCAGTCACCCCTACCTCGCGCCAGGAGGCAGGGGCGCGTGCTCGCCGCGCGCCGGCCACGCGTCGGCCACCTCCTGCTTCTGCCGACGCCGGGAGACGCCCAGACGACGCCAAGCGACCCCCACGTCTCCCTCTCATCCTCTCTCACTCTCCCCCTCGTCTCCCTCATCCTCTCGCGCGATGGCCGAGCGTGTCCCTCGCCGCCGATCGCCATAGTCGCCGCCAGAGACCTCCCCTCGCCCCTCTGACGAGCCCATCAGCTTCGCCTCGACTCCCTCATCCTCCCCACCGAGCCACGCTTCGCCGGAAGCCCTGCAACGCCGCCTTCGCCCTCGTCTTCAACCTCGGGCATCCGAGATCACCGGCGATCGCACCTCGTCTCTAGCCCGTGCCCGAGCCCGCTGACCCCCTCTCCGCCCCCGCTGTGAGCTCCTCTTCCTTTCCCCCTAGCCCCCGTGCTCGTTTGGCCCCTGTAGCCGCCGTTTCCACCGCACCCGAGAGCTCCTCGCCGCCAGCCATGGCGCAGCCGTGGCCACAGCCATGCAAGCTCACAACGGAGCGCCTCACCGTGCTCAGTGCAGCACCAGGAACCCGTAGCCACCACCAGCTCTTCCTCCCGTGCACCGTAGCGTCGAAACTGACCACGCTCGAACTCCGGCCGCCGCCAAGAGCTCGATCCCGGCGAGCTCGCTCCACCCCAGCTCCTCACACTTGCTCCATTGGATGCGCGAGAGCCTGGGCTTCGCACGGGTGGTCTCCGCCGTCGTTTTGGTCGCCTGAGGGCGTTTTTCGAAGCCCTCCGCCGTCTCGGCCTCGCCGGCGACTCAACGCCGGCGGGATTAGC
This sequence comes from Triticum aestivum, assembly GCF_018294505.1. Classification (NCBI taxonomy): domain Eukaryota; kingdom Viridiplantae; phylum Streptophyta; class Magnoliopsida; order Poales; family Poaceae; genus Triticum; species Triticum aestivum. The sequence continues at coordinate 209,520,448 of NC_057809.1, forward strand.
CCTGTTGACCGGCGGATTTGACCACTGACGTGGACTGGGTGGGCCCAGTTGACTCCCCTGAGTCAATGACAAGTGGGCCCCCTACTAATTATCCAGATTAGTTGCTAACTAAAATTAGTTAGTTTAATTAGTATAGCCACTGACTAGTGGGCCCTGCCCAGTAATTAGGCTAACTAAACGTAGTTAGTGCACTGAGAGGCTGACAGAAGGGGCCCACCAGTCAGGTTTGACCTGGGCTGGCGCCTTTGACCCGCTGACGTCACCCTGACGCGTTGCTGACGCGGTAATTGATTTTCTGGATTTATTCTTATTCAGGAAACTCCAGAAAATAGTTCAAACTTCAAAAATTCATAGAAATTCAAGCATAGCTCCAAATGAGATAAATTATATATGAAAAATTACCAGAAAAATTCAATCTATCCATCTGTAATGGTATCATGCATGACAAAACAAGTTTACCTTGCTGTTTAAGCAGAATAAGGAAATGCACTATAAATGCCAGGTTTAATGAGCTAATATTTGAATCTTTGATTCAAATGGGTTCATCCCTTTCTATTTTAGCTTGCATTAGGCCAAGACACAATCATATTGCCATGTCATAGCATGCATCATATTGTTGCATATCGTCATGTGTTGATTGTGTTCCGATGTGTTCTTCGTGGTAGGTTCTGCCTCCGAGGATATTCACGAGTATCCAACTGAAGGGCAGTATCCCGTTACCACTCCATCAGGCAAGCAACCATTGATCATTCCGATACAAACCCATGTTCTCGCTCCTGCTCTTGTTTACTGCATTAAGACATCGCGATTCAAACTGCTGTGTGCTACGGTAGTTAAACCCTTATCCTCTGCATGACCTGTCATTGCCACAGTAACTAGATGAAACCCACTAGCATGTGTAGGAGTTGATTGAGCCATGTATGTGATTCCTACCTTGCTATGCTTGCTATGCTTAGAGTTGAGTTAGGTCTGGTTCATCTGGGTGATGAGCTAGATTGAAATGCTTATGTCGGTAATATGAGGGATGTGTTGAACATGTTTTAGTAAAGGTATCGATGAGAGGCCATGTAGGAGTACATGGTGGGTTGTTTCATTGAGGCCGTCCATAAGAACTGAGATCTGTATGTGTGATTTAAGATGCAGTTACTAACGTACATTGGGCCCGAAACCAATGGACCCTCTCGGCTTCTTAATCACGCTAGTACTCTGTCCAGGAGCTGCAATTAGTTTCTGGTGTTTGTAGGTTATGTGTTGGCGGTCGTGCGTAGCGCTGACCCTAGGGGTGGGCTATGTTGCGGTAGATACACCGTGGCACGGTGTACCGAGTCACCCGTTTGGTGTCTCGGGAACCCTGTTCACATCGTTCGGGGCCGTATGTGGAAACCTCGGTCGGACTCCCTGCGGATGGAACCTGGATAGGCGATAAACCTAGACTAGAGACTTAAGTGTTTAGGTAGGCCGTGGCCGACATCCTCGCTAGGCTTCCGCTTGAAGGTTGCCCAGTACATGTCGTGTAAACGGCGGTAAGTGGTGAAAGCGTGTATGACAAAGTACACCCCTGCAGGGTATAAACTATTCGAATAGCCACGTCCGCGGTAAAGGACTACTTGGTTGCCTATACAGTTCATAGACAAGTTAATGGATACTATTAAAAGACTCAAGATAAGTGTGAGTACCAAGGATGGCCCTCTCGTAGGATGACGAGGGAGGATCCCCGGTGGAGTATTGTGTTGGTGAGTAGTGGACTCATGTGCGAAAACTATTTTACTGGTGGAGTTCTGTAGGATAGCTTAGCCAAGAGTCAAAGCTGGCTTGCTGCATCAACCCCACCACCTTCTTGAGAATAAGCATGTATAGTAGGTTCTGATGTAAGACTTGCTGAGTACCTTTGTACTCATGTTTGCTTATTTATTGTTTTCAGACGACAACACTGCCCCCTCCGATGGGTTTTATGTAGACCTTGACGTCGACGAGTGACTAGCCACCCAGGTGGTGATCCTGGCCATGGAGGGCCCTATGTAGATAGACAGGCTTCGAGAAGCCTTCTTTCTTTCTAGAGTCTGTACTCAGACTAGTTGCTTCCGCATGTGCTTGTATGTTTGTATGACTTGAGTGTCGGGTCATGTGACCCCTATCTGTATGAACATGTTATGTATGGCTCTCTGGAGCCTTTAAATAAAGTACTTGAGTTGTAGAGTTTTGTTGTGATGCCATGTTGTATGTACTCATATCGGGCATATTGTGTGTATGATTGAAATGCTTGGTATGAGTGGGATCCGACAATCTAGTTGTTTATCCTTGGCAGCCTTTCTTATGGGGAAATGTAGTCTAGTGTTCCTCGAGCCATAGTAGTCCGCTACAGCCCGGTTCACCGGAGTCCTGCTAGCCCAGCACTACTGTTCAGGACACTTGACTGGCCGGCATGTGTTTCACTTCGTCCCTATGTCTGTCCCTTCGGGGAAATGTCACGCGGTGACTTCCGGAGTCCTGCCTAGCCTGCTACAGCCCGGGTTCCCCGGAGTCCTGTTAGCCCAGTGCTACAGCCCGGAATCACTCATTGATGACTGACATGTTTGATGTGATTCATGTATGCCTGTCTCCATAGGTCTGTGCCGCTTTGGGTTCACGACTAGCCATGTCGGCCCGGGTTCTCTGTCATATGGATGCTAGCGACACTATCATATACGTGAGCCAAAAGGCGCAAACGGTCCCGGGCCATGGTAAGGCGACACCCATGGGATACCATGCGTGAGGCCGCAAAGTGATATGAGGTGTTACCGGCTAGATCGATGTGACTTGGAATCGGGGTCCTGACAGCGTTGGCATCAGAGCCGGACTGCCTGTAGGTTCATTGAGCCAAACTGGTCGATGTCGAGTCTAGAAATGCTTAGTTATATGTAGGGGAATTGATTGTGGAAGGGAACGTAAGGTTCTTTTACTCCTTTACCTATGCCTCTAATCTGAGTCATTCTCTCCTCATTCAACGTGGGTTAAGGACTAGGCTCTCTTCTTCTATCAGGTTCACGTGTTACTAATCCGTAGTAGCTTATAGGATTGTTGTTACAAGTCCCAGTTCAGTTTCTACTATTCTTAGTATGTTGCTAATTGAATCAGAACCTTGATATGATGTTGTTGAGTGGTATTGTGAACTGTTGTGGATGTCTCAAATCTTTTTCTGAGCATTTACAGCTGTTATGCTGTCCAATTTTCCCTAGAAATTCTAATGTCTTTGCATTTTGGTTGTGCTTTCAGATGGCCAACCGTGTTCAAAACCAAGTGGTTCGCCTGACCAGGTGCCTCGACGTGCCCGGTCATACTGCTATGTTAGTCCGGGTCATGATCGAGACGGGTTACCGTTGGTATCCCGAATACACCGTCGAAGAGCAGTTCCGTGACTTTAATCAAAGCCAGTATTTCTGCACCGTCAGGATATTTCCTTCTTATCCTGGATCTACCGAGCCCCTTCACTGTTCCTATGGACTCGGGGTTACTGTTGAGATGGCTGTGCAGGATGCTGCCTATTCCATGATGACCATCTTGCGAGTCCGGACTGGCCTGCTTCGAACACCGACTTCCGTTACATGCCAGCTTCACTTCCGGGAGCGCAAGGGTATCTTCAGGCCATCTATGCTGACTCCACTCAGGAGGACTCATTAACTCGTACCACTGCCGAGATGCTCGAAGATAAGGACCGAGAGAATCGGGCCTTGAGGCTGGAGCTTTTCAATACCCGTGCTGATCATTGGGCCACATTGACTCGGTTTGCACCTGCGGTGCAAGCTGGATGTATGGATACAAGGGATCTGTATCCTGTGAGATCAGCTCTGCCAGACATGGTGGATTGGCGTGATGTGGGAGGCGTCACCCCACCCCGTGGTCCCCGCAGGCCACCGTTTGTTGGTCCAAGACCTCATCCTAGCCCCTATGGTCCACAGGCTCCTCAGGACCGTCTGTTTCCGGATGGTCACATTGAACTTCCAGGCTATGGAGGTGACTTCTATGAGGACTACTACGGAGCTGTCTGAGTTAGTAGTAGTACCACTAGTATTGTAGTAGTTGTATCTCCACTGTCCTGCGTGACTTGTGGAATATGACTTGGCGTGTAATCGATTCCGGAGGTGTAGACAAATAATGTATAGGAGCTTGGAATGCCTCCGATGAGATGTAACGTCTTTCATCATAGTTGTACTGTAGCCTGGGCTTGTACTAAACTATGTATGATGTGTATGACCGTTGGTATATATATGGCAGTTTTATATTACCATGACATACGGATGAACATCTCTGCATTCCGTGTTATCCATTACATTCTGCACTTCCTTGCTAAGTTTGAGCCATCCTTGTCTAAACCGTTGTCTTGTTTTCTCCTAGGATTGTCAACACCCGCGGCAACCCTGCTGTCCCGGAGCAGGGGGAAGCCAGTGCAGCTAGAGGTGAAAATCTGCCTCACCCGCCTTCTCTGGCCGAAGTGATGCTGGAGGCGGAAAGAAACAAGCGTGAGACTAACCGCCTGCTGGAGCGGATTGAGCAGAACACTGCACGCCACCCGCGAAATGACTTGGTGTCAATCAATGACTTTATCAAGCTGTACCCACCAAAGTTCAACCATTCCGTCGAGCCCCTCGACGCGGATGACTGGCTTCGCAGCATCACCCACAAGCTACGTTCTGCCAACGTAGCCGAAGCCGACAAGGTTACTTATGCTGCCTATCACCTCGAAGGCCCTGCTAGCCTTTGGTGGGAAAACTTCGAAGCTATGCGGCCGGTCGGTCAAATCACTACTTGGGCTGAATTCAGTGAGGCTTTCCGTGAGCATCACATTCCGGAAGGTCTCATGGATCGCAAGAGGGAGGAGTTCTGCAACTTCACCCAAGGAAGACTGACTGTGGATGCTTATAGTCGTGAATTTGGGAATCTGGCACGCTATGCTCCTGAAGAGGTATCTACTGACGCTAAGAAGCAGGCAAGGTTCCGCAAGGGACTTAGCCCTGAGCTTCGCCGCGATCTCCGTCTGCACGAGTGCACATCCTTTCAGAAGTTGGTCAATAAAGCCATCAGTGCTGAGACAGGCCAGACTGATTATGACGCTTCACGCAAGCACTCCCGTGATTTTGGCTCTTCATCCGGCTCTGGAGCTCAGAAGCGCCGGGTGTGGATTCCAAGCACGGCACTGCCACCCAGGTTCATCCGAGGCCATCCTTTGAGGCGCCTCGTCCCAACCAACAATTTGCACCGCCCAAGCCCTATGGTGGCCCCGCTGCTAATGCTGCTCCACGCCCCAATGTGGTGACATGCTTCAAGTGTGGAGAGCCGGGTCACTATAGCTGAGAGTGTCCCCAGAACAACAACCCCAATCAAACTGGAAAGTCCGTTGGCCGTGGTAAGCCAGCGGGAAAGACTTTCTACGCCAAGCCGGCCACCACTGCACGTGGCCATGTCAATTATGTTTCAGCCGAGGAGGCTCATGAGGATCCTAACGTCGTCCTTGGTACGCTCCTTGTTAACTGCCATCCGGCATCTGTTCTTTTCGATACTGGAGCATCTCATTCATTCATATCCGAGAACTATGCTCGATTGCATAACACGACATTCTGTGACATGCCCACTTCCATGGTAATTCAAACTTCGGGTTCCAAATGGCAAACTTCTAGAGTAAGCCATGGGAACAAAATTCTTGTCGATAGACTTGTCTTCCTTGCATCCTTAATAGCTCTCAAGTCCTCCGACATAAACATCATCTTGGGTATGGACTGGATGTCAGCTCATTATGCTAAGATCGATTGTGCCACTAGAACCGTTCAACTTACTCACCCCTCGGGCAAGACAGTTAATGTCTTAACTCGAGTGGCCAAGCGCCAACTTTACTCCCTAAATGCCAACCCCCTTCCAGACCTTGAAGATGTTCCGGTAGTCCGAGACTTTCCGGATGTCTTTCCATAAGAACTGCCAGGTGTTCCACCTGACAGGGATGTCGAGTTTGTGATAGACCTTGTTCCAGGAACCGTTCCAATTTCTAGAAGACCCTACAAGATGGCACCCCTAGAACTAGCCGAGCTTAAGAACCAACTCGATGAGTCCTTGAACAAGGGTTTCATCCGTCCTAGTTCCTCTCCTTGGGCTTGCCCCGTCCTCTTCGTTAAGAAGAAGGATGGAACGGATCGAATGGTTGTGGATTACCGACCTGTCAACTTGGTCACCATCAAGAACAAATATCCGCTTCCCAGGATCAACGATCTGTATGATCAGCTCGCTGGATCCTCAGTCTTCTCCAAGATGGATTTGAGGTTGGGTTACCATCAAATCAAAATCAGAAACGGGGACATTCCCAAAACGGCCTTTGTTACTCGTTATGGCCAATACGAGTACACCGTCATGTCCTTCGGTTTAACCAATGCCCCGGCTACCTTCTCTCGGTTAATGAACTCGGTCTTCATGGAGTACTTGGATAAATTCGTCGTAGTATACCTCGATGACATACTCATCTACTCCAAGAATGAAGAGGAACATGCCGTACATCTAAGGCTGGTATTGATGAAACTTCGAGAGCATCGCCTTTATGCCAAATTCTCCAAGTGTGAATTTTGGTTGCCAGAAGTGACCTATCTAGGCCATGTAATCTCTGGTAAGGGTATTGCTGTCAATCCCGAGCGAGTTCAAGCCGTCCTTGATTGGACTCCACCTGAGACGGTCAAGCAAGTTCGGAGCTTCCTTGGCTTAGCGAGCTATTGCCGCCGCTTCGTCGAAAATTTCTCCAAGGTTGCTAAACCTCTAACTGAACTCCTCAAGAAAGATAAAAAGTTCGAGTGGACTCCACAGTGCGAGTTCAGTTTTCAAGAACTGAAAAGACGCCTGACATCTGCTCCCGTACTGGTACCACCAGACTTCTCCAAGGACTTTATTATCTATTGCGACGCCTCGCGACAAGGACTAGGTTGCATATTCATGCAAGATCGTCAGGTAATTGCCTATGCTTCACGGCAATTACACCCACATGAGAAAAATTATCCTACACATGATCTAGAGCTTGCAGCTGTAGTCCATGTACTTAAAACCTGGCGACATTACCTTCTCGGTAATCGTTGCGAGATCTTCACCGATCACCAAAGTTTGAAATATATCTTCACCCAACCAGATTTGAATCTCAGGCAAAGACGTTGGGTCGAGTTGATCTCGGATTACGACTTAGGAATAACTTACACCCCGGGCAAAGCCAATGTCATGGCTGATGCGCTAAGCCGTAAGTCCTATTGTAACAACCTGATGTTACAACAAAGTCAACCACTTCTCCATGAGGAATTTCGTAAGCTAAATCTTCACATTGTTCCTCGAGGATTCCTATCCACCCTGGTGGCGGAACCTACCCTTACGGATCAAATCATCAAGGCACAGAAGGTAGATCCGGGAATCTCCCGTATTAAGAGAAACATTAAGAAAGGAGTCGCGAATTGTTTCTCCATTGACGATCAAGGTGTCGTATACTTTGGGAATCGCCTAGTGGTTCCAAAGGCGCGAAACCTGAGGCGACTGATCCTTAAGGAAGCTCATGAATCCCCTCTCGCCATTCATCCCGGTAGTATCAAAATGTATCAAGACCTACGCCAGAGGTTTTGGTGGACTAGGATGAAGAGAGAAATCGCTCAATACATTGCTAATTGCGACGTTTGTCGTCGTGTTAAAGCAGAGCATCAACGGCCTGCTGGCACCCTTCAACCTTTGGCTATTCCTGAATGGAAATGGGATAAAATCAGTATGGATTTCATCACTGGGTTTCCCAGGACCAAGAGAGGGAATAATGCCATCTTCGTTGTGATCGACCGACTTTCCAAAGTAGCCCACTTTCTACCTGTTCGTGAGAGTATCACCGCTAGCCAGCTAGCTGATTTATACATCTCCCGAATAGTGTCTCTTCATGGTGTTCCATTGGAAATTAACTCAGACCGTGGGAGTCTCTTCACCTCTCGATTTTGGGAAAGTTTCCAAAATGCTATGGGAACTCGTCTCTCCTTTAGTACCGCCTTCCATCCCCAATCAAGTGGTCAAGTAGAGCGAGTCAATCAAATTCTGGAAGATATGCTCCGAGCTTCTGTTATCTCGTTCGGAATGAGTTGGGAGAAATGCCTTCCATTCGCGGAGTTTGCTTATAACAATAGTTATCAAGCTAGCTTGGGCAAAGCTCCTTTCGAAGTTCTTTATGGACGAAAATGTCGAACGCCTCTTAACTGGTTAGAAACCGGGGAAAGACAACTCTTTGGCCCGGATATGATTCAGGAAGCAGAAGAGCAGGTTCGCATTATTCATGAGAAATTGAAAACAGCCCAATCTCGTCAAAAGAGTCAATATGATCGTAAACATAAGCCTATGACTTATGAAGTCAACGAGAAGGCTTACCTTCGGGTTACCCCGTTAAAGGGAACCCATCATTTCGGTATCAAAGGCAAATTGGCTCCTCGTTACATTGGACCCTTTCACATTCTTGCTAAACGAGGAGATGTTGCCTACCAATTGGAACTACCTCCGCATCTTTCCAGAGTTCACGATGTCTTCCACGTTTCACAACTCAGGCGTTGCTTCGCGGATCCTATCCGTGGAGTGGACCACGAAACACTTGATCTACAAGATAACCTCTCTTATCGAGAATATCCCGTTTGTATCCTTGATCAAGCCGAGCGTACCACTCGACGTCATAATATCATGTTTCTCAAGGTTCATTGGTCACATCATTCCGAGGAAGAAGCCACTTGGGAAAGGGAGAATCGTCTTCGACTCGAGTACCCCACCTTCTTTCCAGAGGATCCTAAATCTCGGGACGAGATTCTTTTGAGTGGGGGTGAGTTGTCAAACCCTAGCTAGTCCATGAATTAGAGTGTGCATCATGTTTACTTTCATCAGAAACTTGAAATGGGGAAGGCAGAACCCCCGGCACCCCTTTTGAAATCAACTAGGGTTTACTAAAAATAATTTCAATGAACCTGAAATGCCCTTCTAAAATGTTCACCCTCTTTGCCTTGGGTTAGAACCTCTGGCAAAATTGGTGCACAATTTTCTAGGTCAACAGAAGGTCATTGGATTAAATCATAAGTATTTGAATTTGGGCATTTAAATGCTATAAAATAATTTAAATGCTCAAATAATTCTGGGAGTAAATGTTTCCTGTTGGAAATAATCTAAACAGAGGCCACATTTATTTTCAGGATTTTTGGAGATGTTTTAGTATTTTAAATAAAGCTAAACAATTGCAGTTAAATAGAAAACATAAACTAAATCAAAAAAAAGGAGAAAGAAGCCCACCTGGGCCTTACCTGGCTCGGCCCAGCCTACTGGCTCGGCCAGTCACCCCCTACCTCGCACCAGGAGGCAGGGGCGCGTGCTCGCCGCGCGCCGGCCACGCACCGGCCACCTCCTGCTTCTGCCGACGCCGGGAGACGCCCAGAGGACGCCACGCGACCCCCACGTCTCCCTCTCATCCTCTCTCACTCTCCCCCTCGTCTCCCTCATCCTCTCCCGCGATGGCCGAGCGCATCCCTCGCCGCCGATCGCCGTAGTCGCCGCCAGAGACCTCCCCTCGCCCCTGTGACGAGCCCATCAGCTCTGCCTCGACTCCCTTGTCCTCCCCACCGAGCCACGCTTCACCGGAAGCCTTGCAATGCTGCCTTCACCCTCGTCTTCAACCTCGGGCATCCGAGATCACCGGCGACCGCACCTCGTCTCCAGCCCGTCCCCGAGCCCGCTGACCCCCTCTCCGCCCCCGCTGTGAGCTCCTCTTCCTTTCCCCCTAGCCCCCGTGCTTGTTTGGCCCCTGTAGCCGCCGTTTCCACCGCACCCGAGAGCTCCTCGCCGCCGGCCATGGCGCAGCCGTGGCCACAGCCGTGCAAGCTCACAACGGAGCACCTCACCGTGCTCAGTGCAGCACCAGGAACCCGTAGCCACCACCAGCTCTTCCTCCCGTGCACCGTAGCGTCGAAACCGACCACGCCCGAACTCCGGCCGCCACCACAAGCTCGATTCTGGCGAGCTCGCTCCACCCCAGCTCCTCACACTTGCTCCATTGGAGGCACGAGAGCCTGGGCTTCGCACAGGTGGTCTCCGCCGTCGTTTTGGTCGCCTGAGGGCGTTTTTCGAAGCCCTCCGCCGTCTCGGCCTCGCCGGCGACTCAACTCCGGCGGGATTAGCCCTGTTGACTGGCGGATTTGACCACTGACGTGGACTGGGTGGGCCCAGTTGACTCCCCTGAGTCAATGACAAGTGGGCCCCCCTACTAATTATACAGATTAGTTGCTAACTAAAATTAGTTAGTTTAATTAGTATAGCCACTGACTAGTGGGCCCTGCCCAGTAATTAAGCTAACTAAACGTAGTTAGTGCACTAAGAGGCTGACAGAAGGGGCCCACCAGTCAGGTTTGACCTGGGCTGGCGCCTTTGACCTGCTGACGTCACCCTGACGCGTTGCTGACGCAGTAATTGATTTTCTGGATTTATTCTTATTCAGGAAACTCCAGAAAATAGTTCAAACTTCAAAAATCATAGAAATTCAACCATAGCTCCAAATGAGATAAATTATATAGGAAAAACTATCAAAAAAAATTCAATCTATCCATCTGTAATGGTATCATGCATGACAAAACAAGTTTACCTTTCTGTTTAAGAAGAATAAGGAAATGCACTATAAATGCCATGTTTAATGAGCTAATATTTGAATCTTTGATTCAAATGGGTTCATCCCTTCCTATTTTAGCTTGCATTAGGCCAAGACACAATCATATTGCCATGTCATAGCATGCATCATATTGTTGCATATCGTCATGTGTTGATTGTGTTCCGATGTGTTCTTCGTGGTAGGTTCTGCCTCCAAGGATATTCACGAGTATCCAACTGAAGGGCAGTATCCCATTACCACTCCATCAGGCAAGCAACCATTGATCATTCTGATACAACCCATGTTCTCGCTCCTGCTCTTGTTTACTGCATTAAGACATCGTGATTCAAACTGCTGTGTGCTACGGTAGTTAAACCCTTATCCTCTGCACGACCTGTCATTGCCACAGTAACTAGATGAAACCCACTAGCATGTGTAGGAGTTGATTGAGCCATGTATGTGATTCCTACCTTGCTATGCTTGCTATGCTTAGAGTTAAGTCAGGTCTGGTTCATCTGGGTGATGAGCTAGAGTGAAATGCTTATGTCGGTAATATGAGGGATGTATTGAACATGTTTTGGTAAAGATATCGATGAGAGGCCATGTAGGAGTACATGGTGGGTTGTTTCATTGAGGCCGTCCATAAGAACTGAGATCTGTATGTGTGATTTAAGATGCAGTTACTAACGTACATTGGGCCCGAAACCAATGGACCCTCTTGGCTTCTTAATCACCCTAGTACTCTGTCCAGGAGTTGCAATTAGTTTCTGGTGTTTGTAGGTTATGTGTTGGCGGTCGTGCGTAGCGCTGACCCTAGGGGTGGGCTATGTTGCGGTAGATACACCATGGCACGGTGTACCGAGTCACCCGTTTGGTGTCTTGGGAACCCTGTTCACATCGTTCGGGGCCGTATGTGGAAACCTCGGCCGGACTCCCTGCAGATGGAACCTAGATAGGCGATAAACCTGGACTAGAGACTTAAGTGTTTAGGTAGGCCGTGGCCGACATCCTCGCTAGGCTTCCGCTTGAAGGTTGCCGAGTACATGTCGTGTAAACGGCGGTAAGTGGTGAAAGCGTGTATGACAAAGTACACCCCTGCAGGGTATAAACTATTTGAATAGCCGTGTCCGCGGTAAAGGACTACTTGGTTGCCTATACAGTTCATAGACAAGTTAATGGATACTATTAAAAGACTCAAGATAAGTGTGAGTACCGAGGATGGCCCTCTCGTAGGATGACGAGGGAGGATCCCCGGTGGAGTATTGTGTTGGTGAGTAGTGGACTCGTGTGCGAAAACTATTTTACTGGTGGAGTTCTGTAGGATAGCTTAGCCAAGAGTCAAAGCTGGCTTGCTGCATCAACCCCACCGCCTTCTTGAGAATAAGCATGTATAGTAGGTTCTGATGTAAGACTTGCTGAGTACCTTTGTACTCATGTTTGCTTATTTATTGTTTTCAGACGACAACACTGCCCCCTCCGATGGGTTTTATGTAGACCTTGACGTCGACGAGTGACTAGCTACCCAGGTGGTGATCTTGGCCATGGAGGGCCCTATGTAGATAGACAGGCTTCGAGAAGCCTTCTTTCTTTCTAGAGTCTGTACTCAGACTAGTTGCTTCCGCATGTGCTTGTATGTTTGTATGACTTGAGTGTCGGGTCATGTGACCCCTATCTGTATGAACATGTTATGTATGGCTCTCTAGAGCCTTTAAATAAAGTACTTGAGTTGTAGAGTTTTGTTGTGATGCCATGTTGTATGCACTCATATCGGGCATATTGTGTGTATGATTGAAATGCTTGGTATGAGTGCGATCCGACAATCAAGTTGTTTATCCTTGGCAGCCTTTCTTATGGGGAAATGTAGTCTAGTGTTCCTCGAGCCATAGTAGTCCGCTACAGCCCGGTTCACCGGAGTCCTGCTAGCCCAGCACTACTGTTCAGGACACTTGACTGGCCGGCATGTGTTTCACTTCGTCCCTATGTCTGTCCCTTCGGGGAAATGTCACACGGTGATTTCCGGAGTCCTGCCTAGCCTGCTACAGCCCGGGGTTCCCTGGAGTCCTATTAGCCCAGTGCTACAGCCCGGAATCACTCATTGATGACCGACATGTTCGATGTGATTCATGTATGCCTGTCTCCATAGGTCTGTGCCGCTTTGGATTCACGACTAGCCATGTTGGCCCGGGTTCTCTGTCATATATGTGAGCCAAAAGGCGCAAACGGTCCCGGGCCATGGTAAGGCGACACCCGTGGGATACCGTGCGTGAGGCCGCAAAGTGATATGAGGTGTTACCGGCTAGATCGATGTGACTTGGAATCGGGGTCCTGACACGCCAGTATATTTTGGATTGCGCCATTGGAATCATGCGCTTATAAATCATTGGATTGTTACCCTAACTTGGTATGGCAATGTAAGCCAGCAGTATAAATCAATCCTACAGGTATGTTTTCCTGGTTATATGAATATGCGAGGTTTGATAACCCACCCTGGTTTTTGACGTTAAGTCGCTAGTACATTTTTGGCTTAGATGGCCTTAACTTTAGTCATTTCCATAATTGCATAAGATTATATTATGTTGGGTTGTTACCCGCCTTGGTTTTCGACGTTAAGTCGCCAGGGCATATGTTGTTTAAACTTTGTGTACGATATGCAGAGCTTTACACATGAGTAAGAATACTGCTATTTCTCCTATGAATCATTGCGTTTAAACCCATCATATGGCCATCTGAAAATATTGTCAGGTTATCCAGCTCCGGGTTATATTGATCAATATTGAGTTTATTGAGGCTGTGAGCCGCCAAAGTGATCTTTTCAAAAAAAACTGGACGTGACTATGAGCCACCCTGGATGGGGTTATCAATTCCTGATTTTTTGAAAATATTATATGCTGGGGATATTACTATTAAATATAAACCGGCCATGAGGGGCCGGGTTTTGCCCAGCAGGAGTTAGTCATGTTTGAAGCCCACGAAGGAAAGGGATATGGCGCTTTACAGAGGAAATCTACATGAAGGCCCAGGGCCCAAAGGCGGATCAGGGCCCGTAGATATAAACCGCCATATGATATGAGCTTACGTTGTAAGGCAAGGAAAAGTAGAAACCGAGCCGGGCATGTTTATGAGCCGGCCTTGTGATTCTGTAAACCGCCGGGTGTCAACCTATGTATACAAAGGGACGACCTGGCAGCGGTTTAGGGACAGACAACAAACGATAACTCAAGACCCAGGCAAAGCGGATTCGCTCCCTGGTCATCGAAACCCAAGCAATTCCATCACAACTAGACGTAGGCTTTTACCTTCATCGTACGGGGCTGAATCAGTATAATTCTTCACGTCCCTTATCCGCTTTAACCCCTTCAGGCTAATCTGTTGCGATGGCTCCACGACTAAGTCCTTTCACGAGGACATCTGCCATGACAAAACCACGACAGTTGGCGCCCATCGTGGGGCTATTACACGATGGTTTCGAGTTCTTGAAGGGCAGCTTCGAAGGATTCAAGGGATACGCTGTGGGCCGGATGACCATGAGTCGTCGCGGCTCTACATCGACGACGCAGGATGGGGCCCCGAGGCCGGCTCGATCGAGTACGGGTACCAGGTCCCCTTTGGCAGAATACACGTCTTCATTGGCAAGATCGGTGAATCGGGCCCTGAGCCGGACATCCGCGCCGACACCATCCAGACTGCTCAGCATGCAAGACTGATGACCCACAAGTACAGGGGATCTATCATAGTCCTTTCGATAAGTAAGAGTGTCGAACCCAACGAGGAGCAGAAGGAAATGATAAGCGGTTTCCAGCAAGGTATTCTCTGCAAGTACTGAAATAAGTGGTAACAGATAGTTTTGTGATAAGATAGGTTGTAACGAGCAACAAGTAAGAAAAGTAAATAACGTGCAACAAGGTGGCCCAATCCTTTTGTAGCAAAGGACAAGCCTGAACAAACTCTTATAATAGGAAAAGCTCTCCCGAGGACACATGGGAATATCGTCAAGCTAGTTTTCATCACGTTCATATGATTCGTGTTTGATACATTGATAATTTGGTATGTGGGTGGACCGGTGCTTGGGTGCTGTTCTTACTTGAACAAGCATCCCACTTATGATTAAACTCTATTGCAAGCATCCGCAACTACAACAAAAGTATTAAGGTAAACCTAACCATAGCATGAAACATATGGATCCAAATCAGCCCCTTACGAAGCAACGCATAAACTAGGGTTTAAGCTTCTGTCACTCTAGCAACCCATCATCTACTTATCACTTCCCAATGCCTTCCTCTAGGCCCAAATAATGGTGAAGTGTTATGTAGTCGACGTTCACATAACACCACTAGAGGCTAGACAACATACATCTTATCAAAATATCAAACGAATACCAAATTCACATGACTACTCATAGCAAGACTTCTCCCTTGTCCTCGGGAACGAACTTAATTACTCACAAAGCATATTCATGTTCAAAATAAGAGGGGTAATAATATGCATATAGGATCTGAACATATGATCTTCCACCAATTAAACTAACTAGCATCAACTACAAGGAGTAATCAACACTACTAGCAACCTACTAGCACCAATCCCAGACTTTGAGACAAGAATTGGATACAAGAGATGAACTAGGGTTTGGAGATGAGATGGTGCTGGTGAAGATGTTGATAGAGATTGCCCTCTCCTGACGACAGGAGCGTTAGTGATGACGATGGTGATGATTTCCCCCTCCGGGAGGGAAGTTTCCCCGGCAGAACCGCTCTGTCGGAGCTCTAGATTGGATCCGCCAAGTTCCGCCTCGTGGCGGCGGAGTCTTGTCCCGAAAAGTTCCTCCTTATTTGTTTATCATCGAAAGACCTCATATAGGAGAAGATGGGCATCGGAGAGCCACCAGGGGGCCCACGAGGTAGGGGGCGCGCCCTAGGGGGGCGCGCCCCCACCCTCGTGAGAAGGGTGTGGGCCCCCTGGCCTTCATCTTTGGCGTGGATTTTTCTTTATTTCTTTTAAGATGTTCCGTGGAGTTTCAGGACTTTTGGAGTTGCGCAGAATAGGTCTCTAATATTTGCTCCTTTTCCAGACCAGAATTCCAGCTGCCGGCATTCTCCCTCTTTATGTAAACCTTGTAAAATAAGAGAAAATAGCCATAAGTATTGTGATATAAAGTGAAATAACAGTACATAATGCGATAAGTATCGATATAAAAGCATGATGCAAAATGGACATATCAAAGACATGCCTGCGTTCAGCAAGCCGTGAAGCGTGCCTTCGTGGGAGTCATCCACAGAGTGGAATCTGAGTATATATCGGTATCTGGTGGCGAAACCGACGTCTACTCTGATGACGAGTCTTCAACCGGAGAGACCGAGTCGCTATATCAGCTGCATGATGGCCGGATTAGTGGTGGTTCCGATGGCGACATTATTCCAGACCTCCTTGAACCGCTGAGCCGAGTTATGTTCTTCATGGCCGGGACACAATCGGTGCAACATTCTTCCACCGCCGCAGCGGTGATATCCGGTTCAGCAGTGGCAACACCAGCCGGGGCAGGGGGCTCTGCTCGACCGCCGGCATAGGCTTTGTCCGATTTATTCGACACTTTGGTAACGTTGCTAGTAGCTGAGGTTGACGCGGCAAACTAGGATCAGCATAACGCGGAAATTGCAAAGGTGAAGGATCAGAAACTCAAGCTAAGGCAGATCTGGCAGCGGAGAACACTAGGATGTCCGCTGAGCGGGCCGGATTAGAGGCACAGGCCTATCGGCTTATGTGGGATCAGAGTGTGTTAGATGATGTCATGAGGAGAAGGTATGAGTCTCTCCTGCCACCGATTTACGAGGGAAGGAACCTCTTTAACACGCCAGGAGCAGGCACCAGCAACCGGCCAGTGGTAAACCGGGCGGAGGCACCTAGAACAGGGGCGCCGGTTCAGCCACGCACAATGGATCCACCTCGACAGAATAATGTCCCATCACAGCACGTCCCAATGCCTCCTGGTCATTATTCTAACCCGTTGGATAAGATCGTTGCCGTCGCTTCACGATTGGCAGCTCTCCTGATCGAGGGCGAGTCCCTAGTAGCAGTGGAAACACGACGGGCTAGGGAGCTCCTTCAGACAGCTTTGACTCAGCAGTAGGCTTATTCACACAGCCGCGAGAGGATTCATTCCACACCCCGTCGAAGTCAGAGCTACAACAGGCATATTGATGAACCAGCCGTATCAAGCAGTGCGAGAAACTGTAACCCGCTGCGAGGTCATAACCCGGCGGGCAGCGGTGCTAATGCCCAGGATGTGGTGGATCACGGTAGAGCGTGCCGAGAAGCAGAGTTAGCAGCACAGTATGCGGCCCGTCAGCTTACTCCGGTTCGTCCAACTACTTCGGTGGAACCAGGCGTTTTTTTAGTTCTTTGGGGGTGCCGTGTCTTTCCCCAGCCATACGTAACGTGCGGCTACCCAAGGACTTCAAGGGTCCTCATAAGGTGCCCAATTACACTGCCGATTTACCCTCTAAGTCATGGATTGAGAGTTATGAGATGGCGATGGAGATGCTGGATGTGGATGATGCGGCATGTGCTAAGTACTTCACCATGATTCTGGAGGGAACATCTTGTACTTGGTTAAAAAGCTTACCAGCTAACTCCATTGGATCATGGGCCGAGTTGAAAAGCCGGTTTATCCAGAATTTCAAAGCCACGTGCAAATAGCCCATGTCAATTGTGGACTTAGCCGCCTATGTTCAAGAGGAGGGGGAGTCCACAACCCATTTGGTAAAGCGAGTCTCAACTATTCTGCATTCATCAGACCGCATCAATGCTGACACGGCCGTCTTAACATTGGAAGGCAATTGCCGGTTTATGCCCTTGAAGATGAAGCTGGGAAGGCTCAAGTGTCACTGCAACGACATGGCCACGCTTATGGAAGCTCTGGTTAAGTATGCCGATTCAGACAGTACTAAGGACCCTACGTCTGAGGATGAAAAGACGGGTGAGGGAGTCCTGGATTAGGGGGTCTTCGGACGGCCGGACTATATCCTTTGGCCGGACTGTTGGACTATGAAGATACAAGATTGAAGACTTCGTCTCGTGTCCGGATGGGACTCTACTTGGCGTGGAAGGCAAGCTAGGCAATACGGATATGTATATCTCCTCCTTTGTAACCGACCTTGTGTAACCCTAGCCCCCTCTGGTGTCTTTATAAACCGGAGGGTTTTAGTCCGTAGGACAACAGACAATCATACCATAGGCTAGCTTCTAGGGTTTAGCCTCTCCGATCTCGTGGTAGATCAACTCTTGTAATACTCATATCATCAAGAATAAATCAAGCAGGACGTAGGGTTTTACCTCCATCAAGAGGGCCCGAACCTGGGTAAAACATCGTGTTCCCTGCCTCCTGTTACCATCCGCCTTAGATGCACAGTTCGGGACCCCCTACCCGAGATCCGCCGGTTTTGACACCGACATTGGTGCTTTCATGGAGAGTTCCTCTGTGTCATCGCCGTTAGGCTTGATGGCTCCTACTATCATCGATAGCGATGCAGTCCAGGGTGAGACTTTTCTCCCCGGACAGATCTTTGTGTTCGACGGCTTCGCACTACGGGCCAACTCGCTTGGCCATCTGGAACAGATCGAAAGTTACGCCCCTGGCAACCAGGTCAGGTTTGGAAGCTTAAATTACACGGCCGATATCCGCGGAGACTTGATCTTCGATGGATTCGAGCCCCTGCCATGTGCGCCACGTAGTCACGATAAGTATGATTTAGCTCTACAATCGGACCGTATTTAGGAGATCGCACCGGCAGCCGCTCTGAGCCTCAATTTGGAGCCAGTTGCGCCATCCATGGACAGGTGGATAGAACCCGCCACGGAGGTCGTATCCTCTGCGGCGATCGAGCCGAATATCGACCTTACCCTTCACGAGAGCTGTGTTGCCAAACTGCCGGATCCTTCTCTGGCCACGGGCTCCGAATCGCCTGCGCCCGTTCCTATCGAATCCAATTGGGCGCCGCTCATGGAGTTTACCTCCGCGGATATTTTTCAACACTCGCCCTTCGGCGACATACTGAACTCATTAAGTTCTCTCTCCTTGTCAGGAGGATCCTGGCCGAACTATGTCCGACAGGATTGGGATGCGGATGACGAAGAAATTCGCCGCCCACCCACCACCCACTTAGTAGCCACTATCGACGACTTAACCGACATGCTCGACTTCGACTCTGAAGACATCGACGGTATGGACGATGATGCGGGAGACGAAGAGGAACCACTGCCCACAGGGCACTAGACAGCCACCTCATCATACGATATCTACATGGTGGACACACCCAAAGAAGGCAATGGTGATGAGACAACGGAGGATGACCCCTCCAAGAAGCAACCCAAGCGCCAGCGTCAGCGGTGCTGCTCTAAGTCCCGCCAAGGCAAAAGTGGTGATACTGGAACCGGAGATAATAGCACTCCAGACAGTGCCGAAGACAACAACAATCCCCTCCAGCAAGATTTGGGGCAGGAGGATGGAGAAGCCAGCCCTCCAGAGAGAGCGGCAGATGGAGAGGCGGAGGATGATAATTACATGCCTCCCTCCGAAGACGAGGCAAGCCTCAACGATGACGAATTCGTCGTGCCTGAGGATCCCGTCGAACAAGAGTGCTTCAAGCGCCGGCTTATAGCCACGGAAAATAGCCTTAAGAAAAAGCAGCAGCTTCAACTGATCAAGATTTGCTAGCTGACAGATGGACTGAAGTCCTGGCGGCCGAGGAATACAAACTCGAACGCCCCTCCAAGAGTTACCCACAGTGCAGGTTGCTATCCCGACTGGAGGAGGAAGCACCAAAACCTACATCCCCGGCGTATGACGCGGCTGATCGGCCACCTCGTGGCCGTGACAGAGAGACATTCCAGCCAAAAGCTCTGCCCGCACCCCGACGCCATTCAAATAAAAAGTCATGGGGAAATACGCTAGACATGCGAGACGTATTGGAGGACAAAGCAAAACATGCAAGATCGATCTATGGATCACGAGGGCGCGCCACTATGCAAGACGATAATCATCACACCGGATACAGTAAAAGTAAGCCTGGCCGGGCTGAACACAGCGGGCAAGACTGATTCGAGCTACGTCGCGACATAGCCCAGTACAGAGGCGCCGCACACCCCTTATGCTTCACAGACGAAGTAATGGATCATCAAATCCCAGAGGGTTTCAAACCCGTAAATATAGAATCATATGACGGCACAACAGATCCCGTGGTATGGATCGAGGATTTCCTCCTGCATATCCACATGGCCCGCGGTGATGACCTACACGACATCAAATACCTTCCACTCAAACTCAAAGGATCAGCTCGGCATTGGCTCAACAGCTTGCCTGCAGAGTCCATCGGCTGTTGGGAAGATCTGGAAGCCGCATTCCTCGACAACTTTCAGGGCACTTATGTGCGACCACCAGATGCCGATGACTTGAGCCACATAATTCAGCAGCTAGAGGAATCGGCTAGGCAATTCTGGACACGATTCCTAACAAAGAAAAATCAAATCGACGACTGTCCAGATGCAGAGGCCCTAGCAGCTTTCAAGCACAACATCCGCGACGAATGGCTCGCCCGACACCTTGGCCAGGAAAAGCCGAAATCTATGGCAGCCCTCACGACAATCATGACCCGCTTTTGTGCGGGAGAAGACAGCTGGCTGGCTCGCGGCAATAACATATCAAAGAACCAAGGTACTTCAGATACCAAGGATGGCAATGGCAGATCACGTCACAACAAACATAAGGGCCGCATTAACAATGACGATACCGAGGATACGACAGTCAATGCCGGATTCAAAGGCTCTAAACCCGGTCAGCGGAAAAAGCCATCCAAAAGAAGCACTCCGGGCCCGTCCAGTTTGGACCGTATACCCGATCGCTCGTGCCAAATACACGGCACCCCCGACAAGCCAGCCAACCTCACCAACAGGGATTGTTGGGTGTTCAAGCAGGCCGGCAAGATAAATGCCGAAAACAAAGATAAGGGGTCACATAGCGATGATGAGGAGGAGCCCCGGCAGCCGAACACCGAAGGACAGAAGAGGTTCCCCCCACAAGTGGGGACGGTGAACATGATATACGCAACCCACATCCCCAAGATGGAGCGGAAGCGTGCGCTCAGGGACGTATATGGGTTGGAGCCAGTCGCCCCAAAGTTCAACCCATGGTCTTCCTGCCCGATCACCTTCGACCGCAGGGACCACCCGACTAGTATCCATCATGGCGAATTCGCTGCATTGGTCTTAGACCAAATCATTGTTGGATTTCACCTCACTCGAGTCCTTATGGATGGCGGCAGCAGCCTGAACCTGCTTTATCAGGACAAAGTGCGCAAAATGGGTATAGACCCCTCAAGGATCAAGCCCACTAAAACGACCTTTAAAGGCGTCATACCAGGTGTAGAGGCCCATTGCACAGGCTCATTAGCACTGGAAGTGGTCTTTGGATCTCCGGATAACTTCCGAAGAGAAGAGTTAATCTTCGGCATAGTCCCGTTCCGCAGTGGCTACCATGAACTGCTCGGGCGAACCGCATTTGCGAGATTCAATGCGGTACCGCATTATGCATATCTCAAGCTCAAGATGCCAGGACCTCGGGGGGTCATCACAGTCAATGGAAACACAGAGCGCTCTCTCCGCATGGAGGAGCACACTGCGGCCCTCGCAGCAGAAGTGCAAAGCAGCCTCTTAAGGCAATCCACTAGTTCGGCGATTAAGGACCCGGACACCTTCAAGCGCGCCCGGAGTAATTGACAACAGGACCGCCTAGCACGTTCCGAGCTCGCATAGCAATGCGGCCCCCACCCTGGTCCCAGCCAAACAGCGAAATCCGTGCCACGCGTACATAATTACACATTAAAAATACCATGGGCACAGGCGGGGAGGGGGGCACGACTGCGGCACGCTCCAAGTCACGGCTTAAACCGCACAAGGGGCTTCCCGCTTTGTTATTTTTCTCTTTCAGGACTTTAATCTCTGGAAACCCTGTCCGGCAGCATGATTGCCGAACACATGATGCAGCAACCAAGGAGGCAGAAAGCTATGTCACACCATGGAACTCCCAGGTGGATTATGATAACGAGTGAAATATTTGCTTTAATACTATTCCTCATCTTGCCCTTGGAAGGGACATGTCAAACAGTCCTACTTTTTGCTTATCGCACTACTTGTATCATTCCGCTTTAACGCACCTTTTTGAATAAACAATGCATAGCATTAAGACTATTATTGCATTCTTCCTTTTTATATATATGTTCATTCATGACATCTAGCACTCGTACACTCTGGTACGGCCAATACGCTAGGGGCTTAAGCATACCCCATAATACGGCGTGAGAAGTCCGAACACTTTCGACAGTGCGGCACCCCGAACTTATAGCATTATATGCATCAGCTCCGAATCATGTCTTGGGTCAATAGTTGGGTTTTCCTGGCTCCCATGTTTTGGTACCTTATGTTCTTCTATATCGGCTAAGGTAGCACTGGGAGGACTACGACGATTGTGCCCCGGTTCTGCTAGGCTAAGCACCTCAGTAGAGAAAGCTAAAACTAACTATCATGATAAGGCGAGAGACTAGTCGCTGTTCGAGAGGTTTCGAGTCCCTAAAGACTTATGTCGCTTAGAGCGAGGAGTTGGCCATGTCCGGCTTAAGGCGTGTATCTCGCCCCAAATTCGGCCTTCCGAATACTAGGGGCTTTGCCGAAATTTAAAATTATAGAATTCTATGGCTAAGTGAGAGTGATAACGCATTATAGTCCGATTGCCTTTGTTCGTTGTGCTGACCACCTCCCTCGAAGGACCCAACAATGGGAACAAGAGTGCTCAGGTTTATCCTGAACACCCCAGCACTCATGGCGTGGGGGCAGAAGCCGATGACTAGCCATCTCTTAGATTTGATAAACAGCTGAACAAAAGGCAATATTTTAAATTCAGACAAGCGTTGCATAGCGCATATGAACAAGTTTTTCATAATACAGGATTACACGAGAAGTTCATTCAAATATTACATCTTTTGCACACTCGTCCGCTACAAGATGGACACCCTTCAGGACACCCTCATAGTACATCTCGGGGTGGTGATGCTCCTTGCCCTCCGGCGGCCCTTCCTTCACCAGCTTCACGGCGTCCCTCTTGGCCCATTGCACCTTCACACGGGAGAAACCCGGCGTGCACCTTCGATGCAGACAGACCGCTTGATGACTTCCAGCCGTGGGAAGGCATCCATAAGCCGCCTCACCAGGCCGAAGTAGCTGTTGGGAAGGGCGTCGCCAGGTCACATCCGGACTATAAAGCCCTTCATGGCATGTTCGGCCTCCTTGTGCAGCTCGACCAGTTGCTTCAGCTGGTCGCTCAGAGGCATCGGGTGTTCGGTCCCAGTATACTGAGACCAGAACAGCTTCTCCGTTGAGCTTCCCTCCTCGGCCTGGTGAAACTGTGCGACATCTGACACGCTGCGGGGCAAATCTGCGAATGCTCCTGGAGAGCTACGGATTCGGGTAAGTAACAAGGAATTTACTTTCACATGCTTGCTTTGGAAATAGAATGCCTTACCCGCCGCTATCTTCTTCATCGCATCAATCTCCTGGAGGGCCTTTTGGGCTTCGGCCTTGGCATTCTTTGTGCTCTCGAGGGCCACGGCAAGCTCGAACTCTCGCATCTTCAAGTCAAGCTCCAACGCCTCGTGCTTCGTTACGAGAGCGTGGAGCTCTTGCTGCACCTCGCCCACCCGAGCCTCCTGCCTTTCCCGCTCGGTGCGCTCCTTGGCTACTTTTTTTCGGCCTCAGATAGCGCTTGCTTCAGGGTTGCCACCTTGGTCGTGGCCCCTAGCAAATTTACGATGATCCTGTCATTTTGCAATCGCATTCTTTTTCTATATATCCATAGACTAGGTATTACTTACCTTTGTTCTCCTCGAGCTACCTCTTGGCAAGACCGAGCTCTTCCTTGGACCCTTCGAGGTCCTGCTTCAGTGCGGCGACCTCCGCAGTCAGTGCGGCAGAGGCCAGCAGTGAAGCCTGCATACGCATATAGACATACTTATATTAGACTCCTGCGATATTGTTTGATCCTTTGTTCGGCTTTTCTTTGTGAACACCGAACAGAGCATCAGGGGCTACTGTCTATGCGGTAATATTTTTCCTATATTTCAAATACGTACCTCAAAGCCTGTTAGAAGGCTGGCACAGGCTTCAGTCAGTCCGCTCTTGGCAGACTGAACCTTCTGGATCACCGCACTCATAATAGTGTGGTGCTCTTCGTTGATGGAAGCGCTGCGAAGCGCTCCCAGCGGACTGTCCGGTGCCTCTGGATGGACAGAGGTCACCGGCACAGGTGTCTTGCCCCTTTTGGAAGGAGGCCCCCTGTCTGAGTCCGGAACCACTGGAGGTTCCGGCGCGGTGTTCGGCTGAGGGCAGAACTCGGAGCCCTCGGGAACCTTGCTCCCTCTGCTCCCGGAATCCGGAAGGTCGCCTTGAGGCGCCTCCGGGACTGTCTCCCCTTGACCCGGTGCCTCTTGAGACAATACCTCGGTGTTGTCCGTAGGGTAAGGGGAGGTGGCGGTCGGAAGTGGATCGCTATCCATATCCGACGAGCCCAGGGAGCTGTCCGACAAAGATACGTCGATACGGGCTTGTGGAGGTCTACATAATCATAATTCAGCGTTAGGATAAGCAGTGCGACAAAGGTATGCTCTGAGTTACTCTGGCATCCGAATACTTACGACTTCGCCAGGGGCTTGGCCCTGAGCAGCCACTGATCTTCGCCTTCGGCGGTGGTGGTGGAGTAGTCCGAAAGGAGAGTCCTTCCCTTCTTGGACCCTTCCCTTCTTGGACCCTTCGGCCCCCCGGTTGGGGCGGCCTTCCTTTTCTTGTCTCCCCCGGCTGGAGGGGGAGCATCTTCATCTTCCTCCTCGTCTTCCGGGGAGGAGTGCATCGCGGAGTTATCGGATGATGAGTCCGATAACACCTGGCATCGGGAAATCTTTCGGGTTCCCTTGGCCTTCTTGGTCTTCTCAGACACCTTGTAAGGAGCCGGAGTCAGCATCTCCGTCAAGAGAGCGTCCGCAGAGTCTTCGGGCAGAGGGGCCGGACAGTTAATCTACCCTGACGTCTCCACCCAGTCCTGTCAAAGGCATGGAGCTCAGACCCCGCACATGGTTAAGCTAGGGGAAATAAATATCCTACCAGATGTATAAAACTCACCGAATGCGCTAGGCGCTTCGCGCTTAGCTCGCGGTCCTCAGTGAGAGAGGGAGAGACCTCGACGCCCTTGAACAGCACCCTCCAGACGTCCTTGTGTGTCGTGTCGAAAAGCTTGCTCCGAGTCTGGTGCTGGGCCGGGTCGAACTCCCACAAGTTGAAATCCCGTTGTTGACATAGGAGGATCCGGTGGATGAGCATGACCTGGACTATGTTGACAAGCTTGAGCTTCTTGCCTGCCATATTCCGGATACATTTCTAGAGTTCGTCCAGCTCCACCGATGAACCAGGACAAGCCCTTCTCTTTCCAGGAGGTGAGCCGCGTGGGGATTCTGGATCGAAACTCGGGGGCAGCCACCCAGTTGGTGTCACGCGACTCGGTGATGTAGAACCACGCCAACTGCCACCCCTTTATGGTCTCCATGAAGGAGCCTTCAAGCCATATAACATTGGGCATCTTGCCCACCATGGCTCCGCCGCATTCTGCTTGTTGGCCTCCCACCACCTTCGGCTTGATATTGAAGGTCTTTAACCACAGGCCAAAGTGGGGCCGGATGCGGAGGAAAGCCTCACACACGATGATGAACGCCGAAATGTTGAGGATGAAGTTCGGGGCCAGATCATGGAAGTCCAACCCATAGTAGAACATGAGACCACGGACGAATGGATGGAGGGGACACCCCAGTCCGTGGAGGAAGTGGTGGAGGAAAACTACCCTCTCGTGAGGTTCAGGTGCAGGAACGATGTGCCCTGCAGCGGGCAGCCGATGTGCGATATTCGCGGCTAAGTATCCGGCTCCACGTAGCTTCTTGATGTGTCCCTCCATAATGGAGGAAGCCATCCATTTGCCTCCTGCTCCGGACATGATTGGAGAAGGTTGAGGGGAAGGATGTGGACTTGGGCATTGGAGCTCGAGTGTGCAAGAATGGATGAGCAAGGAAGAAGAAGGCATGGGTAGAAAAAGGTTAAACCTTCTCCCTTTATAAGGGCGGCCGAAACTATGTGCCCCCACTAGCCTGGTAAAACTCGCTTATCCCCCAAGTGTCGTAATCGATGGCGCGGTTGGGTTACCCACGCCCGTATTGATGAGAATCCTGTAATAAGGGGGACACGATCTCTGCTTTGACAAGACGTGTCAAAAAACTGCATCGCGTTATGTGCGGGGCTAGTTAAAGGAAACGGCTCAAATAATCACCGGGCCATGGCATAATGTCATGTTGCCAAAGCGTGTCAGCAGATTAGATTTGTGGAAATATTATTCTCTCTACGGTGGTATGTGGAACTTATTTTGCAGGGTTGGACACTATCCTTGTATTCAAATTCTTCTGTGGTGTATTCGGAGGAGGAACCTGCCTTGCAATGCCGAAGACAATACTGCGCGCCAGACTCATCGTCATTGAAGCCTGGTTCAGGGGCTACTGAGGGAGTCCTGGATTAGGGGTCTCCGGACGGCCGGACTATATCCTTTGACCGGACTGTTGGACTATGAAGATACAAGATTGGACACTTCGTCTCGTGTCCGGATGGGACTCTACTTGGCGTGGAAGGAAAGCTAGGCACTACGGATATGTATATCTCCTCCTTTGTAACCGACCTTGTGTAACCCTAGCCCCCTCTGGTGTCTTTATAAACCGGAGGGTTTTAGTCCGTAGGACAACAGACAATCATACCATAGGCTAGCTTCTAGGGTTTAGCCTCTCCGATCTCGTGGTAGATCAACTCTTGTAATACTCATATCATCAAGAATAAATCAAGCAGGACGTAGGGTTTTACCTCCATCAAGAGGGCCCGAACCTGGGTAAAACATCGTGTTCCCTGCCTCCTGTTACCATCCACCCTAGACGCATAGTTCGGGACCCCCTACACGAGATCCGCCGGTTTTGACACTGACAACGGGGAAGGGAAAGAAGAATGGCATTGCCAAGGGGCAGCAGCATAACTCGGCGGGTCACGGAAACAACGGTAAGCGCAAGGTGGACAACAGCCTTGGATTTTGTGGCTAACACCAGCACCCAGGATAATGGTCAGCGCCGCAAGGGTAAACCGCCCCAGCGGGGTAGAGGTTCAGGTCCCAATCTTGAACGGATGTTAAATGAACCTTGCCCAAAGCACGGGTCGTGAGAGAGGCCAGCTACACACCTTTGGAAGGATTATTTTATCATGCGGGAGTTTAAAAATTCAATTTCGTTCCAGTATGACCAGGGACTGCACGACGGTTCAGGAGGCGGTTCTCATGGGCCAGGTTATGGCGGAGGCAGCTCCGGTTCAGGATTTCAAGGCAATCAAACTGGACATGGCAATGAAGGCAGTCAGGGTAACCAGGGCGGTTATGATCATCAGGGAGGTCAGTAGCAGCAACAATCGGGTTATCAGAGTAATCCGAAGCAGTTGAACAGTGGACAGTATCATGTCTTCACCACTAGCCTATGTAAGCGCGATTAAAAGCTTCATAAAAGGGAAGTGAACTCCGTTGAACTGGTAGTGCCCCGTTATCTGCGCTGGTCTGAACAACCCATCATGTGGAGTCGAGAGGATCATCCACCCCAGGTTGATAATCCGGGTCATCTGGCCTTAGTAGTGGCACCTCAGGTTGGGGAGTACAAGTTCACCAAGGTACTCATGGACGGAGGGAGCAGTATCAATATCCTTTATTATGAAACCTTCCGTCGCATGGGGTTGACAGATAAGAATCTTGAACCGTCGAACATCGTCTTTCATGGCGCGGTGCCTGGTAAATCGGCGTACCCAGTTGGTAAGATAGCTCTAGAGGTTGCTTTTGGAGATGATCATGATTCAAGATCAGAAACATTGAATTTTGAAGTGGTAAAAATCAAGAGCCCATATCATGCCCTGTTTGGACGGCCAGCATATGCTAAGTTCATGGCAAGGCCTTGTTATGTTTATCTGCAGCTTAAGATGCCGGGTCATAAGGGGACCATCACAGTGCATGGGAGCCGGAATATTGCTTTGGAATGTGAAGAAGGTGATGCGGCCTATGCTGAGTCGGTTTGTGCAACAAAGGAGTTGAAGTTTTACAAAGACAATATTGATCCGGCGGATATGACCTCTCTGAAAAAACCAACTATAGAGCGTGATCCGCCTTTGAAGTTTAAATCGGCCGAGGAGACTAAGTTGGTTGACTTTGTTCCCGGCGATTCATCCAGGCAGTTCAACATCAGTGCTAACCTATATCCGAAATAGGAAAGCGCGCTCATCGAGTTCATCCGTGAGAACTGGGACATCTTTGCATGGAAACCTTCTAACATGCCAGGTGTACCGAGGGAACTCACTGAGCACACTCTTAATATAGATCCTAAGTTTAAACTGGTCAGTCAGTTTTTCCGCCGCTTCAATGAAGAAAGGCACAAGGCTATTAGAGAGGAGGTAGCCCGGCTCTTGGTCGCAGGGTTTATTGTGGAGGTCTTTCACCCTGAGTGGCTAGCTAATCCGGTGCTGGTACTTAAGAAGAACGACACTTGGCGTATGTGTGTGGACTACATAGATATGAACAAGGCCTGTCCAGCTGATCCCTTTGCTCTCCCTCGTATTGATCAAATCATTGATGCTACGGCGGGTTGTGAACGTTTGTGTTTTCTGGACGCTTATTCCAGTTACCATCAGATCAAAATGGCAGTTAAGGACCAGGAGAAGACAGCTTTCATAACTCCCTTTGGAGCCTTCTGCTGTGTATCTAAGCCTTTTGGGCTCAAGAGTGCCCAGGCGACTTATCAGTGTTGTGTACAGAGTTGTCTTCACAATCAGATCGGGCGCAATGTTCATGCTTATGTCGATGATATTGTGGTGAAGTCTAGAAAGGAGGAAACATTGATAGATGATTTGAAGGAGACTTTTGATAACCTCCGGGTTTATAAGATGATGCTCAATCTGGCCAAATGTGTCTTTGGTGTACCGGCAGGCAAACTCTTGGGTTTTCTGGTGTCTAACAGGGGCATTGAAGCTAATCCGGATAAGATCAAAGATATTACATCTCTGGGTAAACCGGTGTTTATTAACGATGTTCAGCGTCTGGCGGGCCGTATTGCAGCATTAAGCCGGTTTATCAGTCGGTTAGGGGAGAAGGCCATCCCTTTGTATCAGATGCTGAAGAAGACGGATGACTTTGTTTGGAGTGAGGCT
The DNA here is from genome assembly GCF_018294505.1 of Triticum aestivum. NCBI lineage: Eukaryota > Viridiplantae > Streptophyta > Magnoliopsida > Poales > Poaceae > Triticum > Triticum aestivum. Next base: position 209,549,426 of record NC_057809.1, read on the forward strand.
ACCAATGAAGCGTTTGTTGTTGCTGCTCCTGTTGATAAAGAGCCTTTGTTGTTGTATGTGGCTGCTAATGCCCGGGCTGTTAGTGTGTCTATAGTTGTGGAGCACAAGGAGGCCGGAAAAGAGTATTCGGTTCAACGGCCAGTTTATTATATCAGTGAGGTGCTTATTGAATCCAAGCAGAGGTACCCACATTGGCAGAAGCTGGTGTATGGAGTTTTCATGGCAAGCCGGAAGCTCAAGCACTATTTGCAGGGTCATCCTATCACTGTGGTCAATTCTGCTCCCTTGGGGGATATCATCCAAAACAGAGAAGCAATTAGCCGGATTGCCAAATGGGCTAATGAGCTTGGACCTCACGGGTTAAAATATACGCCTCGCACAGTAATCAAATCCCAAGCACTTGTGGAATTCATCAATGATTGGACAGAGTTGCAGGCACCAGAGGAAAATCCAGATAACACTTATTGTACTATTCATTTTGATGGGTCCAGACAATTGGAAGGCTCGGGGGCTGGAGTCATATTAACTTCCCCACGAGGTGATAAGTTTTGTTATGTTCTCCGTTTAATGTTCCCTTGCACTACCAATGCAGCCGAATACGAGGCCTTGCTCCATGGTCTTCGGATGGCTAAGGAGATGAATTTAAGCCGGGTTAAATGCTTTGGTGACTCGGACCTGGTGGCTCAACAGGTGTCTGGCACTTGGGATTCCAAGGATCCACTCATGGCGGCGTATCGACAAGAGGTGGATATAGTGGCTGGTCATTTCAAGGGTTATTAGGTTAACCATATAGGCTGGCGAAAGAATGAAGCGGCGGATGCTTTAAGTCGCTTAGGCTCTCAATGTAAACCGGTGCCGCCCAATATCTTCCTGGATGTGCTACATAATCCATCTGTCAAGATACCTACAGAGGAGGATTTGGCTATTCCTGACCCGGAGGCTCAATTGGTGGCGGCTCTTCACATTATCCCGGATTGGACAGTCCCATACCTGGCGTACATGAACCGGGGCGAGTTACCGGACGATGAAACTTTGGCCCGGCAGATAATCCGACAATCCAAGTCAATGACCATTATCAATGGGGAGTTGCATCATTGCAGCGTAACAGGGATGTTTCAGCGTTGTGTGTCTCCTCAAGAAGGCTGTGAGATTTTGCGTGAGATCCACGAAGGAGATTGTGGTTACCACGTCGGTTCAAAATCCTTGGTAGCTAAGGCCTTTCGTCACAGTTTTTATTGGTTGAGGGCTCATGCTGATGCTGAGGATTTGGTAAAGAGGTGTGGCAGTTGTCAGAAGTTTGCACGCCGCGCTCATGTTTCGGCTCAAGAATTAAGGATGATTCCAATCTTGGCCGTTTGCAACTTGGGGGCTGGATATGGTTGGACCCTTTAAGAGATCCAAGGACAAGAAGACCCACCTGCTGGTGGCGGTTGATAAGTTTACCAAGTGGGTAGAGGCAGAGCCAGTCAGTAAGTGTGATGCAGCCACGACGGCTCAATTCATCAAAAAGGTGATCTTCCGTTTTGGTTTTCCACACAGCATCATAACTAATAATGGTACTAATTTGTCCAAGGGTGCTATGGAAGAATTTGGTCAACGTGAGCATATCCGGCTTGACGTATCATCAGTGGCTCACCCCCAATCTAATGGTCAAGCAGAGAGAGCCAATCAAGAGATTTTGAGAGGCATCAGGCCCCGATGTATCGTTCCTTTAAAGCAGACGCCGGGCTGTTGGGTGGAGGAGTTACCTTCCGTGTTATGGAGTATAAACACCACACCGAACAGATCTACGGGTTACACGCCCTTCTTCATGGTTTACAGAGCAGAGGCGGTTCTCCCTAGTGACATCCATCATGACTCGCCCCGTGTGGCGGCTTAAGTTGAAGCTGATAATGAGAAAGCACGTCAGGACTCACTGGACCTGTTAGATGACGAGCGTGATCTCGCAGCGGCACGTTCGGTGATTTATCAACAAGATCTGTGACGTTATCACAGCCGTCGGGTTAAGACCAAAACTTTTCAGGAAGGCGATCTGGTGCTCCGACTCATCTAGGATCAGACTGATATGCACAAGTTGTCCCCACCTTGGGAAGGACTTTTTGTGGTCAGCAAAAATCTGCACAATCGATCATACTACCTTATCGATGTTCGAGAGCACAAAGACTCACGTAAATCGGAGGAGGAGGAGACCCAACGGCCATGGAATATAGCTCATCTTTGGCCTTACTATACTTGAGCCACATGCTCTTCTTATGTACATAATTATGACAATGTATATATATGATCAATATAATAAATCGGAGCCTCGTCTAAAGCGGGGTCTCTGTTGTTTTATTACATCATGTGTGCTTACATGGGGGCTTCTGTTTGTAAAATGGAGTTCTATTGATCTGGCTTATAAAGCCACGCATATCAAAGGGAAATCACTAGGGGGCTTGGTTGTATTCGAACCATAGCTACACCTCTTGATCGGCTTAAGGCCAAAAGGGAAATCACTAGGGGGCTTGGTCGTATTCGAACCATAGCTACACCTCTTGATCAGCTTAAGGCCAAAAGGAAATTATGTGGGGCCAAAGAGTGTTGCAACAGCACAGATCAAACATAGGCACCCACCGATCACAGCTCAAATGTTGCTTGGGGGCTCTTTGCTTCTCAAAGAACAAAAAGCTTGCACCCTTGCAATAGGCTATCAAGCCAAGCTTGGAAGCTAGGTGTATTCACCTAAAACCCCGGGTTATCCTGCCTTTTTAAGTAAGCCAATCCGTCCAGGTAAACCTGGTATGACCCACCGAACGTTTGACAAGTCAATCTCATAGACCCTGAACTTGTCAAAGTTAAAACGATGATTGGTTAATGATTGAGGTCCATCTTAAAAGGCTTTGAAAAATGGTTTAACTCAGTGGCCTGGCAGCCCATGAAAAGCCTCGATTTAGGGCCTGGCAGCCCATGAAAAGCCTTCCATATTATCTTTGTGTTTTTATTTGATAAGTTTTTTCTCCTCTGGTGATAATATTTTATGATAAACCGGCGTTTATTGACTCGGGTTGGCTTTCAACAATAAGTTGTAAGTACATGATCAGTTATAATCTGGTGTTTATTGACCCGGTCTGGTTTTGACTATAAGTCACCAGTATTATATATGGATACACCAGTGTTTATCATAACCCGGTACGGTTTTATCATAAACCGGCAAAACAAGGGAGTTATCAATACTCAGGATTGGGGTTATAGCCCTAACTATACAAAAGTTGGTCAACCAACAGAGTGATTCAATATCACAGGTATCATTTCTTTCGTCTTTCATTATTTTCAAAGTACAGCCTTGGTTATAAACCCCGACTATATATTTGGGCATCATGACCCGTCCAGCGGTAAACCGCTAGGACACTTTCAAACTTATTGTATGCAGGAACAATTTGAATAACACTGCTACGAATTATGAAAAGCATGGTGGATTCACTGTATCAGGCAAAATAAGTATGCATGATGGCATAGCAGACCAAGTGTTTTCAACTAGCCTATTACAAGGCGTTTCAATGCCCAAAAGAATAATTGCTTTCGTCAAGTGTGGCAGTGCGCAGAACGCTAAACCGACCTCTGGATCATGACTCGTCACCAGGATGAATTGACGGCTGTGGATCGTCCTGCGCTAGTGCATCTTCCTCCTCTATACCCAGTAGCTAGAAGTCAATGGTTGCCCAATCGATTCCAGTTAAGGCTTGGAACACATCTTCATCACTTATAAGGTTTGAGGGGTCAACATCAGGGGCATAAGTGTGCTTACGGATTGACGGAATAAGATCTTCTACATCATGTGTTGGCACAGGATATCTTTTCTGATCAGAATCATAAACCGACTGATAGTGAGAGAGATCCGTTTCTTCAGCCAATTTGCTCGCTATGGGGTGCATTTGCCTTGTCAACCTTCAAAGATCGTCATTGTTAAATTCTGAGCCGTCCTTCTTTACACCAGGATAGCCGTTGCGTATATCCGACGGTTCAAGATCCGGTATCCATGCCTTTGCCCGGATTGGCGCAGTCAGCGCACCTGACCATGCAGCTGATCTTTTCGGTTCATCCAACCGGGCGGGCAGCATTGACAGCTTCTCAATGGTTTCCTTTATCAAGTTTGGAAGCAGTTTGTTATGCGGAGTGGTGCAAATGGCCCATTGGGCTCCGGAATATAACGGTTCTGTCAGTGTATAGGCAGCCTTCAGCTTCATCCGCATGTCAGAGCCCAGATGGGTAATGCGAGTTCCTGTGTCATTGCAAGCATCAGTAAACCCATAACTGATGAGATGATGTACATTGAAAAGCTTCAGGTGAGGTACTTACTATCAGATTTCGGGTTCCGGCAGACCCTTGAGGTTCGAACACTAGGGTGCGCACGGAGATCTCTCCCCTACCGATCTACGTCCAATCTCCTCGCGTGATCTAAGACGGAAAGAATGAACAACACAAGGGACACAAGGTTTATACTGGTTCGGGCCACCGTTGTGGTGTAATACCCTACTCCAGTGTGTGGTGTGGTGGATTGCCTCAGGGGCTGATGATGAACAGTACAAGGGAAGAATAGCCTCGTGAGAGGTGTTCTTGAGCTAGTGCGATGAACTGCTCGGGTGAGTTCAGTCGCCTCTTTCTCTCTCTCCTGGGGTTCTACCAGATTTCTAGATGTCTCTCTCTCTCTCTCGATCGATCGATCCTCCTCTACTTTGTGGTGGCTAGCTCTATTTATAGAGGCCCTGAGCCTCTCCCCAAATAATGAGCGGGAAGGGCGCCAACAATTGGCCATTTTGAAGGGGAACATATAGTACAAGTTATCCTTACCAAAGGTGGTCTTCGGCTGCCGAAAGCACTGGTGATGACGCCGTCTTGGGCTCCATGGTGACCTCAGTCCTGCCGCTCTGTTGGTCTTGGTCTTGTTGAACCGAAATGGTAACCTTTGCCCGGTGCCTTGGCCTGTGCTTGCCCCCTGGCGCCCGCCTGGTCTCGATCGTCATGGCTTGCGTCACGGGCTCCTCGTGAGGTATCCCCGCCTTGGTCTCTCCACCTCCTCGCGAGCCTGCCTGATGAGGCTGCCTCAGAGGAAGCTTTCTGCCGTCCGCCATGCGAGGCTTGGCCCCTCGCGAGGGTCTTGAGGTTGAGATGATGAAGATGGGCCGCGCTGGGCCCCCACTTGAGCCACGCAGCAGGCCGCAGGCAGGCAAGTCTGGGGACCCCCGTTCCCAAAACGCCGACAGTAGCCCCCGGGCCCAAGGCGCGCCCGGGCTTGGCCTAGCAGGGAAGCGAAGGGGCTAGCGCGAAGCGCCATGGGCCCCAAAAGCCTGCGGCCTCGGGCGCCGCGTGGCGATTGATTGGACGTGGGCGTCTGCACTTCCCCGCGACACCTTGTTGCGTGCCCGGCTAAGCGGACCCGCAGTTGCACACAGTTGTTCCTCCTTTCTGCTGCTCGCTCGCCTCCTACCTTTCCTTCCTCTTTGAGCTCCAGCCTCCGCCGCCAATCCGACTCGAGTTCTCCTCTCTTCACCGCCATGGTGCCGACGAAGAAAGGAAGGGGGAAGAAGCCCGCACCTTCGCCCCGCACACCTCCAGCGGCGACCACATGCGGCTTCGGGAGGAGGAGGACTTGGCGCCTGAAGCGCTGCAGACGGTGCTTAGGGTCTTGACTGGCGATCTTTCCCCAGGCAGCCTTTGGAGTAATGGTGTCCTCTTGTATCTTTGCTCCGGCAGGGCTGATTTTGTGAGGCAGATGCCTAGCTTCGACGAGTGGGGACTGCGCCCTGCTGGCTTCATGGGGCCCCGCGAGAACACAGCCGTCGTGGTTGCTTCCCCTGCCGCCCACAGCAGTCCTTCCTCGAGCGACAAGGAGGGGAGATGAGAACCCGCGGTAGTTGAGGCGACCGATGTCGAGGTGCCGAAGCCGCGAGAAGTCTTGAAGGCGGCATCTCCCGAGGCCCGCCCTGGAGCGGCGTCAGGTGCGGAGTCGCGGCCTATGGTTCCTGCAGACGGGGCTCCCGAGCCCCCAGCCGTCCCTCGCGAGGCGACGCCTGACGGCGCCTCCAGGCTGACTCCTCCAGCGCTGATCATCTTGACGCTTCTTCTGTACCAGAGGCCGACCCCTGCGCCGAGCGCCTAGGTCAGTTCCACGTAGACTTCGGGGCCCTCCGCAAGAGGAAGGAGGCCTTGGGTGGCAACGACCGCCCTTGCCACTTGTTCAAGTGCAGGAAGTACTTTGCCATGGACGAGTAAGTCTTCTTCTTTCCTTCCTCATTTACTTTGCTATCCCTGCGACTGATTGTGGCCCTTTCAGGCCCTGCCCTGCAAAATTCGCCGAGTCAGCCTGGGAGCCATCTCCCGAAGCTTCACCTTCTCTGCTGGCCCTGGGCTCGCTGAGCCCGAGTGGTACCCCTGCTGCCAGACCGGTTGGTGGAGCGGTCCGTTCCATAGGGCACCTCGAGCCTGCGCGCCCGCTGTCCTTTCTTCATGAGCCCTTCTGGGGCACATCTGGCTTGCCCCGCATTCCTCCTCTGATAATAGATGGTGAATGGCTGAAGTCTGTCTTTGGCTCCTCCTCCGTGGGTGGACCGATGCCAGGCCGGATTCCCAGAGAGGTCCATTCAGCAATGGCTAGGGCGCCAGCCCCCAGCTCCGCGTCAGGAGGGGGCTTGCCGCCTCGGGGCCCTCCACATGCTCCAGTGGAAGAGGGTGATGCGGATGACGTGCTCAGGCGTGTCCAGGAGCGACGTGCCCTTCGCGAAGAGTTCCTCTGGAGGGCGGCGGATGCGGTGAGCCGGATCGGGGCAGAGCTTGCTGACGAGGATGCGCGCCTCGAGGCCGAAGGCTTGCGCCTTGCTAAGGAGACGCGCAAACTAAAGGTGGCCATTGCCCTCGCGCATCACCAACGTGATCTCGAAAATGCGAAGGCTGAAGCGTCGCTGGCAGCTTCGCGGGAGGCCTGCTCCCAGGCCGTTGAGGAGGCTCGGGAGGCAGACCGACGGCGCAAGGATGCGGAGGAGCATGCACGGGAACTCCAAGCCTGGAGCAACTCCCTGGAGAAGCAAGTGGAACTGCACCAGGTGGCCCTTGAGTCGATGGGGGTGGCCTCTGTTGACCGGGCGGAGCTTCTGAAGCGCAAGGAGGCGCTGACGCTGGAGGCCGCTGAGCATAACCTTGACCTTGAGCGGTTGGAGACGAGGGAGCGCCTGGTGGCCCGGGCGGAGGATGATGTTGCCGCGCGCGAAGCCCGTGCCCAGGAAGAAGTCGATCACCGCATGGCGGAAGCTCGATCGGCCTTCGAGCGCGAATACGAGACGAGGTTGGGGCTGATCAAGGCCGAGGCAGAGGGCAGGACCGCAGCCCTCAGGGCCAAACTGACCGAAGTGACGCGGCGTGCGGACTGCTCGGCAGCCGCCCTCAGCACGGCGTAGGCGGAGCTGTCCTCTTCCCAGGCCGAGCAGCTTCTTCTCCACCAGAGGGTTGATGACGCCGAGGCCGTCGCATTGCGGGATGAGGACGAGATCCATCGGCGGCGCGTTCTGGAGCATGTGCATGCCCCCATGCTTCAAACGCTCAGAGAGAGGGTCAACAAAGCTTTGGGCTATATCTGCGAGGCTACCGCTAAGGAGCCACACGAGGTCAACTATACCGGCAACCTACAATTTTTCACCGATGTGGTGACGCTTCTGGAGAACCGATCCGAGAGGTCCCATTGGCTTGTCGAAGAGAGGAGCCCAGCCTTGCTCGGGCGTGCCTTCTCCCGCGTCTTCAGCCATCTGCAGGACAGGGACCCCCACTTCGACTTCGACGCTGCCATCGCACCCGTGCCCATTGCCGCCCGGGGCGACCTGGCGCGGTGGGTGGAGGACAACGTGGACGCCCTCGTCGGGGCCTTTGTGTCTGATGACTACGGCGTGGTCGTGGGCGCCAATGAAGGCGGCGTTGTGGACGAGCCTGGCGCTGATGGAGATGCTGGCAGCGGCGGCAATGTGAACGACGCCAGTGATGCCTCCGAGGATGCCCAAGAAGTCGCGGTGAGTGATATGTCCGACTGACCGCATGTCACTGTTGTTTAACCTGCATGAAGAAGGTTCGGGCTTGGCCCTGAAGGATGTAAGAGCATTTTGGGAGGGGAAGCCCCTCATGTAAAGGTTTGCAATTAGTACCCTGGTAAGCATAATGTTGCGTGTGAACTTTGCCGCTGGCCCGGTGATGGGTCAGCTGGCTTGTGTACCTTCCGACCCCGACGAGTCCCGAGCGGGCCTGCGGGGGCCGCTGCACCTCGGGTGTCTTCTGATTAACTTGTGGATCCCGCGATGAAAACCTCCGGAAAGGGTGCGGTAACAGCGGTCCTGGTTGTAAACATGCCTGGCCCGGCCCAGCTCGCGAGGGGCTCGCGAGGGGGGGGGGGGCAGCCGATGCTAACTTTGGACGCAAAGCCGAAACCAGAACGCGAGAGATTGCTCGAACGAGACTAAACACCCCTTCCCCCAAATACACGCAAGCATCGAGCTCAAATCCAACTTAAATCCAAATTGAAGAACTTGTCAACAAGGAAAGGCAAAAGCAAAAGGCCGCGTCCGGCACCTAGTCTAGTCTTCGACGTCTTCTCACGAGCGTGGAGCTAAGTGCTGCCACTGGGCGTGGGCGGGAGCCCCCGAGGCCCGAGGGCGGCTCTCCGGACTCCGGGACGTGTACATCCCTACTTATTATTACGTGAGAGTGTCATGGGCAGCGAGCTTCACAGGCACTGGGCCTTCTTCACAGGTACAGGCCTTGCTTCATATCTCCACACGAGGGCCCCGCCTTGCGCCTCACTGTGCCGCCATCAACGGCGACCGAAAACCAGGATGACGCCAATGGGGCAGAGCGGTCGCCAGCGGTTCCCCCGACGGCCATGGGTCCCCTGCCGGGGGTAGGCCTTGGGGCACCTCTCCGAAAGGGGGCCTACCTCCTGAGAACGCCTTGCTCCGACCGCCGTGGGGACGAACCCGAATCTCGGCCCCTCTCCTGCAGCCCCCTGCGCCCTCCTCCTGAGGGGTATGAGGCTGCAGAATTGGGGCAGCCACCTCCTGCGGCGACCTGTATCTCCTGTGACCCATGGTTAGCATAAGCTTGCTCCTGAGGGATGAGTGGTACCCGATAATTGCCGCCGCCGGTGCGGCCGTCGAGTCTCTCTTTTGGTTCCTGAAAGAGCTCAACTCCTGGCGTCTCCTCGCCCCAGCCTGGCCCAAGGAATGAACCATGATCTTCTTCCAGTGCGCACCCCTGATCCACCATGCGGGGCACGTAAGCTTCTGGGGCCACCGCCCCATGCGCCTCGCTGTAGCACCCCGCATGCCATGCAGCCTAGCTTGGAGCGCCATCTTGGGGGTGACGGTGCTGCGGTCCGCCGAAGCCGAAGGCCATGGCAGGCACCCCTTCGCTAGCCTGAGAAGAGGTCGGCGCGACTTGTCGCCCGGTGCCGGCAGGGGTGTTGATGCTGAAAGGGCCCTGGAGTCCGTCGGAAGTTGCATGCGCGCGCACGACGCCGCCATACGGCCCGCCTTGGGTCTGGGGTGGCAGCTGGACGCAGAAAGGAGGTGTCCCTGAGGCGGCGGTGTCCAGGAGCTCGGCGACTGGCTCCAGCAATACATCGTGGCCGCCCTCTAGCTGCCGACACCGTAGCAGTTCTCGGGCCACCGTGAGAGCGGCCCTGGATTTTGCTTGCTCTCGTCTGGTGTACGGCGCCATGGCCGTGACGTGGTTTGAGGCCCTTGCAGCGGCCCACACCTGCCGTGGTGTGAGGGCAGGCGGCGTCTGGCCGCGTCGCCCGCGCCCCGCAGCGCCCTGCGGAGCGCAGGCTGCCTGAGGCGCAAGGTTGAGGTCGCCCTGGGCCGGTGACACGGGGTTGGCAGGCCCCGCTGCCCAGTGGTCGGTGTTGGCAGCCGGGTCGCTTGACATCTGAATAGCGAGGCGACGAAACGCGATGCGGAGCAGGATCGATTCCGGCGCACCCCTACCTGGGGCGCCAAATGTCGGATTTCGGGTTCCGGCAGACCCTTGAGGTTCGAACACTGGGGTGCGCACGGAGATCTCTCCCCTACCGATCTACGTCCAATCTCTGCGCGTGATCTAAGCTGGAAACAATGAACAACACAAGGGACACGAGGTTTATACTGGTTCGGGCCACCGTTGTGGTGTAATACCCTACTCCAGTGTGTGGTGTGGTGGATTGCCTCAGGGGCTGATGATGAACAGTACAAGGGAAGAGCAGCCTCGCAAGAGGTGTTCTTGAGCTGGTGCGATGAACTGCTTGGGTGAGTTCAGTCGCCTCTTTCTCTCTCTGCTGGGGTTCTACCAGATTTCTAGATGTCTCTCTCTCGATCGATCGATCCTTCTCTACTCTGTGGTGGCTAGCTCTATTTATAGAGGCCCTGGGCCTCTCCCCAAATAATGAGCGGGAAGGGCGCCAACAATTGGCCATTTTGAAGGGGAACATATAGTACAAGTTATCCTGACCAAAGGTGGTCTTCGGCTGCCAAAAGCACTGGTGATGATGCCGTCTTGGGCTCCATGGTGACCTCTGTCCTGCTGCTCTGCTGGTCTTGGTCTTGTTGCATTGGAATGGTAACCTTTGCCCAGTGCCTTGGCCTATGCTTGCCCCCTTTGCACCAAAGGGGAAACAAGGACACTGCGCAGGTCGGCGCCCGCCTGGTGCCCGCCTGGTCTCGATCGTCATGGCTTGCATCACGAGCTCCTCGTGAGGTATCCCCGCCTTGGTCTCTCCGCCTCCCCGCGAGCCTGCCTGATGAGGCTGCCTCAGAGGAAGCTTTCTGTTGTCCGCCCCGCGAGGCTTGGCCCCTCGTGAGGATCTTGAGCTTGAGCTGATGAAGATGGGCCACGCTGGGCCCCCACTTGAGCCACGCCGCAGGCCGCAGGCAGGCAAGTCTGGGGACCCCCGTTCCCAGAACGCCGACACTTACCAAAAACAACAGAGGTCATGGCATTGATCTGCCGCTTTACACCGGACAGCTCTTCTGTCGGATTTCGGGTTCCGTCAGACCCTTGAGGTTCGAACACTGGGGTGCGCGCAGAGATTTCGCTTCCTACCTACCTGCACCCCTCCGCCTCACTAAGATCTAAGCTATGGAAAGAACAACACAAGAGACACAGTGTTTATACTGGTTCGGGCCACCGTTGTGGTGTAATACCCTACTCCAGTGTGTGGTGTGGTGGATTGCCTCTTGGGCTGATGATGATGAATGATACAAGGAAGAACAGCCTCGCGAGGGTCTGTTCTTGGCTGGGGCGATGAACTGCTGGGTGGAGTTCAGCCACCCTTCTCTCTCTCTCTCTGATCGAACCCCCCCCCCCTCCTATGTGGGTGGCTGGTCCTATTTATAGAGGCCCTGGTCCTCTTCCCAAATATCGAGCGGGAAGGGAGCCAACAATGGCGGGCTAATTTGAAGGGGGACAGCTAGTACTACCTACCCTGACAAAAGTAGTCTTCGCCTGCACAAAGCTCTGGTGGTGACGCCGTCTTGGGCCCTACGATGACCTCCGTCTTGCAGTCCTCCTAGTCCTGGTCTGTTGCACCGAAATGGCAACCTTTGCCTGATGCCTCGGTACTCAACGGCTGCGATTGCCCCCTTTGCACCAAAGAGGAAAGGAGGACACCGCGCGGGCTGGTACCCGGCTGGCGCCCTTGGTCGTCATGGCTTGCATCACGGGCACCTCGTGAGGTACCCTGCCTTGATCTCTCCGCCTCTTCACGAGCCAGCCTGGTGAGGCCGTGCCTGAGGAAGCTCCGCGTTGTCCGCCCCGCGAGGCTTGGCCCCTTGCGAGGGTCTTGGGTCTGTGTTGATGAAGATTGGCCATGTCGGGCCCCCTTTTAAGCCACGCCGCAGGCCACAGGCAGGCAAGTCTGGGGACCCCCGTTCCCAGAACGCCGACAGTAGCCCCCGGGCCCAAGGCGCGCCCGGACTTGGCCGTGCAGGGAGGCGGAAGGGCAAGAGCGAAGCGCCGCGGGCCCTAACAGCCTGCGGTCTTGGGCGCCGCGTGGCGGTTGATTGGACGTGGGTGTCTCCACTTCCCCATGGCGCCTCGGCAACTGCACGGATTGGACAAGTCCCTGCATGCAAAGCGGGTCATGATTACCTGTGATAGTGGGGGTCGGCGGTTGGCCTTCGCCGGCTATAAGTACGGATTGGCGCGCGCCCTTCCAGTTCATTCTCCCTTGCTTCTCCTTCTTCTTCATGGCCCCATCAAGGAGGTTCTCGGCCGCAGAGAAGGGGAAGGCTCGCTGGGTAGAGCCTGCATCTTCCCCGCCCAAGCGCGGCCAAGGGCTCCCTCTCAAGCATCCTATGGCCTCCACGGCAGCTCCCCGCGGCCGCGGAGACGATTCCAAGCATTGTGATGGTCGGACTGCTGCGGCCGGGGGGTGCTCTTCAGTCGCGCGTCCCCCTAGGCCGCGCTTTCGCGCTGCAGAGGTGCTGCCGGAGTTCATTGTGTGGTCGGCGGAGCCGACTAGCACCCGACTTCCACTTCGTCGCTTCCTCCTCGGCGAGCTCCCGGCCGGCGCCCCTGGCAGCCTCTGGCTCCAGGCTGACGGCTGCTGCAGCCGGGCCTCATGGGCTTCACTGGAGGTCTCCGCAGCTGGGAGCCTGGCCTTGGCCCGCAGTTGGCAGACGTTTGCCCGCGCGCGCGGCCTGAGGCGTCGGTGCACCCTGCACTTCAAGTTTGACGGCGATGCCATCCTCTATGTGAGGGTGTTTGGGGAGGATGGTCGCCGCGCGGGGTGCTGCCCTAAGGACGACTACCGCAGCCAGGAACCTAGCTCCGACGATGATGGAGAGGACACCGCTCGGGTGACTGGCGGCGCTCAGGGTTCCTCAAGGTTCTCCAGTTCTTCTTCAAGTGGCGACTCCTCCAGCGGTGGGCGCGGTCAGCATCCACGCCGTCGTATCTGCTTGGGAGGTGGTGGCGTGTCTGCCCACTGTCGCGCCCCGGTGAAGCGCGAGAGGGAGTCTGCCTGAGCCCCATGGGCGGCTCGAGTCCTCCCTGTAGGCCGGTGTGAGGCGAGCTGCGCCTGATTTGTTCTCTCTTTTCCTTTTTCCTGCGCAAAAAGACAGTAGTGTTGAGCCCCGTGGGGGCGTGTTTGGGTTATTGCCGTTAATCATCATTTGCTTCCTCTATCGTGCCTTCCGGCTACGTGCCTCTGCATGGGTAGTTCCCGGCCTCAGCCGTGGGGGGCGACCAACCCAGGCCCTATGTTCGTGTCGCGGTGCCCGTGGGGCACGGACTGGAGGGGTGCTCCTGTAATGGACCCAGGTCGCGAAACCTTTGAATGACTAGGATAGGAACACTCGCGAGGGTGCTCGGTTGTCCCCCTCCCTCGCGAGGCCTTGCAAAAGAGAAATCGAGGCGGGAGAGCGAAAAGTCGAAGAACCACAAGCCAAAGACGGCAACAACTTCAATAAAACTTCGAATGAGAAGGAGCAAGCCAACTGCGGAAGCAAATGAAAAGCCGCGTCCGGCACCTAATCTAGTCTTTGACGTCTTCTCACCAGCTCGGAGCTAAGTGCTGCCACTAGGCGTGGGAGGGAGCCCCAAGGCCTGAGGCCGGCGCTCCTGAGACTCCGGGGCGTGTACATCCCCAACTCATTATTACGTGAGAGTGTCATGGGCGGCGAGCTTCACAGGCATTGGCCTTCTTCACAGGCTTCGGGCCTTTTCCAAAACGCGACAGCTTCACAGGCATTCGCCTTCTTCACAGGCTCTAGGCCTTTTCCAAAACGCGACAACTTCAAAGGCATTCACCTTCTTCACAGGCTCTGGGCCTTTTCCAAAACGCGATAGCTTCACAGGCATTCGCCTTCTTCACAGGCTCCGAGCCTTTTCCAAAACGCGATGGCTTCACAGGCATTCGCCTTCTTCACAGGCTCCGGCCCTTTTCCAAAACACGATGGCTTCACAGGCATTCGCCTTCTTCACAGGCTCCGGGCCTTTTCCAAAATGCGATGGCTTCACAGGCATTCGCCTTCTTCATAGGCTCCGGCCCTTTTTAGGGGTAGAACCTCCGGAGGTGCTGGATGTTCCATGCGTTCTGGACTGGCACCCCCTCCTGAGTCTCCAAGCGCGCGGGGCCGGGCCTAGAAACATGAACAACTTTGAACGGGCCCTCCCACATGGGAGAGAGCTTGTGCAGCCCCTCCCTGGAGAGAACCCGCCTGAGCACGAGGTCTCCTACCTCGAGAGTTCTGGGGCGGATGTTGCGGCAGTGATATCGTCGCAGTGCTTGTTGGTACCTCGCCGCTCGTAGCACGGCTTCTTGGCGACGTTCCTCCCCTAGCATGAGGTCCATCCCCCACATGGCGTCCTGCTGCGCCTCGTCGAATGCCAGGACCCGCACAGAGTGACGTCTGACCTCGTGAGGGAGGACCGCTTCGGCTCTGTAGACCAGGAAGAACAGGGTCTCTCCAGTCGGCTTGGTCGCGGTTGTGCGGATGGACCACAACACGGACTGAAGCTCATCGTACCAACCTCTGCCGCAGGCCTCCAGCTTCTTCTTGAACGTCCTGGTCTTGAGGCCCCTCAGGACCTCCGCGTTGGCTCGCTCGGGCTGGCTGTTGCTTCGGGGGGGGGTAATGAGGCACTGAAGGCTTGACGAGGTGACGCTATGCGGGGCTGCCGCGGCCAGAGCTCAGCCATTCAGGTTTGTCGGTGTTGCAGGGACGGACCCATGCGCAAGCGTCGTGCCGTTTGGGAGCAGCTCCATTAGTTGGCGTTAGCTGAGCAGGCAACTAGGTAAAACACATTAGCCGCGAAGGAGTGGATTTGTTCAAATAGATGCTGGGAAGGCGGACATCACTGGGTCAGGCCCGAGCTACTTGGGGATCATGCAGCTCGAGGGGCGCCCCCAATAAGGTAAGGTAGCAACATGAAATAAAAGGGATACATGCCGCAGGGACGGACCCACGCGACCTGGGAATAATGCAGCCCTGGGGGGCGCTCCCAGCTGGAAGTGAAACTTGAAAGATGTCACCTGATGACGTTGAGGACGAAGGGGTGTTGGTGTAGCAGACTCGGTGGGCTGCGGAAGCCAATCCTCACGAGCCCCTAGGCCCGGGGGCCTCGGGAGGCTCCGGAGGTGCTGGCGGCTCCCCGCAGACCATCTCCATCTCCGCCAGGGCTGTGGAACGCCTGGCCTCTTGTGCCTCCATGATGCCCCTCATGAGGCGCTGGTACGTGGCAGCCGCGTTCGGCAAGCCGTAAGGCATGCGAACGTAGCTGTGGGGTGGACCTCCGCAGCGCCCCACTCGCGAGGGCCAGAGGAGCTCCAAAGAGGCGACTCGGTTGAGCCCTGGTATGTCGATGCAGACGCGCAGCCCACCATCCTCGCCTGGATGGGGAGCCACTTCTGGTAGACGGCGGCCGCCTTTCATGACTCTTGACTCCTATGGCTCCTGAATGGCCTTGCTTACGAACTCCTGAGGGTCTGGCTCTCCTTGCCTTACTCCTTCTTGAGGGAAACGTGCTTCGAAACACGCCTCCATGTGGTGCCCAAGCGCCTCCCTCGTGACCCTAGCCAGGTCGGTGGCCCTCCAGGGGAGAGCCCCCGAGCCCTGCCTGAGGAGGGCGCCAGGCGCGCTTTCCTATGCGATGGAAGGAGGTTCCCCCTGGGCAGGCACGTGCCCAGAGGGGCCTGCCTCCTGAGGAGCTGGGCCGGACAATGTCTTCTTCTTCTTGGGGGCGGTCTCAGGAAGCCTCCTGCTTCCATGATCCGGGTCTTCTAGTGACGCGGCCTGAAAGGCTCGTTCCAGGGAACACACCGCATCCTTCTCTTCACAGGGCACCGTGATGACTCCGCCACTTCCTGGCATCTTGAGGACGTTGTAGCCGTGGTGAGTTACGGCCATGAACTTGGCCAGCGCTGGGTACCTGAGGATGGCGTTGTACGGCAGGCGAATGTGAGCGACATTAAAGTCGATGAGCTCGGTGCGGTAGTTGTCGCGTGCCCCGAAGGTGACAGGGAGGCGGACCTGCCCGATCGGGACCGTGGAGCCGTCGGTGACTCTGGAGAAAGGCTTGGTTGGCTGAAGCTGGCTATAGGGCACTTGGAGATTGTTGAATGTTTCCACGGATAGGACGTTAAGCCCTTCCCCGCCATCGATGAGGGTCCTGGTGACCACCACGTTGCTGATGATTGGGGAACAGAGCATCGGGAGGACTCCGGCTGTAGCCGCACACTTGAGCTGATCTGCCGAGCTGAACGTGATGGTGCACGCCGACCACCTGAGAGGGCGCGTGGCTTCGAACTTGGGGAGGACTGCATTCACTTCGCAGGCGAACTGCTTGAAGATGCATTGAGAGGCTGGGGCTTGAGCCCCGCCCAGGATGCAGGCGATCGCGCGCGGCTCCTGGAAGCCCCCAGCCTCCTCGTCCTGGTGGCGGTCCTCAATTCTCCTTGGTTGCGGCGGTAGCGGAGGGAGGCCTGTGTTGCCTTGCGGGCGATCCTTGCGAGGCCGACCGCTCCAGTCTCCCTCGCGAGGCGGGTCTTGCCAGCGATCCTCGTGAGGTTGATCGCGCCACCCTTGGCGCGGGCCACGGGCTTCCCAGCATCCTGCGTTCCTTCCTCCTCCTCGACCATAGCCCCGGTCACCGCGGTCGGGGCGTCGGCTGATCCTTCCTTCTCGCACGGCTCAGAGCTCTTGACATTCGTTGGTGTTGTGGGTGTGGAGGTCGTGGTACACGCAGTACCAGCTGCCGTTGGAAGGCTCGGGCTGATCTCTGCCCTGCTTGGTGTCTGGTTCTGCTGCGAGCACAGCAGTCCCCTTGCGCTTCACATCCTTGGCCTTGGGCTTCTTCTCTTCCGGGTCCGCGGCAGGCAGCTCGAGGAGGGAGAGACGCCCTTCCTCAGCCCTGGCGCACTTGGTTGCCAAGTTGAACAGCTCCAAAGAAGTGCACAGGTCTTCATGCATCGCTAGCTCCTCCTTCATCTTGACATCACGCACGCCGTCGGAGAAGGCTGAGATGATGGCCTCTTCAGTCACCCTGGGAATCTTGAGGCGTGTGTTGTTGAAGCACTGGATGTACTTTTGCATGGTCTTCCTGGGTTGTTGTTTGATGCGGCGCATGTCGCTCACGGTGGGTGGCCGGTCGCGAGTACCTTGGAAGTTGGCGATGAAGCGGGTGCGCATCTCGTCCCAGGAGGAGATCGTGCCTGGAGCCAGGTTCAGGAGCCAGGTGCGGGCCCCGTCCTTGAGCGCCATGGGAAACCAGTGAGCCATGACTTTCTCGTCTCCGTTGGCAGCTTCGATGCCCAGCTCGTAGAGCTGGAGGAACTCCGCAGGGTCAGCCGTGCCGTCGTAGCGAGGAGGCAGGTCTGGCTTGAACTTGCCGGGCCACGCGGCACCGCGTAGCTCGGCAGTGAAGGCACGGCAGCCTGCTATGGCCACGGGAGGCCTTGGGTGACGTAGAGCTTGGTCTTGCATGTCCCCATGCACTGCAGCTGGGTCTTGACGTGTGGGAGCAGGAGCATGGTCGCGACATGCTGGAGCAGGGAGCGCCCGGGCAGCTTCTTGCGGGCGAGGGACTTCCTAGCAGCTCTGCTCTTGCTGCGCTGGCACCTGACGGAGCAGGTTCCGCCCAGGGGCCACGCGCCTTGGAGCCATGGCGCCTTCTTGAGGAGGAGGCAACCGGGGCGCCGCCGGAGCTTCGTCGCCCGCGCGGGGCGGGGTGCGGTGCAGCGGAACGGACGGCGCAGGAGAGCCCCCTGCGGCACGGACGAGCTCGGCAACGCGGTCGAGCCATTCTTCATAGACGCCGTCGATGGGGCGGTAGCGCAGGAGCTCGTTTGCCGCGATGAGCGCAGGTCGAGCCTCCATGGGTGCGCGGAGCGCGCAGGACGAAGAACCGGCTGGGGGGAGCGAGGGAGTTGCGGTGTGGCCGTCTTGCCGCACGGACGGATGCTGAGACGATGCTTGCTGCTCGTCCTCCGCCAGGCCGGTGGCGGCGTTGACGGCAGGTGACCGGGAACGGTGAGGACGCCCGTCGACAGGAGCCGTCTGGGCGACGCGGGAAGCGAGAGCGGCCCGGCGCTCGGCGCGGGCCCGACGAGCGTCAGACATGAGTGCGATGGTCGGAGGAGAACGGGGTGGTGGAAGACGAATTCCGGCACACCCCTACCTGGCGCGCCAAATGTCGGATTTCGGGTTCCGGCAAACCCTTGAGGTTCGAACACTGGGGTGCGCATGGAGATTTCGCTTCCTACCTACCTGCACCCCTCCGCCTCGCTAAGATCTAAGCTATGGAAAGATCAACACAAGAGACACAGGGTTTATACTGGTTCGGGCCACCGTTGTGGTGTAATACCCTACTCAAGTGTGTGGTGTGGTGGATTGCCTCTTGGGCTGATGATGATGAATGATACAAGGAAGAACAGCCTCGCGAGGGTCTGTTCTTGGCTGGGGCGATGGACTGCTGGGTGGAGTTCAGCCACCCTTCTCTCTCTCTCTCTCTCTCTCTCTCTCTCTCTCTCTCTCTGATCGAAGCCCCCTCCTTTGTGGGTGGCTGGTCCTACTTATAGAGGCCCTGGTCCTCTTCCCAAATATCGAGCGGGAAGGGAGCCAACAATGGAGGGCTAATTTGAAGGGTGACATCTAGTACTAGCTACCCTGACAAAAGTAGTCTTCGCCTGCACAAAGCTCTGGTGGTGATGCCGTCTTGGGCCCCACGATGACCTCCATCTTGCAGTCCTCCTGGTCCTGGTCTTGTTGCACCGAAATGGCAACCTTTGCCTGATGCCTCGGTACTCCGCGGCTGCGCTTGCCCCCTTTGCACCGAAGAGGAAAGGAGGACACCGCGCGGGCTGGTACCCGCCTGGCGCCCTTGGTCGTCATGGCTTGCGTCACGGGCACCTCGTGAGGTACCCTGCCTTGATCTCTCCGCCTCATCACGAGCCAGCCTGGTGAGGCCGTGCCTGCGGAAGCTCCGCGTCATCCGCCCCGCGAGGCTTGGCCCCTCGCGAGGGTCTTGGGTCTGTGTTGATGAAGATGGGCCATGCTGGGCCCCCTTTTAAGCCACGCCGCAGGCCACAGGCAGGCAAGTCTGGGGACCCCCGTTCCTAGAACACCGACATCTTCGACCACCGGTTTAAGGGCTGCATATGCGTCTTCGGCTCTCTTTTGTAAAGCGGCTTTCTCTATGTCCCAGTCTGCCTGTTCCTTCTTCAAAGTTTCCTTCAGCTTCTCCATGGCTGCTAAGGCACTGGTCAATTCTTCTTTGGCTTTGGAGGTCTCTGCTTGCTGGGTTTTGATATTTTCTTGAAGGTCAGCGGTTTGGGCTACCTTTTTGCTCAGCTCAGCCTATAAGAGAAAGACATATTATGAGGTGGCAGTGAAATTTGGAAGTCCCAAGCACATAACAAGTTATACACTTGGCACTTGGGGGCTAATGCCTATTTGCTTGATTATCATAAAATTGTTAACAAGTCCAAAGCACAATACAAGTATTATTCTGGATACTTGGGGGCTAATGTACGTTTACTCAAAGTAACATTGGTTAAATTCCCGATTCAGCTTGGAAAGATAAACCGGCCCTTGGGGACTACAGTGACGAAAGTTTCAAGATTACAAAGTTAAAAGTACCGGTTCATCCTAAAAAGATAAACCGGCCCTTGGAAGATAAGCATGCAAAGTTGTGATATTGCAAAGTCCTGGTTTAGATTGGCATCATAAATCGGCCCTTGGGGGCTACTGGAGTTGGTGCTAAAACTTGGACATAAAAGAGAAACAGTTATGAAGTTACCTCATATCGTTCCTTCATCAGATTCACTAAACCACCTTCGTTGTCACGGTTTGTGTACAGACGATTTAAGAAACCAGAATGAAGTTCTTGGGCGTTGAGGTGGGCGTATCATGACAGGTCTGTGCTCCACTTTCCTTTGACCATAGCAGAGAGTTCCTCCTTGGCACTATGCTTTGATAATGCAACAGAATTGCAAGGGGTGGTGTGGCCAACACTAGTAATTATAACATCATCTTCCTTGTCACTAGCAGCCTTTACTGGAGTTGACGATTCATCAGCAGTCTTAGCTGGACTTGACGGTTTATCATCAGTTGGGCCCAGACTTGCCGGTTTATTAGTATGACCTATTGCATCAACTTCTACTGGTTCAACAAAATCATGGTCTTGAGGGGGTGGATCATCAAGCATGGCATCAACATTGGTTCTTTCCTATTCTGGAGTTCTCTCCGGTTCAACAACCACATGGTCATCAAACGGTTTATCTACACGAGCTTTCTTGCTGGGTCTGGCCTTGGCTCTGAAAGAAAAAGATATAAAGGTCAGTATAACACGTAAATATAAAGCGTCAAAAGGAGTAAGTTTAAAGTGTTTACCCAGGGAAAGTCTTATGAGGAGGGAGTTGTGTGGCCATTGACTCGTCGGATGATGAAAGAGGCGTTCCCTGATAATTTGAATCGGATGGATTGAGAGGCTGTCGGAAATAACCCGCCTTGGGATAAGAAGTATCGGAAGTGTTTGAGACCTAAGATCGACGCTTCCGAACCGGCGTGTTCGGTAAACCGGCCGAAGTGACTACTTGGCCGCTGTGCCAGGTTGTGCGGCGAGCTTCTTGTTGCTGCTTCTTCAAAAGAAAGTTTGGGTCCAAGTGAGCTAGGGGTGAGAAAATCTTACTTTCCGGACTGTTTCGGGTGTGGGGTTCCGGCAAACCCTTAAGGTTCGAACACTGGGGTGCGCGCGAAGTCTTTCCTTCCTACCAATCTACGCCCTAGCTCACTAAGATCTCGCGGACGAACTCGATGAACTCGCAACACAGAAAGACACAAGATTTATACTGGTTCAAGCCACCATTGTGGTGTAATACCCTACTCTAGTGTGGTGGTGGTGGATTGCCTCTATGGCTGATGATGAACAGTACAAGGGAAGAACAGCCTCCTGAGGTTGAGGTGTTCTTGTGCTCGGCGAGCTTGTGTGTGTGAGGATGGTCCGAATGATCCGTCCTCTGTCCTCTCTTGCTGATCCATCCTCTCCCACTAGGGTGGTGGCTAGTCCTATTTATATTGGCCCTGGTCCTCTTCCCAAATATCGAGCGGGAAGGGAGCCAACAATGGCGGGCTAATTCGAAGGGGGACACCTAGTACAAGCTATCCTGACAAAAGTGGTCTTCGCCTGCCAAAGGCTCTGGTGGTGACGCCGTCTTGGGCTCCACGATGACCTCCGTCTCGCCATCCTCCTGGTCTTGGTATCGTTGCACCAATATAGCAACCTTTGCCTGATGCCTCGGTACTCTTCGCCTGCGCTGGCCTCCTTAGCACCAAAGAGGAAACAAAGACGATGTGTGCGCTGGCGCCCGCCTAGTGTCGTGCGTCATGGCTCACGTCACGAGGGTCTCGTGAGGCTTGCCCTGCCTTAATATCTCCGCTCCTCATGAGCCTGCCTGGCTAGGCCACTCCCGAGGAGGCCTTGCGTCGTCCGCCTCGCGAGGCTTGGACCC
Source organism: Triticum aestivum (assembly GCF_018294505.1). Classification (NCBI taxonomy): domain Eukaryota; kingdom Viridiplantae; phylum Streptophyta; class Magnoliopsida; order Poales; family Poaceae; genus Triticum; species Triticum aestivum. The sequence goes on from NC_057809.1 coordinate 209,570,922, forward strand.
TCGCGAGGGTCTTGGATGCTTTGCTGGTGAAGATAGGCCATACGGCCTGCTGGCTCAGCCACGCCGCGGGCCGCAGGCAGGCAAGTCTGGGGACCCCCGTTCCCAGAACACCGACAGTAGCCCCCGAGCCCAAGGTGTGCTCGGGCTTGGCTTTGCGGCGAAGCCAAGGGCCAAGTACGAGCGCCGCGGGCCCCAAAAGCCCGTGGCCTCGGTTGACGCGTGGCGGTTGATTGGACGTGGGTGTCTCCGCTTCCCCATGTTGTCTCGGCAACTGCTCGACTTGTCAGGTCCCCTCGACATGCAAGGAAAACCATCATTACCTGCGATCGTGGGAGACGTTGGTTGGCTTTCCCTTGCTATAAAATGGGGAGGGGGCGGATCCCCCGTTGCCCATCTCTTCCTTGCTTGCTTGCTCCTTCCTCCTCGCTCCATCACTTGCAGTGACACCCATGGCACCACGAAGGAAGTTCTCCGCCGCTGAGAAGGGGAAAGCCCCTCGCGAGGGACCCGGCTCCCCGGCTCCCAAGCGCGGCCGTGACCGGCCGTGTAAACATGTCGCGACCCCCGCCATGGCCCATTGTTGAGACAGCGCCATGGCACGCGGAGCGAGTCATCCCAGCCATGGTGGTCCAGTTGATGAGGGGAGGCATGCCCTGGTGGCGCGGCCTCCTCGTCCATGCTTCCACATGGCGGAGGTGTCGCCAGAGTTCATCGTCTGGTCAGAGAACCCGGCCGGCAACTCGCTCCAACTCCCACGCTTCTTCATCGGCGAACTGCCGGCCTCTGGTCCAAGCAAACTCTGGCTGCAGGCAGATGGCTGCAGCAGCAAGGCCTCTTGGGTTGCGGTCGAGACTTCCGCTGCGGGCAACATAGCCCTGGCCCGCGGTTGGCAGACAATCGCCCGCGCGCGCGGCCTGGGCAGGCGGTGCACCCTCCACTTCAGGTACGATGGTGGGTCGATGAGGATCTTTTGAATCCCCTGTGTACTCACACATTAAACCGGGGCGATGGCTTAACGGTAAAATACTCCAAGATATCTAGCAACGAACAAAGTCCACTCCTGTCAAACCGTTAGCCACGAAGGCTCTGAGCTTGGCGAGTTGTGGTGCGTATGTGGACCGTTCCTTGGCAGTCAGTAATTGAGGAAGTGGGTGTGTGTTGGTAAGCCGGTGAGCACGATAACCCGGCAGAGGGTTCTCATCTTCAGGGGAAGTATCCTTACAGTAGAACCAAGTCTGGTTCCAACCCTTAGGATGACTGTGAAGTTTGGCGTGAGGGAATTTGACATCCTTCCTTTTCTGAATGGAGACGCTGCCAAGTTCAGTGTTGGGCCCATCTATGAATTTAGCACGACGGTTTAAATAGAAAAAATCCCGGAACAATTCAACAGTTGGCTCTTCTTGCAGATAGGCTTCACAAAATACTTGAAAGTCACAAATATTGGACACATAGTTGGGTCCAATATCTTGAGGGTGGATCTGGAAGCTGGCAAGCACATCACGGAAGAACTTGGATCCGGGCAGTTTAAAACCACGGTTCATGTGATCAACAAATATCACCACCTCGCCGTCTTTAGGGGTAGGAGGATTTTCTGGACCGGGAACACGCTGGTGGATTTCGCTTTGTTTTGGTAAAACGCTAGTTTTGACACATCCATCTGGCTGCTCTTCAGTAACCCGGGAAGGGACCCAGTTACAAGCGTAGAACTGTTTGGCCATTTCAAATGAGGAGCTGGAAAAGATTGATGCCGGTTTAAGACTCATGATTAGCAAGCATAAAGCGTAGCAGGTTAAGGAAAAAGCATTCAAGCATGCAAAATTGTTAAACCGGAGGTTGATGCTATTATAAATGGTAAGGCGACTGGCGGTTTATGAGGGGACTAATGGCATATGGCAGATTATTTTCTAAAGGATAAACCGCCTACGCAGATGATGAAAGTACAGATCTGAAGCAAAAAACGACTAAGTGAGGGAAAACAAGTTTCACATGTTCACATTGGAAATTCAGATCTACCACATGTGAGGAAAAGGAAAATATTTAGACCTAAAAAGTTTTTGCCTGAGCAGTTTGTGAAGTTCCAGATCGGATTTTTACGCACAAAGAACATGGTTTGATGATGAAATAAGGGTTATCATTACTACCGCATGGAAGTACATCAAGTTTGGAGTTCATTGCATAGGATCTAATGAAGAACAAGGGAATAACACCATGAAGTTTTTCTATGAACTCGCGTGAACCCTAGCGAATCTACAGAGGAAAGGAAGAGTGACTTACTGAAGCTGTTGAAGCCGCGGAGGCGAGCCGCGTTTTTCTGGTACGGTCAGGGTGATGCAGCGGCCGGAGTTGAGGCAGAAGCGAAGGTCGACTACGGCGGCGACACTCGGGTGCTGAGGCGACGCGAGATAGAAGAGAGACGAAGAGGCAACGGGAGGAAAGGAAAGGGACCCTCGGCCCTATTTATAAGACAAGGAGATAAGCGACAGGCACGGAAATCAAGGAGCCCAAAAAATGGATGTGCAGCAAGGTTGTTGCCTCGATTGTTGGAGGTCATTAATGAAGGGTATCTTCGGTTTTAATGAATAGGTGACGTCATGGCAGTTTATTATGAACCTGGAAGATGACATCATGGCGGTTTACAAGATCTGTGCGAAGGTGTAGAAGGAGGAATTTTTCTAAGTGTTGAATATTGACATGAACGAGTTGAAATCAATCTGGGTCCTAATGCTGGGGATATTACAATTAAATATAAACCGGCCATGAGGGGCCGGGTTATGCCCACTGGGAGTTACTCATGTTTGAAGCCCATGAAGGCAAGGGATATGGCGCTTTACAGAGGAAATCTACATGAAGGCCCAGGGCCCAAAGGCGGATTAGGGCCCATAGATATAAACCACCATATGATATGTAGCTTATGTTGTAAGGCAAGGAAAGGTAGAAACTGAGCCGGGCACGTTTATGAGCCGGCCTCGCGATTTTGTAAACCGTCGGGCGTCAACCTGTGTATATAAAGGGACGACCCGGCGGCGGTTGAGGGACAGACAACAAACGATAACTCGAGAGCCAGGCAAAGCGGATTCGCTCCCTGGTCATCGAAACCCAAGCAATTCCATCACAACTGGACGTAGGCTTTTACCTTCATCGTAAGGGGCTGAACCAGTATAATTCCTCGCGTCCCTTGTCCGCTTTAACCCCTTCAAGCTAACCCGTTGCAATGGCTCCACGACTAAGTCCTTTCACGAGGACATCTAGCGTGACAAAACCACGATATTATAACTCGCCGGGTTGCATCCCGGAGTATAATGGATGTGCATTAAATTGCCATTAACAAAGAGCTGTCGGGTATAACTCCGAATTTACTTATCAATAGATAAAGTATTCAAATCTTTAATAGCCAAACTTGGCTGGATTTTTATTATAGTATTGAATGATTGAGGTTTTCGTACTGGATTATATTATTCCCATGTTTAATAGCCAACATGGCTGGGTTTTTATTATGGTTATCAATAACCAGTATTATGATTGAGGTTTTCAAAGTTGCTTCAGAGTAATGGCTATTATTCCTTCATCCAAAAATACCAGCTCATAGCAGAGAGCATGGTCTAATATTGATATGCACGAATTTCAGTAATATTATCTAGACAATGGATATGATTTTATTTACAATGTAAGGAACAGTCCCGAGTTGCTACAGGCTTACGACCCGGCACTTGGGGGCTACATTATTCAAATCATGGTTATACCAAATATGGAAGTCCCATGTCGCTGCAAGCATGCACCATGACACTTGGGGGCTAATGCAAGGTCATTTTTAACTTGCCTTATTGAAGACCCGACCTGTCACATTGTGATGAGCCGGCCCATGGGGGCTACTAATTGCTCCTGTCAAAGGTAACCCGAAACTTGGGAGCTACATCATTTGGTGTTATTAATTACTACTCAAATCTACATGATCATATCTACAAAGTCCCTGCTCATTATTGCATAATGAACCAGCCCTTGGGGGCTACACTGGTTGACGTTTTATGAGCATAAGGCAATTACAAGTCCCAGGTTGCTGCAAGCATGACAACCCGACACTTGGGGGCTACATATGTGGAATATTCAGTTTATGACTAGTGATTGACATGAACAATCCAGATTTTTTTCAAGCTTGGAACATTTATATTGAAACAAATCTTAAGCTATTACTACTCTCCCTTAAGACTTGGGGGCTACAAGTGATATTCATATAAGGGAGGTGAGGGAGTCCTAGACTAAGGGGTCCTCGGGCGTCCGACCTGTTAGCCATGGGGCCGGACTGATGGGCTGTGAAGATACGAAGACCGGAGACTGCACCCGTGTCCAGATGGGAGTCTCCTTGGCGTGGAAGGCAAGCTTGGCAACTAAATATGTATATTCCTTTCTTTGTAACCGACCTTGTGTAACCCTAGATCCTCCCGTTGTCTATATAAACCGGAGGACTTAGTTCGGAGAGGGATATTCATTGTCATAACCACACAAGCTAGGCCTCTAGGGTTTAGCCATTATGATCTCGTGGTAGATGAACTCTTGTAATACTCATATTCATCAAGATCAATCAAGCATGACGTAGGGTATTACCTCCATAGAGAGGGCCCGAACCTGGGTAAAACATTGTGTCCCCTGTCTCATGTTACCATCGAACTTAGACACACAGTTCGGGACCCCCTACCCGAGATCCGCCGGTTTTGACACCGACATTGGTGCTTTCATTAGAGTTCCACTGTGCCGTCATCAAGAGGTTCAATGGATCCTTCAACCATCTACAATGATGCTGCCCAAGGGGGGAGTTTTCCTCCCCGGACAGATCTTCGTGTTCGGCGGCTTCGCTCTGCGGGCCAACTCGCTTGGCCATCTGGAGCAGATCGAAAGCTATGCCCCTAGCCGTCAGGTTAGATTTGGGAGCTTGAACTACGTTGCGGACATCCATGGAGACTAGATCTTCACCGGATTTGAGACCATGGCCGCCACTCCGGGTCACCTCGAGGGACATGACCTAAATCTTTCATCGGACCACATCCAGGAGACAGATCCCATAACCGCTCGGGCCTTAGATCCAGAGCAGACTGCGCCATCTGAGGACGGGAGGATCGACCCCACCATAGAGGCTATAGATTCCACGGTGTTGGACCCGCACATAGACTTGATCTCACACGATACCCGTGCCACCGGAACTCCGGACTTGTTTCCGGATGTAAGTTCCGAACCGTGTGAACCCGCGGATGCCGAACTTGTTCGTTTATTGATCTTCGAATTCAGCGCCGCAGACATCTTCCAGCACTCGCCTTTGGGCGACATGCTAAACTCATTAAAGAACCTGTCCTTGGCGGAGGACTCACAGCTGAACTACATCCAGTTCGAACTAGGGGCTGACGATGGAGAATTTTGCTCCCCACCCGCCACCCACTTCATAGCCACGGTCGAGGATTTAACCGACACACTTGCTTACGACTCCGAGGACATCGACAGTATGGACGACGATGCCGGAGAAGAAGAGGCCCAGAACCCGCCGTTCACCGGACGCTAGACGGCCACTTCCTCGTACGATGTATACATGGTGGATGCACCAAAGGAGAACAGCGGGGATGACAAGGAAGATCCTGTCAAGGATAAACCTTCCGAAATACAATCCAAGCGCCGGCGTCAGCGGCGCCGTGATACGTCTCCAACGTATCTATAATTTTTGATTGCTCCATGCTGTATTACCTTCTATTTTGGACATTATTGGGCTTTATTATTCACTTTTATATTATTTTTGGGACTAACCTATTAACCGGAGGCCCAGCCCAGAATTGTTGTTTTTTTGCCTATTTTAGAGTTTTGCAGAAAAAGAATATCAAACGGAGTCCAAACGGAATGAAACCTTCAGGAACGTGATTTTCGGAACGAACATGATCCAGGAGACTTGGACCCTACGTCAAGCAACCAACAGGGAAGCCACGAGGTAGGGGGCGTGCCTACCCCTCCCCCAGGCGCGCCCTCCACCATCGTGGCCCCCCTGTTGCTCCACCGACGTACTCCTTCCTCCTATATATACCTGCGTACCCCCAAATGATCAGAAACGGAGCCAAAACCCTAATTCCACTGCTGTAACTTTCTGTATCCATGAGATCCCATCTTGGGACCTGTTCCGCAGCTCCGCCGGAGGGGGTATCGATCATGGAGGGCTTCTACATCAACACCATAGCCCCTCCGATGATGTGTGAGTAGCTTACCTCAGACCTTTGGGTCCACAGTTATTAGCTAGATCTCTTCTTCTCTCTTTTTGGACCTCAATACAATGTTTTCCACCTCTCTCGTGGAGATCTATTCGATGTAATCTTCTTTTGCGGTGTGTTTGTTGAGGCTAATGAATTGTGGGTTTATGATCAAGTTTATCTATGAACAATATTTGAATCTTCTCTGATTTCTTTTATGTATGATTGGTTATCTTTGCAAGTCTCTTCGAATTATCAGTTTGGTTTGGCCTACTAGATTGATCTTTCTTGCAATGGGAGAAGTGCTTAGCTTTGGGTTCAATCTTGCGGTGTCCTTTCCCAGTGACAGCAGTGGCACCAAGGCACATATTGTATTGTTGCCATCGAGGATAACAAGATAGGGTTTTTATCATATTGCATGAATTTATCCCTCTACATCATGTCATCTTGCTTAAAGCGTTACTCTGTTCTTATGAACTTAATACTCTAGATGCATGCTGGATAGCGGTCGATGTGTGGAGTAATAGTAGTATATGCAGGCAGGAGTCGGTCTACTTGTCTCGGACGTGATGCCTATATACATGATCATACCTAGATATACTCATAACTATGCTCAATTCTGTCAATTGCTCAACAGTAATTTGTTCACCCACCGTAAAATACTTATGCTCTTGAGAGAAGCCACTAGTGAAACCTATGGCCCCGGGGTCTATCTTCCATCATTTTAATCTTCCAATAGTTAGTTATTTTCATTGCCTTTTATTTTACTTTGCATCTTTATCATAAAAATACCAAAAATATTATCTTATCATATCTATCAGATCTCACTCTCGTAAGTGATCGTGTAGGGATTGACAACCCCTTATCGCGTTGGTTGCGAGGATTTATTTCTTTTGTGTAGGTGTGAGGGACTCGCGCGTAGCCTCCTACTGGATTGATACCTTGGTTCTCAAAAACTGAGGGAAATACTTACGCTACTTTGCTGCATCACCCTTTCCTCTTCAAGGGAAAACCAACGCAGTGCTCAAGAGGTAGCACGCCGCTTTAAGTCACGCCGCAGTAAAGACAACAACACCGGCACAGGAGAAGATAACACTCCAGAAGGTGCCGAAGAAAACGAAGACCCCATTGCAACAGCTAATGAACAAGATGAACGGGAAGATGGGCAGGTTAGCCCTGGTAAACAAGCCACGCATGAAGACTCCAAGGACGGAAGTTATCTTCCACTCTCCGAAGATGAGGTGACCCTCGGCACTGACGATTTCATCGTGCCTGAGGAACCTCTTGATCAGGAGCGCTTCAAGCGCCAGCTAATAGCCACTACAAGGAGCCTGAAAAAGAAGGAGCAGCAGCTTCAAGCTGACAAAGATCTGCTCCATGATAAATGGACCGATGTCCTAGCAACCAAAGAATACGGCCTCAAGCGCCCAACCAAAAGCTACCCAAAGCACAAATTGCTACCTCAGTTTGATGAGGAGGCGCCAGAATACATACCACCATCATACAATGCGGCTGACCGACCACCACGTGGTCGGGACAAAACGGCAGCCCATGCCGAACACCAGCCCGCCCCACCTCATCGCACAGGTAGAGGTAAATCAGCCCACGACCATACATATGACCTCCGGAAAAACCTGAAAAATAAAGCAGGACATACCAGATCAATCTACGGATCACGAGGACGTGCCTCGACACGCGATGACGGCCACCTATTCGAATGTGACAAACTTAGTCAAGCGTGGGCTAAAAACCGCAGACGGACTCCATCAGAGCTACGTCGTGATACGACCCAATATAGAGGCGCCGCACACCCTCATTGCTTCACTAATGAGGTCATGGATCATGAATTCCCAGAAGGGTTCAAACCCATGAATATAGAATCATATGATGGAACCACGGACCCCGCGGTGTGGATGAAGACTTCATTCTCCACATTCATATGGTCCGCGGCGATGACCTCCACGCCATCAAATACCTCCCTTTAAAACTCAAGGGGCCAGCTCAGCATTGGCTCAACAGTCTGCCTGTAAATTCTATTGGAAGCTGGGAGGACTTGGAAGAGGCCTTCCTCTATAACTTCCAAGGTACATATGTTCGACCTCCGGACGCTGATCACTTAAGCCATATAGTTCAACAGCCCGGAGAGTCCGCCAGGAAATTCTAGACTAGGTTCTTAACTAAAAAGAACCACATTGTCGATTGTTCGGATGCCGAAGCCCTAGCAGCCTTCAAACACAGCATCCGTGACGAACGGCTCGCTCGCCACCTCGGCCAATAAAAGCCAAAATCCGTGGCGGCCCTCACGGCACTCATGACCCGCTTTTGTGCGGGCGAGGACAGTTGGTTGGCCCGTAGCAAAAACAATGCAAGCGACACCGGCATCCCTTGAAGTTAAAAACAACAAAGACAAGTCTCAACGCAATGGATACAAGCGTCGAAACAACAGTGATAACACTGAGGACACGACAGTCAATGCCGGATTCAGTGGCTCTAAGTCCGGTCAGTGGAAGAAGCTGTTCCAAAAGAACAATTCAGGCCCATCCTGCTTGGACCGCATACTTGATCGTTCGTGCTAGATTCATGGCACCCCGGACAAACCACCCAATCATACAAATAGAGATTGCTGGGTTTTTAAACAGGCCGGAAAATTAAACGCCGAGAAAAGGGAAAAGGGATCGTAAAGCGAGGATGATGACGAAGAGCCCCGACAACTGAACACAGGGGGACATAAGAAGTTTCCCCCTCAGGTCAAAACGGTGAACATGATATACTCTACCCACATCCCCAAGAGGGAGCGCAAGCGTGTGCTTAGGGACATCTACGCGATAGAGCCAGTCGCCCTAAAATTTAATCCATGGTCTTCATGCCCAATCACTTTTGATCGCCGGGATCATCCGACCAGTATCTGTCACAGTGGCTCAGCCGCACTGGTCCTAGACCCAATAATTGATGGGTTCCACCTAACTCGTGTCCTTATGGACGGAGATAGCAGTCTCAATTTGCTCTATCAGGATACAGCACGAAAAATGGGCATTAACCCAACACGGATCAAGCCCACCAAGACTACCTTCAAAGGAGTCATTTCAGGTGTAGAGGCCCGCTGTATGGGCTCAATCACACTAGAGGTTGTCTTCGGATCTCCGGACAACTTCCGAAGCGAGGAGTTAATCTTCGACATTGTCCCCTTCCGCAGCAGCTATCATGCACTGCTCGGACGAACCACGTTTGCTTGATTCAACGCAGTACCACACTATGCTTATCTCAAGCTCAATATGCTCAGTCCACGCGGTGTCATAACGGTCAACGAAAATACGGAACGCTCCCACCGTACAGAAGAGCACACAACTGCCTTAGCAGCAGAAGTACAGAGCGGCCTTCTCAAGCAGAACCTTAATTCGACTGCCGAGCCCATGGACACCGTTAAGAGGGTCCGAACTACTATGCAGCAGGAGAGCTCGGCTCGTCAGGAGCTCGACTAGCAATCCGGCCTCCGTCTCAGTCCTGATCAAGTGGTGGCATTCGTGCCGCATGTACAAAACTACGCACTAAAAATCCCATGGGCATCGATGGAGGCATAGCTAGCTTGTGGTCCATAGTACGGCTCAACCGACATAGGATACACACATACTTTCACTTTTACTTGTTTTCTTTTCAGGTCTCAATCCCACAGGCCCCATCTGATGGTCTGGTCATCGGTCCTCTTGAAGGATAAACACACCAAGACGGCGAGAAACGCTGACATACGGGGACTTTTTAGGTGATTCCATTAACAATAACCCTACCTATTTTTCAGGACCCGCATGCAGCTTTCCCTTGGTTTCGTCATGTCAAATAGTCTGTTGCTTATCGCACAGCCTGTATCAATCCGCCTTGACGTACTAATTAAATTACAATAAGAACAATTTGCCGCTGGAGCTTTAGGACCCCAGCTTTTTACCTTTGTACCTTTTCTATTTTCTTTCTCTTTTTCAGCTCCCCTCTGGATAACCCTATCATGTAGCACCTGTACACTTTGTACGTTTGATGTTTGCCAGTTCATAGCACCCCGCATCATGGCAACAAAAGTCTGAACACTTCTTATAAGTACAGTTCGGCACCCCGAATTTAGCATTATATGCATTGGCTCCGAATCATGTCTTTGGTCAATAGTTGGGTTGCCCGGCTCCTGTGCTTGCTACCTTACATTCCAATATATTGGCTAAGGTAGTAAAGGGAGAACTACTGCGATTGTGCCTTGGTTTATCCAGAGGAGCACCTCAGTAGAGAAAGCTGAAAACTGACGGTCAAGATGCGGCGAGAGTCGGTCAGCTGTTCGGAGGTTACAAATTGTTGGAGATTTCTTCCACATTACGCGAAGGATCGGTACTTCCCGATCAGACGCTTATAGCACTCTAGTTCGGATACTAGGGGCTACGCCCATGTTTTTATTGTAAAACTCCTATGGCTAAGTGAGGGCATTCAAGCCGCATAGTCTAGTTGCCTGGTTCGTTGTGCTAAACAACTGCTTCAAGGACCATCCCGAACACCCACATACTACCTACGTGGGGGCAGAAGCCGACGACTAGCCAACCCTCAGATTTCATACAACACGGCCGCATAGGAGGAAAAAATTAAAACATAACAAGCATTATATTACACAACATCGTTGATTCATGTTACAGGACAGGATAATATGAATATTGTCATGGGAATATAACATCCTTCAGACATTGCTCCACCACAAGGCGGGATCCCTCTAGGACACCATCAAAATATAACTCGGGGCGGCGGTGCTCCTTGCCCTCAGGCGGCCCCTCGGTCATCAACTTCTTGGCATCCATCTTCGCCCAATGCATCTTGACACGGGCAAAGGCCATCCGGGCACCTTCAATACAGACCGATCACTTTATGACCTCAAGCCATGGGCAGGCACTAACAAGCCGCTTCACAAGTTCGAAGTAGCTGGTGGGTATCGGCACGGCAGGCCATAGTCAGACTATCAGGTCCTTCATGGCTAGCTCGGCCGCCTTGTGCAGCTCGACCAACTGTTTCAGCTCGTCGCTGAAAGGCACCGGATGTTCTGGTCCAAGATATTGAGACCAAAACAGCTTCTCCGTTGAACTCCCTTCTTCGGCTCGATAGAACTTAGCAGCATCTGATACACTGCGCGGCAAATCCGTAAACCCCCCTGGAGAGCTCCAAATTCGGGTAAGTAAAAGGAACGTTTCCTTCATAGACTTGCTTTGCATAATGAAAGCCTTACCCGCCAAGGTCTTCTTGGCCGCCTGGATTTCCTGAAGGGCGCTCTAGGCCTCAGCTCGAGCCACTTGTGCGCTTCGGCGGGCCTTCGCAAGTTCGGATGCTTGCGTCTTAGAATCACGCTCCAAGGACTCGTACTTCTTGAAGGCATCCTGGAGCTCTTGCTGGAGCTCGCTGACCCGGGCCTCGTGTTTCTCGCACGCGGTGCACTCCTTGGCCGCTTTGTCCTCGGCCTTGGCTAACGCCTTCTTGAGGGCCGCCACCTCGGTCGTGGCCCCTAATAAAATTCATGACACTTTAGTCAGCACGAAACATTCATCCTTCCTAAATACACACGCGGGTCACTACATACCTTGGTTGTTCTCCAACTGCTTCTTCATGAGGCCGAGCTCTTCTTCGGCCCGCTCCAGGCTTTGCTTCAGGCCGGAGACCTCCATGGTATGAGCGGCGGCAGCCAGCAGCGACACCTGCTTATTCACATAGACATCTTATGTTAGACTCCTGCGAAAATTATTTTTGATCCTCTGTTCAGCCTTTTCTTTCCGCACACCGAACAGAGCATCAGGGGCTACTGTCTACACTGTGATATCCTTTCTACAATTACATTACTTACCTCAAAGCCTGTTAAAAGGTTAGCGCAGGCTTCGGTCAGTCCGCTTTTGGCGGACTGAACCTTCGCGATTACCGTGCCCATAAGGACACGGTGCTCACCCACAATGGAAGCGCCTCGCAGCGCTTCTAGTAGATTATACGGTGCCCGGGTTGGACAGGGGTCACCGGCGGAATACGCATACCCCCTTCTTTCCAAGGAGGTTGTCTGCCGGATTCAGGAGCCGCATCAGTCTCCGGAATCGAGTCTGGCTGAGGGCCGGATTGAACACGGCCCTCCTCACCACGAGTCTCCATGGGGATCGGCCCCCGCTAGTGTCTGGCGACGAAGGCATCGCCTTCTGGCGCCTCCGGAGCCTCTCCCCGGCCCGGGAAAGTCCTTCGAGACAACACCTCCGCGTCGTCCTTGGCCTTGGGGGAGTGAGCGGGCGGCGGTGACACGCTGGCCATCTCCTTTGAATCTAGCGAACCCTTTGTCGAGGATCGCAAGGAGCTGTCGCGGGCTGGACTGTGATGGCATAATTTAAACATATTAATATTACAAAATGGAAAAGCCATGCATTTGGGCATCCATAAGGTTTTTTGTACTTACGAGGCGGCCCGAGGCTTGGTCTGGGGCATTCGCTCCAGACTACTATCGACATCCCACGCGGAGTTATCCGCAAGGGAGCCCTTCTCCCTCTTAGGAGCCTTTGCCTCCAAATTTGGGGAGGCCCCCCTTTTCTTCCTCCCCCCCAGGGGGTGAGTCGCTCTCTTCCTCCTCCTCGTCGTCGTCTTCGGCGGCCGATGAGTTAGTCCCATCTTCAAACGTCACGTCTGAAGCGCCTTTTCGGCGAAGGCCACTCCAGACCCCCTTGGCCGTTTTCTTGGCCTTCTTCTCCGGCACATCATAAGGCGCCGGAAACAGCATCTTCATCAGAAGCGGGGTTTATTGGTCTTCGGGCAGCTGAGCTGGAGAGTTAATCTGGCCCGCTATGTCGATCCAGGCCTAAAAAATTGATAGGAAGGCTTAGACTCCCTCTCAAAATATGCCAGTAGAGGCTATACCTTGAAAACATGAAAGAACTTATCGAATTAGCCTGCCATTTTAAGCTGAGTCCGCGATCCTCGGTCATAGGCGGTGGTGTCTTGTCGGCCTTCAAGAGCGCTTTCCAGATGTCTTCGTGCGTCGTGCCGAAGAGCTCTAGCAGCGTCTAGTGCTTGGCCGGATCGAACTCCCACAAATAGCAAGTCCGGCGTTGGCACGGAAGGATCCGGCGAACGAGCATAACCTGGACCATGTTGACAAGTTTGATTCTCTTGGTTATCATGTTCTGGACGCACATCTGGAGCCCAGTTAGCTCGTTCGAAGAACCCCAGGTTAGGCCCTTCTCTTGCCAGGAGGTGAGCTGCAGCGGAGCTCCAGATCGAAATTTGGGGGTCGTCGCCCAGTTGGTGTCGCGTGGCTCGGTGATATAGAACCACCCCGACTACCACCCCTTGCTACCTCTTGAGCACTTGCGTTGGTTTTCCCTTGAAGAGGAAAGGGTGGTGCAACAAAGTAGCGTAAGTATTTCCCTCAGTTTTGAGAACCAAGGTATCAATCCAGTAGGAGGCTACGCACAAGTCCCTCGCACCTACACAAAACAAATAAATCCTCGCAACCAACGCGATAAGGGGTTGTCAATCCCTACACGGTCACATACGAGAGTGAGATCTGATAGATATGATAAGATAATATTTTTGGTATTTTTATGATAAAGAAGCAAAGTAAAATAAAAGCAAGGAAAATAACTGAGTATTTGAAGATTAATATGATGAAGATAGACCCGGGGGCCATAGGTTTCACTAGTGGCTTCTCTCAAGAGCATAGGTATTTTACAGTGGGTGAACAAATTACTGTTGAGCAATTGATAGAATTGAGCATAGTTATGAGAATATCTAGGTATGATCATGTATATAGGCATCACGTCCAAGACAAGTAGACCGACTCCTGCTTGCATCTACTACTATTACTCCACACATTGACCGCTATCCAGCATGCATCTAGAGTATTAAGTTCAAGAGAACAGAGTAACGCTTTAAGCAATATGACATGATGTAGAGGGATTTATTCATGCAATATGATAAAAAAACATCTTGTTATCCTCGATGGCAACAATACAATACGTGCCTTGCTGCCCCTACTGTCACTGGGAAAGGACATCGAAGATTGAACCCAAAGCTAAGCACTTCTCCCATTGCAAGAAAGATCAATCTAGTAGGGCATACCAAATTGATAATTCGAAGAAACTTGCAAAGATAACCAATCATGCATAAAAGAATTCAGAGAAGATTCAAATATTGTTCACAGATAAACTTGATCATAACCCCACAATTCATCGGTCTCAACAAACACACCGCAAAAAGAAGATTACATCGAATAGATCTCCACAAGAGAGGGGGAGAACTTTGTATTGAGATCCAAAAAGAGAGAAGAAGCCATCTATCTAATAACTATGGACCCGTAGGTCTGAGGTAAACTACTCACACTTCATCGAAGAGGCTATGTTGTTGATGTAGAAGCCCTCCATGATCGATGCCCCCTCCAGCGGAGCTCCGGAACAGGCCCCAAGATGGGATCTCGTGGATACAGAAAGTTACGGCAGTGGAATTAGCGTTTTGGCTCCGTATCTGATCGTTTGGGGTACGTAGGTATATATAGGAGGAAGAAGTACGTTGGTGGAGCAACAGGGGGCCCATGAGGGTGGAGGGCGTGCCTGGGGGGGGGGAGGCGCGCCCCCTAACTCGTGGCCTCCCTATTGGTTGCCTCGTGGCCTCCCTGTTGGTTGCTTGACATAGGGTCCAAGTCTCCTGGGTCTTGTTCGTTCCAAAAATCACGTTCCCGAAGGTTTCATTCCCTTTGGACTCCGTTTGATATTCCTTTTCTTCGAAACCCTAAAATAGGCAAAAAAACAACAATTCTGGGTTGGGCCTCCGGTTAGTAGGTTAGTCCCAAAAATAATATAGAAGTGTATAATAAAGACCAATAATGTCCAAAACAGTAGATAATATAGCATGGATCAATCAAAAAATATAGATACGTTGGAGACGTATCAAGCATCCCCAAGCTTAATTCCTGCTCGTCCTCGAGTAGGTAAATGATAAAAACAAATTTTTTGATGTGGAATGCTACTTGGCATATTTTCAATGTAATTCTTCTTAATTGTGGTATGAATATTCAGATCTGAAAGATTCAAGGCAAAAGTTTAATATTGACATAAAATAATAATACTTCAAGCATACTAACTAAGCAATTATGTCTTCTCAAAATAACATGGCCAAAGAAAGTTATCCCTAAAAATTCATATAGTCTGGCTATGCTCTATCTTCACCACACAAAGTATTTAAATCATGCACAACCCCGATGACAAGCCAAGCAATTGTTTCATACTTTTTCAATCTTCATGCATTACATGAGCGTGAGCCATGGACATAGCACTTTAGGTGGAATAGAGTGGTGGTTGTGGAGAAGACAAAAAGGGAGAACATAGTCTCACATCAACTAGGCGTATCAACGGGCTATGGAGATGCTCATCAATAGATATCAATGTGAGTGAGTAGGGATTGCCATGCAACGGATGCACTAGAGCTATAAGTATATTAAAGCTCAGAAAGAAACTAAGTGGGTGTGCATCCAACTTGCTTGCTCACGAAGACCTAGGGCATTTTGAGGAAGCCCATCATTAGAATATGCAAGCCAAGTTCTATAATGAAAATTTCCCACTAGTATATGAAAGTGATAACATAGGAGACTCTCTATCATGAATATCACGGCGCTACTTTGAAGCACAAGTGTGGTAAAAGGATAGTAGCATTGTCCCTTCTCTCTTTTTCTCTCATCATTTTTTTATTTGGGCCTTCTCTTTTTATGGCCTCTTTTTTTCGTCCGGAGTCTCACCCCGACTTGTGGGGGAATCATAGTCTCCATCATCCTTTCCTCACTTGGGATAATGCTCTAATAATGATGATCATCACACTTTTATTTACTTACAACTCAAGAATTACAACTCGATACTTAGAACAAGATATGACTCTATATGATTGCCTCCTGCGGTGTACCGGGATATGCAATGACTCGTGAGTGACACGTATGAAAGAATTGTGAACGGTGGCTTTTCCACAAATACAATGTCAACTACATGATCAGGCAAAGCAATATGACAATGATGGAGCGTGTCATAGTAAATGAAACGGTGGAAAGTTGCATGGCAATATATCTCGGAATGGCTATGGAAATGCCATGATAGGTAGGTATGGTGGCTGTTTTGAGGAAGGTATATGGTGGGTGTATGATACCGGCAAAAGGTGTGCGGTATTAGAGACGCTAGCAATGGTGGAAGGGTAAGAGTGTGTATAATCCATGGACTCAACATTAGTCATAAATAACTATTATACTTATTGCAAAAATCTACAAGTTATCAAAGCAAAGTATTACACGCATGCTCCTAGGGGGATAGATTGGTAGGAAAAGACCATCGCTCGTCCCCGACCGCCACTCATAAGGAAGACAATCAATAAATAAGTCATGCTCCGACTTCATCACATAACGGTTCACCATACGTGCATGCTACGGGAATCACAAACTTTAACACAAGTATTTCTCAAATTCACAACTACTAAACTAGCAAAACTTTAATATCACCATCTCCATATCTCTAAACAATTATCAAGTATCAAACTTCTCATAGTATTCAACACACTCATAAGGGAATTTTATTATTAATCTTGTATACCTAGCATATAGGATTATTTAAGAAATTTACCATGCTATTTAAGACTCTCAAAATAATCTAAGTGAAGCATGAGAGATCAATAGTTTCTATAAAAAAAATCCACCACCGTGCTCTAAAAGATATAAGTGAAGCACTAGAGCAAAACTATATAACTCAAAAGATATAAGTGAAGCACATAGAGTATTCTAATAATTTCCGAATCATGTGTCTCTCTCTCAAAAGGTGTGTACAGAAAGGATGATTGTGGTAAACTAAAAATTAAATACTCAAATCATACAAGATGCTCCAAGAAAAACACATGTCATGTGGTGAATAAAAATATAGCTCCAAGTAAAGTTACCAATAGAAGTAGACGAAAGAGGGGATGCCTTCCGGGGCATCCCCAAGCTTTGGCTTTTAGGTGTCCTTAGATTATCTTGGGGGTGCCATGGGCATCCCCAATCTTAGGCTCTTGCCACTCCTTGTTCCATAATCCATCAAATCTTTACCCAAAACTTGAAAACTTCACAACAGAAAACTTAAAGTAGAAAATCTCGTGAGCTCCGTTAGCGAAAGAAAACAAAAGACCACTTCAAGGTACTGTAATGAACTCATTCTTTATTTATATTGGTATTAAACCTACTGTATTCCAACTTCTCTATGGTTTATAAACTATTTTACTAGCCATAGATTCATCAAAATAGGCAAACAACACACGAAAACAGAATCTGTCAAAAACAGAACAGTCTATAGTAATCTGTAGCTAGCGCAAGATCTGGAACCCAAAAATTCTAAAATAAATTCCTGGACGTGAGGAATTTATCTATTAATCATCTTAAAAAATAATTAACTAAATATCTCTTTCCAAATAAAAATTACAGCAGTTCTCGTGAGCGCTAAAGTTTCTGTTTTTTACAGCAGGATTAACAAGACTTTCCCCAAGTCTTCCCAACGGTTCTACTTGGCACATACACTAATTAAACACAAAAAACACAACAAAAACAGAGGCTAGATAAATTATTTATCAATAAACAGGAGCAAAAATCAAGGAATAAAAATAAAATTGGGTTGCCTCCCAACAAGCGCTATCGTTTAACGCCCCTAGCTAGGTATAAAAATCAAGGATAGATCTAGGTATTGCCATCTTTGGTAGGCAATCCATAAGTGGCGCTCATAATAGATTAATAAGGTAATTTAATTTTATTTCTAGGAAAGTGTTCCATGCCTTTCCTTGACAAAAATTGGAATCTAATATTTCCTTTCTTCATATCAATAATTGCACCAATTGTTCTAAGGAAAGGTCTACCAAGAATAATAGGACATGAAGGATTGCAATCTATATCAAGAACGATAAAATCTATGAGCACATAATTCCTATTTGCAACAATAACAACATCATTAATTCTTCCCATAGGTTTCTTAATAGTGGAATCCGCAAGGTGCAAGTTTAGAGAGCAATCATCGAAATCACAGAAACCTAACAAATCACACAAAGTCTTTGGAATCGTGGAAACACTAGCACCCAAATCACATAAAGCATAGAATTCATGATATTTAATTTTAATTTTAATAGTTGGTTCCCACTCATCATAAATTTTTCTAGGGATAGAAACTTCCAACTCAAGTTTTTCTTCATAAGATTGCATCAAAGCATCAACGATATGTTTGGTAAAAGCTTTATTTTGGCTATAAGCATGAGGAGAATTTAGCACGGATTGAAACAAGGAAATACAATCTATCAAAGAGCAATTATCATAATTAAATTCCTTGAAATCCAGAATAGTAGGTTCATTAACATCTAGAGTCTTGATCTCTTCAATCCCACTTTTATCAAATTTAGCATCAAGATCTAAAAACTCCGAATTTTTGGAACGCCTTCTAGGTAAAGGAGGATCATATTCAGTCCCATCATTATCAAGATTCATATTCAAAACAAAGATATAATAGGGGACACATCAATAACTTTTAGATCTTCATCTTTATTATCATGGTAACTAGAAGAACACGCTTTTACAAAGGAATCTTTCTTAGCACGCATCCTAGTGGTTCTTTCTTTGCACTCATCAATGGAAATTCTCATGGCTTTGAGAGACTCATTGATACCATGCTTAGGTGGAATTGATCTAAGTTTCAAAGAATCAACATCAAGAGAAATTCTATCAACGTTCCTAGCCAACTCATCAATCTTAAGCACTTTTTCTTCAATCAAAGCATTGAAATTCTTTTGAAAAGTAATACATTATTTAATATTAGATTCCAAAATCAGAGGGAATCTTATTATAATTTCCATAAGAATTGTTGTAGGAATTACCATAATTATTAGAGGAATTACTAGGATAAGGCCTAGGATTAAAATTTCCTCTATACGCGTTGTTACCAAAATTGTTCCTATCAACAAAATTCACATCCATAGATTCGTTATTATTCTCAATGAAAGTAGACAAAGGCATATCATTAGGATCAGAAGAAACACTTTTATTAGCAAATAATTTCATAAGTTCATCCATCTTTCCACTCAAAACATTAATTTCTTCTATCGCATGCACTTTCTTATTAATAGATCTTTTAGTGTGCCATTGAGAATAATTAACCATAATATTATCTAGGAGTTTAGTAGCTTATCCTAAAGTGATTTCCATAAAAGTGCCTCCCACGGCCGAATCTAAAAGATTTCTAGAAGCAAAATTCAATCCGGCATAAAATTTTGTATAATCATCCACAAATTCAAACCATGAGTAGGGCAATTTCCTATCATTAATTTCATCCTCTCCCAAGCTTGTGCAACATGTTCATGATCAAGTTGCTTAAAATTCATAATATCATTTATAAGAGAGATGATCTTAGAGGGAGGAAAATACTTAGAGATAAAAGCATCTTTGCACTTATTCCACGAATCAATACTATTTTTAGGCAAAGACGAAAACCAAGCTTTAGCACGATCTCTAAGCGAAAAAGGAAATAGCTTCAATTTAACGATGTCATTATCAACATCTTTCTTCTTTTGCATATCACACAAATCAATGGAGCTATTTAGATGGGTAGCGGCATCTTCACTAGGAAGGCCGGAAAACGGGTCTTTCATGACAAGATTCAGCAAGGCAGCATTAATTTCACAAGATTCAGCATCGGTAAGAGGAGCAATCGGATTGCTAATAAAATCATTGTTGTTGGTATTGGTAAAGTCACACAATTTAGTGTTATCTTGAGCCATCGTGACAAGCAAGCAATCCAACACACAAGCAAACAAGAAACAGGCAAAAAGAAGCAAATAGAGAAAGAGAGGGAGGATAGAGAGAGAGAGGGCGAATAAAACGGCAAGGGTGAAGTGGGGGAGATAAGGGTTTGTGATGGGTACTTGGTATGTTGAATTTTGCGTAGACCTCCCCGGCAACGGCGCCAGAAATCCTTCTTGCTACCTCTTGAGCACTTGCGTTGGTTTCCCCTTGAAGAGGAAAGGGTGGTGCAGCAAAGTAGCATAAGTATTTCCCTCAGTTTTTGAGAACCAAGGTATCAATCTAGTAGGAGGCTACGCGTGAGTCCCTCGCACCTACACAAAAAAAATAAATCCTCGCAACCAACACGATAAGGGGTTGTCAATCCCTACACAGTCACTTAAGAGAGTGAGATCTGATAGATATAAGATAATATTTTTGGTATTTTTATGATCAAGATGCAAAGTAAAATAAAAGCAATGAAAATAACTAAGTATTGGAATATTAATATGACGAAGATAGACCCGGGGGCCATAGGTTTCACTAGTGGCTTCTCTCAAGAGCATAGGTATTTTACGGTGGGTGAACAAATTACTATTGAGCAATCGACAAAATTGAGAATAGTTATGAGAATATCTAGGTATGATCATGTATATAGGCATCACGTCCAAGACAAGTAGACCGACTCCTGCCTGCATCTACTACTATTACTCCACACATCGACCGCTATCCAACATGCATCTAGAGTATTAAGTTCAAGAGAACAGAGTAACGCTTTAAGCAAGATGACATGATGTAGAGGGATAAATTCATGCAATATGATAAAAAACCCATCTTGTTATCCGGAACAGGCCCCAAGATGGGATCTCGTGGATACAGAAAGTTACGGCGGTGGAATTAGGGTTTTGGCTCCGTATCTGATCGTTTGGGGGTACGTAGGTATATATAGGAGGAAGAAGTACGTCGGTGGAGCAACAGGGGGGCCACGAGGGTGGAGGGCGCGCCTGGGGGGGTAGGCACGCCCCCCTACCTCGTGGCCTCCCTGTTGGTTTCTTGATGTAGGGTCCAAGTCTCCTGGGTCTTGTTCGTTCCAAAAATCACGTTCCCGAAGGTTTCATTCCGTTTGGACTCCATTTGATATTCCTTTTCTTTGAAACCCTAAAATAGGCAAAAAAAATAGCAATTCTGGGTTGGGCCTCCGGTTAGTAGGTTAGTCCCAAAAATAATATAGAAGTGTATAATAAAGCCCAATAATGTCCAAAACAGTAGATAATATAGCATGGAGCAATCAAAAATTATAGATACGTTGGAGACGTATCACCCCTTCACCGTCTCCACGAAGGAGCCTTCGGGCCATGTGACATTGGGCATCTTGCCCACCATGGCGCCTCCGCACTCTACTTGTTGGCCTCTCATCATCTTCGGCTTTACATTGAAGGTCTTCAGCCATAGGCCTAAGTGGGGTGGGATACGGAGAAAGGCCTCGCAAATGACTATAAATGCCGAGATGTTGAGGATAAAGTTGGGGGCTAGATCATGGAAGTCCAGCTCGTAGTAAAACATCAGTCCACGACAAACGGGTGGAGAGGGAATACCAGCCCGCGGACAAAATGTGTGAGAAACACAACCCTCTCATGGGGCTCTGGGGTAGGGACGATTTGTCCCTCGGTCGGGAGACGGTGAACGATCTCCTTGGCCAGGTATCCGGCCTCTCGGAGCTCCTTGATGTCTTTCTTCTTAACAAAGGAGGCCATCCACTTGCCACCAGCTCCGGATCCAGACATGGTTGGCGTGCTTTCTCCGGCGGGGGAAGCTGGAGCTTGGGCGCTGGAGCTCGAGAATGGATGGGCAGAGGAAAGAGAAGTCAAGGGTGAGTGAGTACAAATCCTTATCCCCTTATAAAGGCCACGAATGTCAAACGCCTTCCTACTCACCTTAAAACTTGCATATTCCCAAGGGCTGTGTAAATGGCGCGGTTGGGTTACCCACACCCATATTGATGAGAATCCCGTAATAAGGGGACACGATCTCTGCTTTGACAAGACGTGCCAATGGCAACCGCGTCTCAAAACATGGAGCGGCAGATGAAAAATGGTTCGAAATTATGACCAGACAGATGTGATGTCATGTTACGGAAAGTTGTCAGCGGATTGGACTCGTGTAAAGTTATATTCTCTCTCTGGTTGTATGTGGTCTGTGTTATAGGTCCGGGCACGTTGATACATAGGAAGACTATTTTGGATTCAGAAGGAGGAACCCGTCTTGCAATGCCGAAGACAGGCCTACGCGCTGGATACCTTGGCATTGAAGCCAGGTTCAGGGGCTACTGAGGGAGTCCTGGACTAAGGGGTCCTCGGATGTCCGGCCTGTTAGCCATGGGGCCGGATTGATGGGCTGTGAAGATACGAAGATCGGAGACCGCACCCGTGTCCGGATGGGACTCTCCTTGGCATGGAAGGCAAGCTTGGTGACTAAATATGTAGATTCGTTTCTTTGTAACCGACCTTGTGTAACCCTAGATCCTACCGGTGTCTATATAAACCGGAGAACTTAGTACGGAGAGGGATATTCATTGTCATAACCACACAAGCTAGGCCTCTAGGGTTTAGCCATTACGATCTCGTGGTAGATCAACTCTTGTAATACTCATATTCATCAAGATCAATCAAGCAGGACGTAGGGTATTACCTCCATAGAGAGGGCCCGAACCTGGGTAAAACATTGTGTCCCCTATCTCCTGTTACCATCAACCTTAGACGCACAGTTTGGGACCCCCTACCCGAGATACGCCGTTTTTGACACTGAAAGGAGGTACGTTTTCAAGCTTGATGTTAGCAACAATTATGACCCGGTACTATCAATACTTACAAACCAGCAATTCTGGCAATGATAAACCGGCAAGTTCTACATCTTTAAGCCGGCTGAAAATCAGATGAGTATTTCAAGACCAATATTTTTGTGAAGCTGTAACGCCCCGAGACCGATGTGCCAGGTGTCGTCCAGTTATTCGCGGTGGTTGCCTTGTCATTTGCTTGCGTGTCATGCATTGCATATCATGTCATCATGTGCATTTCATTTGCATACTTGTTCGTCTCATGCATTCGAGCATTTTCCCCGTTGTCCGTTTTGCATTCCGGCGCTCCTATCTCCTCCGGTGGTCATTTCTTCCTTCTTTTCATGTGTGGGGGTTAAACATTTCCGGATTGGACCGAGACTTGCCAAGCGGCCTTGGTTTACTACCGGTAGACCGCCTGTCAAGTTTCGTACCATTTGGACTTCGTTTGATGCTCCAACGGTTAACCGAGGGACCGAGAAGGCCTCGTGTGTGTTGCAGCCAAACACCCTTCCATTTTGGCCCAAAACCCACCTAAACCTCCTCCATCATCTCGGTCGTTCGATCATGATCACGTGGCCTAAAACCGCACCTCATTTGGACTCTCCTAGCTCCCTCTACCTATATATATGTGCATCTCCCCGAAATTCGCGGATGAACCCTAGCCTTCCCCTTCCTCGCGCCGCCGGACATGTACGTCCGCGCCGGACGCGTCCGCCGGCCACCTCACTCTGCCTAATGGCGTTGCGCCACGTCACCTCCTCCACCGCCCGAACCAACCGGCTCGCGCCACCTGGTCTCCTGCCTCATCCCTGCTGCCGCGGTTCACCCGCGCGGGGCCCTCCGGGCCCGGTCGCCACCGCCAGCCGCTCGGCCTCGCGCCCGCCCGAGCCGCCTCCTGCGCCGCTCTGGACGCTGCCGTGCGCCACCGCGGCCATGCGCCACCATGCCTCGCCTCCTTCCCGCCGGCGCTGCCCTTCGCTGGCGTGGCCCCGTCGCCACCTTGGGTCGCCGGGTCCGCCCCCGGTGCAACTCCGGCGAGCCCCGCGTCCTCCTCCAACGCGCTCCGGCGAGGTCTCCTCCAAGTCCGGTCATCTCCATCGTCTCCGGCGAGGTTCCGTGGATCGGGACCAGATCCACCACTTCCCCGATCCAAACGCCCCGTCCAAATCCAGATCCCTCCGTCCCGCACGTCTCCGTCCTGGGTTGACTTTCTCGGAGAGGTCCAATTTCTACCAAGTCCCCGAGATTTCCATGTTTCATATGCCCATGTTCATCATGTCATAACTTTGCATCTGTAGCTCCATTTTGCGCGTTTAGCATATCAAAATGTTTGCCTCAGAGAGCACATCATTTCATATCATTGCATCATTTTCATTTGAGCTCATCTTGATGCCCAAAATGCTGTTGGAAGAGTGCTATTTGAGTTAATTGTCAGATCTGCTGCTCCAATTAGATATTTGTCATTTTTGCCATGATTATTGTGTGCATGATATGCCCCTGGGCTCTATATGAGTTTTGTTATATGCTTTGTCATCTTTCCATAGGTGCAACCCATGTATTTTTGTGATGTGTGTGGTGACTAGCACAAGCTTGCAAAGTGGTGCATTCGTTAATGCTGATTTTAGGGACCTGTTTATTTCAATATGCTATATGTTCATGTTGGTTCCTAGTGACCCGTGCCTCGTTTGAGGATTATCAGTAAGGATGTTTTGTTAATCTTGTAGTGCTCTATCCATCCATGTCTTTGTTTGCAATTATGGATCACCCTAGCTTGAGTCAATCGAGCTCTACTTTTGCTATTCCGTGAATCTGGGCAGATTGTCTACTTGTTAGCAATTTTGCCGAGGATGTTGTAGTTGTTCCGTGCATGATATGTTGTTGTTCTTGCCATGTCTAGCTTGTATAATGTGTATTCTTGTTGTGTGTATGCTTAGATTGTCATGCCTTGCTCTGTAGTGAGTGCATCGAGCTCGTATACATGCCTACTTGATATCTGATTTGCATGCTCCAGTTTTCACTAAGTCTGTGATCTGATTATGTTTTTGCCATGTTCACATGCTTGCATTTGTATTTTCTGATCCCTTTTGGCTCAAGGTCACTAAGGGACTTTTGTTAAGCTCTTTGAGTAGCTCCATGTCATGCTTTACTTTGCCATGTTCAGGCCCTGTAGCATATAGTTTTCATGCTCGAAAGTGTGCTACCTGATCTGTTTACCAATTGCACTTTTGCCATGCTTGTTTGAACCTGTTAATGGATGAATTAGCCATAGCTCAGTGTTCATCTTTTGTTAAGCTTCATGCGTGGATCCCTGCCATGTATTGTGTTGCCATGTTTGGGTGCTGTAGCATGTTTAACTTGTTACATTTAGATGGCTACTTGCTGTTTATCGCAGATCGATGCCATATTTGATTTGCTTGCCATTTCCAAACCGTAACTCCGATTCCGGTGATCTTTATATCGTTTTCAAGCAATTTCATCTCAACTTTCCAGTGGCCATCACCAACGCAGAGTATGAACTCGAACGCCCCTCCAAGAGCTACCCAAAGCGCAGGTTGCTACCCCAATTAGAGGAGGAAGCACTTAAACCTACATCACCAACGCATGATGCGGCCGACAGGCCACCCCGTGGCCGCGACAGAGAGGCCTCTCGGCCCTCCACTCAAGCCGCACCCCGGCGCCGCTCAAAAACCATGAAGGCATGGGAAAATGTGCCAGACCTGCGAGATATATTGGAGGACAAGGCAAGGCAAACAAGATTGATCTATGGATCACGTGGGCGCCCCACGGCACCAGACGGTACTTGTCACGCCAGATACAGTAAATCCGGTCGGGCCGAACAAAGTAGACAAAGCTCGTTTGAGCTGCGTCGTGATGTAGCCCAATACAGAGGCGCCGCACACCCACTATGCTTCACAGATGAAGTAATGGATCATCAAATCCCCGAGGGTTTCAAACCCGTGAACATCGAATCATACGATGGCACAACAGATCCTGCAGTATGGATCGAGGACTATCTCCTTCATATCCACATGGCCCGCGGTGATGACCTACACGCCATCAAATACCTCCCACTCAAGCTTAAAGGACCAGCTCGGCATTGGCTTAAGAGCTTGCCAGTAGAATCAATTGGTTGTTCGGAGGACCTGGAAGCCACATTCCTCGACAATTTCCAGGGCACTTATGTGCGACCACCAGACGCCGATGACCTAAGCCACATAATTCAGCAGCCAGAGGAATCGGCCAGACAATTCTGGACACGGTTCATAACCAAGAAAAATCAAATCGTCGACTGTCCGGACACAGAGGCCCTAGCAGCCTTCAAGCATAACATTCACGATGAGTGGCTTGCACGGCACCTAGGACAGGAAAAGCCGAAATCTATGGTAGCCCTCACGACACTTATGACCCACTTTTGCGTGGGAGAAGACAGCTCGCTAGCTCGCAGCAATAACATGACCAAGAGCCCTGGTAATTCGGATACCAAGGACAACAGTGGCAGGTCATGTCGCAACAAGCAAAAGCGCCGCATTAACGGTGATAATGCTGAGGATACGGTAGTTAATGCCGGATTCAGAGGCTCTAAACCCGGTCAGCAGAAAAAGCCATTCAAAAGAAATACTCCGGGCCCGTCCAGTTTGGACCGAATACTCGATCGCTCATGCCAGATACATGGCACCCCCAAAAAACCAGCCAATCACACCAACAGGGATTGTTGGGTGTTCAAGCAGGCAGGCAAGTTAAATGCCGAAAGCAGAGGCAAGGGGCTGCATAGCGATGACGAGGAGGAGCCCCGGCCGCCGAACAATAGTGGACAGAAAGGTTTTCCCCAACAAGTGCGGACGGTGAACATGATATACACAACCCACATCCCCAAGAGGGAGCGGAAGCGTGCGCTAAGGGACGTATACGCGATGGAGCCAGTCGCCCCAAAGTTCAACCCATGGTCTTCCTGCCCGATCACTTTTGATCGAAGGGACCACCCCACTAGCATCCGTCATGGCGGATTCGCCGCATTGGTTCTAGACCCAATTATTGACGGATTTCACCTCACTAGAGTCCTTATGGACGCCGGCAGCAGCCTGAACCTGCTTTATCAGGATACAGTGCAGAAAATGGGCATCGATCCCTCGAGGATTAAACCCACCATAATGACCTTTAAAGGCGTCATACCAGCTGTAGAAGCCAACTGTACAGGCTCAGTTACACTTGAAGTGGTCTTCGGATCTCCGGATAATTTCCGAAGCGAGGAGTTAATCTTCGACATAGTCCCGTTCCGCAGTGGCTATCACGCACTGCTCGGGCGAACCGCATTTGCCTAGTTCAATGCGATGCCGCACTACACATACCTCAAGCTCAAGATGCCAGGCCCTCGAGGAGTAATCACGATCAATGGAAACACCGAACGCTCTCTCCGAACGGAGGAGCATACGGCGGCTATCGCAGCGGAAGTACAAAGCAGCCTCTCAAGGCAATTCTCCAGTCCGGCCATTAAATGTCCAGACACCGTCAAGCGCACCCGGAGTAACCTACAACAAGACCGCCTGGCACGTTCCGAGCAAGCGTAGCAATGCGGCCCCAACCCCAGCCCTCGCGAACTTGCGAAACCAGTGTTGCGCGTACATAACTACGCTCTAGAAATACCATGGGCACAGGGGGAGGGGCACCATCACGGCACGCCTGAAACGCGGCTTAAACCGCACTAGGGGCTGCCGATTTCTTAATTTTCTCTTATTTTCTGGACTCCATTCTTAGGAAGGCTTGTCCGGCAATACAATTGCTGCACAAACGATACAACCAGGGAAGCAGAAAGCTACGCCGCACTACGGAACTCTAAGGTTGTCTCTATAATGAGCAGTATACCTGTTTCGCATAACATTCCGCAGCTCGCCCCTGGAAAGGACATATTTGATAGTCCCATCTTTTGCTTATCACACTATTTTTATCGTTCTACTTTGATCGCAGCTTTTTTAAATAAACAATGCATAGCTTCCGTCTATTATTGCATTACCTCTTTTTTGCGAATATATGTTCATTAATGACATGTTGCACCCATACACTTTGGTACGGCCAATACGCCAGGGGCTTAAGTACCCCACAACATGGTGTGAGAAGTCCGAACACTTCACAAGTGCGTCACCCCGAACTTATAGCATTATATGCATCAGCTCCGAATCATGTCTTGGGTCAATAGTTGGGTTTGCCCGGCTCCTATGTTTTGGTACCTTATGTTCCGCTATATCGGCTAAGGTAGCACTAGGAGAACTACTGCGATTGTGCCCCAGTTGAGCTGGGCTAAGCACCTTAGTAGAGAAAGCTAAAACTGACCGTCATGATAAGGAGAGAGCTGGTCGCTGTTCGAGAGGTTTTCGAGTCCCTAAAGACTTATGCCGCTTAGAGCGAGGAGTCGACTTTGTCCGGCCTAGGCGTGGATAGCGCCCCGAACTCAGTCTTCCGAACACTAGGGGCTTCGCCAAAATTTAAAATTATAGAATTCTATGGCTAAGTGAGAGTGTTCAAGCATTATAGCCCGATTGCCTTGTTCGTTGTGTTGAGCGCCTCCCTCGAAGGACCCAAGAATGGCAAAAAGGGCGCTCATGTTTATCCCGAACACCCCAGCACTCGTGGCATGGGGGCAGAAGCCGACGACTCGCCATCTCTCAAATTTGATAAACGGCCACACAGAAGGTAATATTTTAAATTCAAAAGCATTGCTTAGCGCATATGAACAAGTTTTCAATGTACAGGATCACAAATGCGAGTTTACTCAAAAATTACATCTTTGGAGCATTCATCCGCTATAAGGTGGGCACCCCTCAGGACGCCCTCATAATACGCTTCCGGGATGTGATGCTCCTTGCCCGGCGGCGGCCCGTCCTTCACCAACTTCTCCGCATCCATCTTGCCCCAGTGCACTTTAGCACGGGCAAGCTCCCTACGGGCACCTTCGATGCAGACGGAGTGCTTGATCACTTCAAGTCGTGGACAGGCATCCACCAGCCGTCTCACCAGCCTAAAGTAGCTCCCAGGCAGAGCCTCTCGAGGCCACAGCCGAACTATGAGGCCCTTTATGGCCTGTTCGGCAACCTTGTGGAGCTCAACCATTTGCTTCAGCTGGTCGCTCAAAGGCACCAGGTGTCCGTCCTCAGCATACTGAGACCAGAACACCTTCTCCGTCGAGCTCCCCTCTTTGGCTCGGTAGTAGGCGGCGGCATCCGATGCACTGCGGGGCAAATCTGTGAATGCTCCTGGAGAGCTCCAGACTCGGGTAAGTAACAAGTAATTCACTTTCATGTGCTTGCTTTGCATAATCAATGCCTTACCCGCCGCTATCTTCTTCATCACTTCAATTTATTTGAGGGCTTTCTGGGCTTCGGCCTTGGCAGACTTCGTGCTTTTAAGGGCTGCCGCAAGCTCAGACGCTTGCGTCTTTGAGTTAAGCTCCAAACTCTCGTGTTTTTTCACGAGAGCCTGGAGCACTTTCTGCACCTCCTCCACCCGCGCCTCCTGCTTCCCTCTCTCCGTGCGCTTTGCGCCCACTCTATTTTCGGCCTCGAACAACGCTTGCTTAAGGGTTTCCACCTCGGTCGTGGCCCCTATAATAGCACGTTGATCCTGTCATTTTTTGCAACCACATCTTCTCTATATACTTGCGCAAGGTATTACTTACCTTCCTTCTCCTCGAGTTGCCTCTTGGAATGACCGAGCTCGTTCTCGGACCATGCAAGGTTTTGCTTCAGCGTATCCACCTTCGCAGTCAGTGCGGCAGAGGCCAGCAGCGAAGCCTGCATACGCATATTGACTTGATTATGTTAGACTCCTGCGAATGTTATTAGATCCTCTATTCAGCTTTTCTTTCCGAATGCCGAACAGAGCATCAGGGGCTACTGTCTATGCGGTAATATTTTTACATATTCTTTACTTACCTCAAAGCCTGTGAGAAGGCTGGCACGGGCTTCAGTCAGTCCGCTCTTGGCGGACTGAACCTTCTGGATCACCGCACTCATAATAGTGCGGTGCTCCTCGTCGATGGAGGCGCCGTTAAGCGTCTCCAGCAAATTGTTTGGTGCCTCCGGTTGGACGGAGGTCACCGGCTCGGTAGGCTCGCTCCTCTTGGAAGGAGGCTGCCTACTGGAGTCTGGAGCCATTGAAGGTTCCGGCGCGGTGTCCGGCTCAAGGCCGGACTCGGAGCCCTTGGGGGTTTAATCCCCTTTGCGCCTGGAGTCCGGGAGGTCGCCTTGCGGCGCCTCCAGGACCACCTCCTCCTGGTTTGGAACCTGTTGGGACAGCACCTCGGCGTCGTTCGTAGGGAGGGGGGAGGTAGCCATTGGAAGCGAATTCACATCCGATGAATCCAGGGAACCGCTCGACGACACGTCGAGCCGGTCTTTGGGTGGACTGCACAATCATGTTCGACGTAAGGAAAAACTATGCAATGGGGGAATACTATGAATCACTCTGGTATCCGGATACTTACGATCTCGCCAGGGGCTTGGCCCTGTGTGGCCACTCCTCTTCGCCGTCGTCGGCGTTGGTGGAGTAGTCCGGAGGAGGGGTCTTCCCCCTCTTGGACCCTTCGGCCTCCCCGGTTGGGGCGGCCTTCCTTTTCTTCCCTTCCCCCGCTGGAGGGGGAGAGTGTTGGGGAACATAGTAATTTCAAAAAAAATCCTACGCACACGCAAGATCATGGTGATGCATAGCAATGAGACGGGAGAGTCTTGTCTACGTACCCTCGTAGACCGGCAATGGAAGTGTTGACACAACGTAGAAGTAGTCGTACGTCTTCCCGATCCGTCCGATCCAAGTACCGAACGTACGGCACCTCCGAGTTCTGCACACATTCAACTCGGTGACGTCCCTTGAGTTCCGATCCAGCAAAACGTTGAGGGAGAGTTTCGTCAGCATGACGGCGTGATGACGGTGATGATGTTCTACCGACGCAGGGCTTCGCCTAAGCACCGCTACGATATGACCGAGGTGGAATATGGTGGAAGGGGCACCACACACGGCTAAGGAACAATCACGAGGATCAACTTGTGTGTCATGCGGTGCCCCCTTGCCTCAGTATATAAAGGAGGGAGAGGGGGAGGTGCGGCCGGCCCTATGGGTGCGCCTGGAGGAGTCCTACTCCAATCGGGAGTAGGACTCCCCCCTCTTGCCTTGTTGGAAAAGGAAGGAGGACGGGAGAATGAGGAAAGCCCCCCCCCCCCTTCCTTGTCCTATTCGGACTAGGGGGGAGGGGGCACGCGGCCTGCCCTGGCCGGCCCTCCTCTTCTCCCTTATGGCCCATGTAAGCCCAATAACCCCCGGGGGGGTTCCGGTAACCCCCCGGTACTCCGATAAAATCCCGATTTCACCCGGAACGTTTCTGATATCCAAATATAGGCTTCCAATATATCAATATTTATGTCTCGACCATTTCGAGACTCCTCGTCATGTCCGTGATCACATCCGGGATTCCGAACAACCTTCGGTACATCAAAACACAAAAACCCTAATTACGATTGTCACCGAACTTTAAGCGTGCGGACCCTACGGGTTCGAGAACTATGTAGACATGACCGAGACACGTCTTCGGTCAATAACCAATAGCGGAACCTGGATGCTCATATTGGCTCCTACATATTCTACGAACATCTTTATGGTCAGACCGCATAACAACATACGTTGTTCCCTTTGTCATTGGTATGTTACTTGCCCGAGATTCGATCGTCGGTATCTCAATACCTAGTTCAATCTCGTTACCGGCAAGTCTCTTTACTCGTTCCGTAATACATCATCCTGCAACTAACTTATTAGTTGCAATGCTTGCAAGGCTTGAGTGATGTGCATTACCGAGAGGGCCCAGAGATACCTCTCCAACAATCGGAGTGACAAATCCTAATCTCAAAATACGCCAACCCAACAATTACCTTCGGAGACACCTGTAGAGCACCTTTATAATCACCTAGTTACGCTGTGACGTTTGGTAGCACATAAAGTGTTCCTCCAGTAAACGGGAGTTGCATAATCTCATAGTCATAGGAACATGTATAAGTTATGAAGAAAGCAATAGCAACAAACTAAACGATCAAGTGCTAAGCTAACGGAATGGGTCAAGTCAATCACATCATTCTCCTAATGATGTGATCCCGTTAATCAAATGACAACTCATGTCTATGGTTAGGAAACATAACCATCTTTGATTAACAAGCTAGTCAAGTAGAGGCATACTAGTGACTCTCTGTTTTTGTCTATGTATTCACACATGTATTATGTTTCCGGTTAATACAATTCTAGCATGAATAATAAACATTTATCATGATATAAGTAAATAAATAATAACTTTATTATTGCCTCTAGGGCATATTTCCTTCAGTCTCCCACTTGCACTAGAGTCAATAATCTAGATTACACAGTAATGATTCTAACACCCATGGAGCCTTGGTGCTGATCATGTTTTGCTCGTGGAAGAGGCTTAGTCAGCGGGTCAGCAACATTCAGATCCGTATGTATCTTGCAAATTTCTATGTCTCCCACTTGGACTAAATCCTGAATGGAATTGAAGCGTCTCTTGATGTGTTTGGTTCACTTGTGAAATCTGGATTCCTTCGCCAAGGCAATTGCACCAGTATTATCACAAAAGATTTTCATTGGACCCGATGCACTAGGTATGACACCTAGATCGGATATGAACTCATTCATCCAGACTCCTTCATTTGCTGCTTCCGAAGCAGCTATGTACTCCGCTTCACATGTAGATCCCGCCACGACGCTTTGTTTAGAACTGCACCAACTGACATCTCCACCGTTCAGTAAAAACACGTATCCGGTTTGCGATTTAGAATTGTCCGGATCAGTGTCAAAGCTTGCATCAACGTAACCATTTACGATGAGCTCTTTGTCACATCCATATACGAGAAACATATCCTTAGTCCTTTTCAGGTATTACAGGATGTTCTTGACCGCTGTCCAGTGATCCACTCCTGGACCACTTTGGTACCTCCCTGCTAGACTTATAGCAAGGCACACATCAGGTCTGGTATACAGCATTGCATACATGATAGAGCCTATGGCTGAAGCATAGGGAACATCTTTCATTTTCTCTCTATCTTCTGCGGTGGTCAGACATTGAGTCTTACTCAACTTCACACCTTGTAACATTGGCAAGAACCCTTTCTTTGCTTGATCCATTTTGAACTTCTTCAAAACCTTGTCAAGGTATGTGCTTTGTGAAAGTCCAATTAAGCATCTTGATCTATCTCTATACATCTTAATTCCCAATATGTAAGCAGCTTCACCGAGGTCTTTCATTGGAAAACTCTTATTCAAGTATCCCTTTATGCTATCCAGAAATTCTATATCATTTCCAATCAATAATATGCCATCCACATATAATATCAGAAATGCTACAGAGCTCCCACTCACTTTCTTGTAAATACAGGCTTCTCCAAAAGTCTGTACAAAACCAAATGCTTTGATCACACTATCAAAGCGTTTATTCCAACTCCGAGAGGCTTGCACCAGTCCATAAATGGATCACTGGAGCTTGCACACTTTGCTAGCTCCCTTTGGCTCGACAAAACCTTCTGGTTGCATCATATACAACTCTTCTTCCAGAAATCCATTCAGGAATGCAGTTTTGACATCCATTTGCCAAATTTCATAATCATAAAATGCGGCAATTGCTAACATGATTCGGACAGACTTAAGCATCGCTACGGGTGAGAAGGTCTCATCGTAGTCAATCCCTTGAACTTGTCGAAAACCTTTTGCAACAAGTCGAGCTTTGTAGACAGTAACATTACCGTCAGCGTCAGCCTTCTTCTTGAAGATCCATTTATTCTCAATTGCTTGCCGATCAACGGGCAAGTCAACCAAAGTCCACACTTTGTTCTCATACATGGATCCCATCTCAGATTTCATGGCTTCTAGCCATTTTGCGGAATCTGGGCTCACCATCGCTTCTTCATAGTTCATAGGTTCATCATGATCTAGTAGCATGACTTCCAGAATAGGATTACCGTACCACTCTGGTGCGGATCTTACTCTGGTTGATCTACGAGGTTCGGTAGTAACATGATCTGAAGTTTCATGATCATTATCATTAGCTTCATCACTAATTGGTGTAGGTGTCACAGAAACCGGTTTCTGTGATGTACTACTTTCCAATAAGGGAGCAGGTACAGTTACCTCATCAGGTTCTACTTTTCTCCCACTCACTTCTTTCGAGAGAAACTCCTTCTCTAGAAAAACTCCGAATTTAGCAACAAAAGTTTTGCCTTCGGATCTTTGATAGAAGGTGTACCCAACAGTCTCCTTTGGGTATCCTATGAAGACACATTTCTCCGATTTGGGTTCGAGCATATCAGGTTGAAGCTTTTTCACATAAGCATCGCAGCCCCAAACTTTCAGAAATGACAACTTTGGTTTCTTGCCAAACCACAGTTCATAAGGCGTCGTCTCAATGGATCTCAATGGTGTCCTATTTAATGTGAATGCAGCCATCTCTAAAGCATAACCCCAAAACGATAACGGTAAATCAGTAACAGACATCATAGATTGCACCATATCTAATAAAGTACGATTACGACGTTCGGACACACCATTATGCTATGGTGTTCCGGGTGGCGTGAGTTGCGAAACTATTCCGCATTGTTTCAAATGTAGACCAAACTCGTAACTCAAATATTCTCCTCCACGATCAGATCGTAGAAACTTTATTTTCTTGTTACGATGATTTTCAACTTCACTCTGAAATTCTTTGAACTTTTCAAATGTTTCAGACTTATGTTTCATTAAGTAGATATACCCATATTTGCTTAAATCATCTGTGAAGGTGAGAAAATAACGATATCCGCCACGAGCCTCATCATTCATTGGACCACATACATCTGTATGTATGATTTCCAACAAATCCGTTGCTCTCTCCATAGTACCGGAGAACGGCGTTTTAGTCATCTTACCCATGAGGCATGGTTCGCAAGTACCAAGTGATTCACAATCAAGTAGTTCCAAAAGTCCATCAGTATGGAGTTTCTTCATGCGCTTTACACCGATATGACCTAAACGGCAGTGCCACAAATAAGTTGCACTATCATTATCAACTCTGCATCTTTTGATTTCAACATTATGAATATGTGTATCACTACTATCGAGATTCATCAAAAATAGAACACTCTTCAAGGGTGCATGACCATAAAAGATATTACTCATATAAATAGAACAACCATTATTCTCTGATTTAAATGAATAACCGTCTCGCATCAAACAAGATCCAGATATAATGTTCATGCTCAACGCTGGCACCAAATAACAATTATTAGGTCTAATACTAATCCCGAAGGTAGATGTAGAGGTAGCGTGCCGACCGCGATCACATCGACTTTGGAACCATTTCCCACACGCATCGTCACCTCGTCCTTAGCCAATCTTCGCTTAATCCGTAGCCCCTGTTTCGAGTTGCAAATGTTAGGAACAGAACCAGTATCAAATACCCAGGTGCTACTGCGAGCATTAGTAAGGTACACATCAATAACATGTATATCACATATACCTTTGTTCACTTTGACATCCTTCTTATCCGCCAAATACTTGGGGCAGTTCCGCTTCCAGTGACCAGTCTGCTTGCAGTAGAAGCACTCAGTCTAAGGCTTAGGTCCAGACTTGGGTTTCTTCTCCTGAGCAGCAACTTGTTTGATGTTCTTCTTGAAGTTCCCTTTCTTCTTCCCTTTGCCCTTTTTCTTGAAACTGGTGGTCTTATTGACCATCAACACTTGATGCTCCTTCTTGATTTCTACCTCCGCGGCTTTTAGCATCGCGAAGAGCTCGGGAATAGTTTTATTTATCCCTTGCATATTATAGTTCATCACGAAGCTTTTGTTGCTTGGTGGCAGTGATTGAAGAACTCTGTCAATGACACTATCAACAGGAAGATTAACCCCCAGTTGAGTCAAGTGATTATGATACCCAGACATTTTGAGTATATGTTCACTGACAAAACTATTCTCCTCCATCTTGCAGCTATAGAACTTATTGGAGACTTCATATCTCTCAATCCGGGCATTTGCTTGAAATATTAACTTCAACTCCTGGAACATCTCATATGCTCCATGACGTTCAAAACGTCGTTGAAGACCCGGTTCTAAGCCGTAAAGCATGGCACACTGATCTATCGAGTAGTCATCAGCTTTGCTCTGCCAGACGTTCATAACATCTGGTGTCGCTCCTGCAGCAGGCTTGGCACTTAGCGGTGCTTCCAGGACGTAATTCTTCTGTGCAGCAATGAGGATAATCCTCAAGTTACGGACCCAGTCCGTGTAATTGCTACCATCATCTTTCAACTTTGCTTTCTCAAGGAATGCATTAAAATTCAACGGAACAACAGCACAAGCCATCTATCTACAATCAAACACAGACAAGCAAGATACTATCAGGTACTAAGTTCATGATAAATTTAAGTTCAATTAATCATATTACTTAAGAACTCCCACTTAGAAAGATATCCCTCTAATCCTCTAAGTGAACACGTGATCCAAATCAACTAAACCAAGTCCGATTATCATGTGAGATGGAGTAGTATCAATGGTGAAGATCAATATGTTGATCATGTCTACTATATGATTCACGCTCGACCTTTCGGTCTCCGTGTTCCGAGGCCATATCTATTATATGCTAGGCTCGTCAAGTTAAACCTGAGTATTCCGCGTGTGCAACTGTTTTGCACCCATTGTATTTGAACGTAGAGCCTATCACACCCGATCATCACGTGGTGTCTCAGCACGAAGAACTTTCGCAACGGTGCATACTCAGGGAGAACACTTATACTTTGATAATTTAGTGGGGGATCATCTTATAATGCTACCGTCAATCAAAGCAAGATAAGATGCATAAAAGATAAACATCACATGCAATCAATATAAGTGATATGATATGGCCATCATCATCTTGTGCTTGTGATCTCCATCTCCGAAGCACCTTCATGATCACCATCGTCACCAGCGCGACACCTTGATCACCATCGTAGCATCGTTGTCGTCTCGCCAATCTTATGCTTCCACGACTATCGCTACCGCTTAGTGATAAAGTAAAGCATTACAGTGCAATTGCATTGCATACAATAAAGCGACAACCATATGGCTCCTGCCAGTTGCCGATAACTCAATTACAAAACATGATCATCTCATACAATAAAATTTAGCATCATGTCTTGACCATATCACATCACAACATGCCCTGCAAAAACAAGTTAGGCGTCCTCTACTTTGTTGTTGCAAGTTTTACATGGCTGCTACGGGCTTAGCAAGAACCGTTCTTACCTACGCATCAAAACCACAACGATAGTTTGTCAAGTTGGTGTTGTTTTAACCTTCGCAAGGACCGGGCGTAGCCACACTTGGTTCAACTAAAGTTGGAGAAACTGACACCTGCCAGACACCTGTGTGCAAAGCACGTCGGTAGAACCAGTCTCGCGTAAGCGTACGTGTAATGTCGGTCTGGGCCGCTTCATCCAACAATACCGCCGAACCAAACTATGACATGCTGGTAAGCAGTATGACTTATATCGCCCACAACTCACTTGTGTTCTACTCGTGCACAACCTCAACGCATAAAACCTAGGCTCGGATGCCACTGTTGGGGAACGTAGTAATTTCAAAAAAATTCCTACGCACACACCAGATCATGGTGATGCATAGCAACGAGAGGGGAGAGTGTTGTCTACTTACCCTCGTAGACCAGCAACGGAAGTGTTGACACAACGTAGAAGAAGTAGTCGTACGTCTTCCCGATCCGTCCGATCCAAGTACCGAACGTACGGCACCTCCGAGTTCTGCACACGTTCAACTCGGTGACGTCCCTCGAGTTCTGATCCAGAAAAACGTTGAGGGAGAGTTTCGTCAGCACGACGGTGTGATGACGGTGATGATGTTCTACCGACGCAGGGCTTCGCCTAAGCACCGCTACGATATGACCGAGGTGGAATATGGAGGAAGGGAGCACCGCACACGGCTAAGGAACGATCACGAGGATCAACTTGTGTGTCATGGGGTGCCCCCTTTCCTTAGTATATAAAGGAGGGAGAGGGGGAGGTGCGGCCGGCCCTATGGGTGCGCCTGGAGGAGTCCTACTCCAACAGGGAGTAGGACTCCCCCCTCTTGCCTTGTTGGAAAAGGAAGGAGGAAGGGAGAAAGAGGAAAGGGGGGCGCTGCCCCCCCCCCCTTCCTTGTCCTATTCGGACTAGGGGGGGAGGGGGCGCGCGGCCTGTCCTGGCCGGCCCTCCTCTTCTCCCTTATGGCCCATGTAGGCCCAATAACCCCCGGGGGGGTTCCGATAACCCCCCGGTACTCCGGTAAAATCCCGATTTCACCCGGAACGTTTCCGATATCCAAATATAGGCTTCCAATATATCAAT
The DNA here is from genome assembly GCF_018294505.1 of Triticum aestivum. Lineage (NCBI taxonomy): Eukaryota > Viridiplantae > Streptophyta > Magnoliopsida > Poales > Poaceae > Triticum > Triticum aestivum. The sequence continues at coordinate 209,609,153 of NC_057809.1, forward strand.
CTTTATGTCTCGACCATTTCGAGACTCCTCGTCATGTCCGTGATCACATCCGGGACTCCGAACAACCTTCGGTACATCAAAACACAAAAACCCTAATTACGATCGTCAACGAACTTTAAGCGTGCGGACCCTACGGGTTCGAGAACTATGTAGACATGACCGAGACACGTCTCTGGTCAATAACCAATAGCAGAACCTGGATGCTCATATTGGCTCCTACATATTCTACGAACATCTTTATCGGTCAGACCGCATAACAACATACGTTGTTCCCTTTGTCATCAGTATGTTACTTGCCCGAGATTCGATCGTCGGTATCTCAATACCTAGTTCAATCTCGTTACCGGCAAGTCGCTTTACTCGTTCCGTAATACATCATCCTGCAACTAACTTATTAGTTGCAATGCTTGCAAGGCTTGAGTGATGTGCATTACCGAGAGGGCCCAGAGATACCTCTCCGACAATCGGAGTGACAAATCCTAATCTCGAAATACGCCAACCCAACAAGTACCTTCGGAGACACCTGTAGAGCACCTTTATAATCACCCAGTTACGTTGTGACGTTTGGTAGCACACAAAGTGTTCCTCCGGTAAAGGGGAGTTGCATAATCTCATAGTCATAGGAACATGTATAAGTTATGAAGAAAGCAATAGCAACAAACTAAACGATCAAGTGCTAAGCTAACGGAATGGGTCAAGTCAATCACATCATTCTCCTAATGATGTGATCCCATTAATCAAATGACAACTCATGTCTATGGTTAGGAAACATAACCATCTTTGATTAACGAGCTAGTCAAGTAGAGGCATACTAGTGACTCTCTGTTTTTGTCTATGTATTCACACATGTATTATGTTTCCGGTTAATACAATTCTAGCATGAATAATAAACATTTATCATGATATAAGGAAATAAATAATTACTTTATTATTGCCTCTAGGGCATATTTCCTTTAGAGAGGTCTCTTCTTCCTCCTCCTCGTCTTCATGGGAGGAGTGCGCCTTGGAGTCGTCGGATGATGAATCCGACACCTCCTGGCGCCGGGCACTCTTTCGAGTCCCCATGGCCTTCTTCTTGGCCTTCTTCTCCAGCACCACATAGGGTGCCGGAACCAGCAGCTTCGCCAAGCGAGCGTCCGCTGGGCCTTCGGGCAAAGGAGCCGGACAGTTGATCTGTCCGGACGTCTCCTGCCAATCCTGTCAAAGGTAAGGGAGCTTAGATCCCGCATGGAGTCAAACTATTAAAAACTAATACCCTATAAAAGGTAAAAGCAGCTTACCGCACGAGCGTGAAGCTGCGTGCGGAATCCACGATCCTCGGTAGCGGATGCGGGGGCCTCGGCCCCCTTGAAAAGCACCTTCCAGGCATCTTCGTACGTCGTGTCGAAGAGCCTGCTCAGAGTTTGGTGCCGCGCCGGGTCGAACTCCCACAGGTTGAAAGCCCGTTGTTGACACGGGAGGATCCTACGGATGAGCATAACCTGGACTACGTTGACAAGTTTGAGCTTCCTGTCCACCAGGGTTTGGACGCATGTTTGGAGTCCGGTCAGCTCTCCTTTTTTTCCCACGACAGGCACGTCTCTTTCCAGGAGGCGAGCCGCGTAGGGGGTCCGGATCGGAACTCGGGGGCTGCGACCCATTCAGGGTCGCGCGGCTCGATGATGTAAAACCACCCCGATTGCCACCCCTTTAGGGACTCCATGAAGGAGCCTCGAACCATAGGACGTTGGGCATCTTGCCCACCATGGCACCTCCGCACTCCACTTGGGTGCCGCGCACCACCTTCGGCTTGAAAGTCTTGAGCCATAGGCCAAAATGGGGGCAGATGCGGAAGAAAGACTTGCACACGACGATAAACGCCGAGATGTTGAGGACAAAGTTCGGGGCCAGATCGTGGAAATCCAGGCCATAGTAGAACATGAGCCCCCGGACAAATGGGTGGAGAGGGAAGCCCAGTCCGCGGAGGAAATGGGGGAGGAACACCACCCTCTCATGGGGCCTTGGGGTGGGGATGAGCTGCTCCTCTTCGTGAAGCCGCTGTGCAAGGTCGTTAGACAAGTATCATGCCTTCCTCAGTCTTTTGATATGTCCTTCTGTGACGGAGGAGACCATCCACTTGCCTCCCACTCCGGACATGGCTAGAAAAGGTTGAGGTGGGGTGTGCGGACTTGGGCACTGGAGCTCGAGTGCGCCGAAATGGATAGGCAAAGGAGGAAGAAGGCGTGGATCAAAAGGTGGATCCTTATCCCCTTATATGGGCGGACGCGACTATGCGCCCCCACCAGCTTGGTAAAATCGCTTATCTCCCAAGCGCCATAGTCAATGGCGTGGTTGGGTTACCCACACCCATATTGATGAGAATCCCGGAATAAGGGGACACGGTCTCTGCTTTAATAAGACGTGCCAAGGAAACCGCCTCGCTAAACGCGCTGAGGTGGGACAGTAAAACGATTCAAATAAAGACTTGGCTGTGGTGTGATGTCACGCTACAGAATATGTCAGCATATTAGATTTGTGTAAATATTATTCTCTCTATGGCAATATGTGGAAATTTATTTTGCAGAGCCGAACACTACATTTGTGTTCAAAATCTTATATGAAGTACTTGGAGGAGGAACCCGCCTTGCAATGCCGAAGACAATCTGCACGTCGGACTTGTCGTCATTGAAGCCTGGTTCAGGGGCTACTGAGGGAGTCCTGGATTAGGGGGTGTCCGGATAGCCGGACTATACCTTCGGCCGGATTCCTGGACTATGAAGATACAAGATTGAAGACTTCATCCCGTGTCCGGAAGGGACTTTCCTTGGCGTGGAAGGCAAGCTTGGCAATACGGATATGCAGATATCCTACCATTGTAACTGACTCTGTGTAACCCTAGACCTCTCCGGTGTCTATATAAACTGGAGAGTTTTAGTCCGTAGGATGAACAACAATCAGACTGTAGGCTAGCTTCTAGGGTTTAGCCTCTCTGATCTCGTGGTAGATCTACTCTTGTACTACCCATATCATCAGTATTAATCAAGCGGGACGTAGGGTTTTACCTCCATCAAGAGGGCCCGAACCTGGGTAAAACATCATGTCCCCTGCCTCCTGTTACCATCCGGCCTAGACGCACAGTTCGGGACCCCCTACCCGAGATCCGCCAGTTTTGACACCGACAGCCGCCCACTTGGCATGGCGGGGTTCGGTGATGTAGAACCACTCTTGCTGCCACACCTTGACAGTCTCGACAAAGGCCCCTTTTGACCAGACGGCATTGGGAGCTTACTTACCATGGCCCCGCCGCAGTCCGCATGTTGACTGTCGACCAGCTTCGGCTTCAGATTGAAGAGCTTGAGCCATAGGCCGAAGTGTGGCGGATGCGGAGAAGAGCCTCACACACGACGATAAATGCCAATATGTGGAGGAAGGAATTTGGGGCTAGGTCCTGGAAATCTAACCCATAGTAGAACATGAGACCTTGGACAAAGGGGTGGAGGGGAAACCCTAGCCCTGGAGGAAGTGGGGGATGAATACGACCCTCTCACCGGGCTTTGGAGTGGGGATGACTTGATCTTTGGCAGGAAGCCTATGCGCGATATCCACGGACAGGTAGCCCACAATTCGGAGCTCCTTGATGTCCTTCTGCATGACATAGGAGGCCTCCCACTTGCCCTTGGAGCTGGATCTAGACATGGCTAGGGTGGTTGGTGGCGGTGGGAAAGATTGAAGTTTTCGGTGCTGGAGCTCAAAGGTGGGAAGGCGGGAGCTAGAAGAAGGTGTTGGGTAAAAGAAGGAATTTTTTATCCTCTTATAGGCGGTGAAATACCAAACGCCCCCTCTTAAGCCTTAAAACTCGCCTATTCCCAAAGAGATCATGCGAATGGCACGGTTGGATTACCCAAAATCGTATTGATGGGAATCCTGCAATGAGCGAGCATGGTCCCTATTTTGACAAGACATGCCAATGGAGGATATGCCTCAAAACGCGAAATAGGAGGCATGAAAACGGTTCGAAATGTTAAAGACCGAGACGTGACGCTTCACCAAAAAAGTTGTCAGTAAAAGACACTGTTTTATTTTGATATCTTGCCTTCGTGGCTAAGGGTTGTATTAGTTATACAGAGCCGGATACAGATCATTTGTGCAGGGAGTTATCTTGAAGTGTTTAAGAGAAGGAACCCGCCTTGCAATGCGAAGACAATCCGCGTGTCAAACACATCGTCATCGAAGACTGGTTCAGGGGCTACTTGTAACACCCACAATGCGGCTATATCTCCCACGTGCCGGGGCATGACTTAGAGGCATAGCTGCATGGTAGGTTTGTCGCAAGATGGGTAATCTTCACACAATCCCATGTACTGAATAAGAAAGGGATAAAGAGTTGGCTTACAATCGCCACTTCACACAAATACAAGTTAAACATACATCATACAGAATACAATCAAAGTTCCGACTACGGTACCAAAATAAAAGAAGACAAACAGACGTAGTCGAACGGAACCTCGCAACTCTAGAACGAAACTGAAGCTAACGAGAGAAGCAACCCGAAAAGAAGCAAACAACATAGTAAACAACCATCACATAAACATGGCATGATGCACAACCAAGTATGATGCATGTCCGGTTTAAAGACGCATGGCATGGCAAAGTACACAAACAATACTACAAATTAAGTGGAGCTCAATATGCAATGAGTTGCATATTGACGGAACACCACATGACTTATTTAGTTCTCTCCCGTTTATGTAATCAACAATATTAAATCTTGGTTAGCATGGCAAGAGGTGAAGCATATGAAAACTACCTATCTAGGCAAGTTTAAATGAGGCTGGAAATAACAGACAACAATTCCGGAAAATCCTCATATGCATATATTAGGTTTGGTACTGTTCTGCCCTAAACCATAATTTTGAGTTGTTAAACATGCAAAGTAAGTACAACATGTTAAACTAGGCATTTTTCACCCCATTTACATATAAAGTTTATTAAATTTGGAGCTACGGTTATTTAGTTATGAAATAAAGCATTCTAGCATGGCAATATAGCAAATTTAAACAAACAGCATTTTAAACATTTTAAACATTCATGAAATTGTCATATTATGAAACTAGATGAAATTCTAGTCATATTTCATATATAAGTTATTTACATATGATGCACGGTTGTGAAGTTATTATATGCATGTTGTCTAGGGGGCTTTCTGCAAAACAGGCGCTCTCTGGAAAAAAAATACTAAAACGCAGAACTCGAAAAAAAACACATGCAGGCTGAAACTGCTGGGCGCTGGGCTTTGGATGGCTCACCATGGGCTTAGGCCCAAGCGAAGAAGCAGGCTGGCTGGGAAGCTGGGCTTCGCGCGGTGCTGGGCCTTGTAGGTAGAGCAAAGCGGAGGCAGTGAGATCGGGCGTGGCCTGTCTGTTCGGCAGGAAGCAGACAGAGGGGCGAGACATGGGCGACAGCAGACAATGCAGGGGCGACGGCCGCGGTCGGACTTGGCAACGGGGACGGCGGCCTCCGGCGATGGGCGATGAACGGGCGAAGGCCAAGGTGGTTTCCTGTGAGAGAGAAGCACGGGGAGGAAGGGAGACACGAAGGAGAGGAGCGGGACAAGGCCGGTCCTGGTCGTGGTCGCCGGCAGCAGGGTCACCGGAGGCGTGGCCTGCGGGGTTGTGCTGGTGGCTCTCGTCGTTGATGAGGAGCTTGAGGAGGAGAGGGGCGGTCAAGGTGGCGACGAGGACGGGTTGCAGGTTCGCGGGAGGCTCGGGCAGAGGAGAAGCATGGCAAAGTCGAGACAGAGGCGGGGACGAGCAGAGGAGGCACCCATGGCGTTGGACTTGGCATCTTGCAGGTCCGGCAGGGATGGCGACCTTGACGCATGGGAGAGGTGGAGGCGTGGATTCGGCGAGGCGGCGGAGTTCCTTCGGCGGCCATGGCGCCTGGCGTGCCCCCTATTGCAGTGGTACAGAGAGAAAGAGAGCCGCGTGAGAGAGAGAGAAGTCGGGCGAGAGAGAGAAGAGAAGTGGGAACGGGCGTGCGCAGCTCACCGGGGTTCTCACCATGCACGCGAGTCATGATGGACAGAATGACTCCGGCGGCGCTCGAACGAGGAGCAGAAGCGGGGCAGTGCTCCAGTGGCTCAGGGACAGGAGCAGGGGCTGCATCCGGATGGCTGCGGCTGGATGCGGGGAGGAGGCGATGGAGAGGACAAGGAGGCGTTGGACCGAGCGAGGTGGAGGGCAAGGGGATCTGGAGGCGATAGGTGGCGAGCGATGGTTCAGGAGGGATGGATCCCGAGGGGGATTTGGTGAGTGGGTGGCGGCAGCTGATCCGAGGAGGGGGAAGGGTGTAGTTGGCGGTGGTAGGGGGAAAATGTCCTAGGATTTAGGGTTTGGGTCTAAAATGGATTAGGGGTCTACATATGTAAAAAGGGGAATGATTTGGATCCTCCGGTCGCGATCGGGCGGTCCAAAATAAAAGGGTTAGGGAGTCCAAAGGAGAAATGCAGATATTATACGGATGTTTGGGGATGATCCGGACCCAACGGTAGCGATAGTCCGGGTCGGGTTCGGGGATGTTTCGGACACGGGCGAGGGGGTCGATGCACTATGCAAATAGGTTTTAGGCGAACGGGGTCAAGTGTGTGGTTGGACTGAGAAGAGAGAGAAGGAATGCAACCTGGCAACTGTTTCCGGAGACCGAAAACGTCTGACGATTTGACCGACTATATGCTGCTATAGATATTTGTTGGGGCATCAAACGAACTCTGAATGTGATGAAACTTGGCAGGTGACCTGCTGACATCATAACAACACCGCACGCCAATTTTCATCCCATTCCGAGAACATTTTCCGGCCACTTATAAATTAATATTTCAGAGGTGCCGCGGGCGCGTGCGAGTGTGTCTGGGCTCAGAACGGACAACAGAAAGAACTAGGAGACCCGGACGGATGCAAGTTTGAAGACATGATGATGCAATGCACATGATGACATGGCAAGATGCAACACGCAAGCAAAAGACAAGGCAACAACAGCGAATAACTGGAAGACACCTGGCGCAACGGTCTCGGGGCGTCACAACACTCCACCACTACAAGAGGACCTCATCCCGGGATCTAGGATGGCACCGGAGGAAAGCAGAAAAGAAAGAGGAGAGGTAAAACTAAGTTGCTTCTTTGACAAGCGAGTGATACCAAAGAACCTTGCGAGGATGAACAAATTGAAATAAAGAATGCAACGAAGATGAACAAAGTTGAAAAACACTCCGTTAGAAAAGAGGAACAAGGAACCTTACTAGAACCTTGTAGGTTGAAAGACATAAGAAAATGGTTGCCATGGACAAGCAGTACAAGCAAGCACTCCGGTTGAAACGAGAAGTACAATGAACGATATAGATCAATTACGACAACACTCCGGTTAAAACAAGATAGAGAAGGAATAAGAATGATATAATTTGGACAGCACTCCGACTGAGAAGGGTGGCAAAACTTGATAAAATGAGAAGAACTTGAATGGAGGACACGACACTCCGGTTGAATGGATTAGCAAAGGAAAGAACATGATATTTATCAAAAATGGGATAATGGGTCGAAGAGTGAAACATCACAATGCCTTCGGAAGAAATAATAGAAGATAGATCATTGGAATAAAAGAATGGAGAAGAAAAAGATAACTCCTCCCACAAATGAATTTGAAAGAAACATCCTTACAAAGAAGGCTTGAACGGAGTTGTCGAAAAATCAACAACGAAAACAATAAGCTACTTGTGGGCTTATGAAAACATCTCAAAACTTGAGGTAAAATTCTGCCATAAATGGAAAAAATATTGGATTTATATGAACAAGGAGACAAGAAACTTATTTCACCAGGAAGATAAATGAAGAACTTGGGTCATTTATGAGCACCATAAATAGCAACAATCCTTAGGGAAAGCTTTAGGTGAAATATAACCCAATATAACTCCAATGAAGAGATTGATGGATTGAAAAGATGTCCTGAATGAACTGAAAATGATGGATTTAAGATATGTCACTCTTGAAAAACTTGTGAATCATGAAACTCGAAGGGAAATTATCAACAATGACATAACACTATCTCAAAAGATGATATATGAAAGAATTGCACTTCGGAATGCGAGAAGAAGAGTACTTGAACTCCTCAAAACAAGACATGTGTTGAACAACATGTTTATTTTAGAGTATAGCTTGGTGGATCTTAACTTCAAGAGAAATCTTGAGGACAAATGAAGAATGAAAGGAATCCTTGACGAACCACCATGTAGAGCCTCCATGAAGAACTCCGGTAATAAAAGGATGATAAGAAGGAAGAGAAGTTGAAAACACAAGGTGAAGCCTTGCAATGATTTAGATGGATCTTCATGATGATGAGAGCTTGGAACTCCGGGAAAAGAAAAGATGATACAATTGAAACCGAGAATTTATTCCTCATGAAAAAACTCTGGAAGAATGAATCCATCATTTGGATAAAGAAAGAATAAGAATTATGTTATGCGTATCCTTCACCAATTTAAATTGACGACAAGCAACAGATTTGGATACTACTTATTCTCGTGGAAAGGATTAAGATAAATATAATGCAAACTTGAGAAAAGACTTCAACAAACCACCGTTAGGATTGGAAGGAACAAATGAATTGATATGATAACCAAGGGAGAGAACTCTTGAACGAACCATAGTAAGGATTGAAAATAAACATGGCAAAAGCACAATTCACTGGGAAGAATTAGAAAAACGAACGAAGATACTTGAGGGAATTTAGATACAAGTGAAACGAAGAGATCACGAGCTGATTAGAGAATACTTGAATGATGCACTGGTAAGATTTGGGGAACAATAGCCGAAAGCTGAGAATGAATAAATCTTTTGAAATGATGGCCTTCGGAGAATCAAACTGAAAAGACTCCTGAATTGCTCTGGATGGTTGAAAAGAATTCTCACAATTGAAAACAATTATGAGAGGAAAGCATAACGCTAGAACCACGAGTCTTGAGAGAACGGGTAAGAATTTAAGAGGAGCTCTTCTTCGGTCTTCAAAATCCGAGAATGACGACGAGAAACACCACCATGATTTTTTGATGCACTCCGGAATGAAAATTAGAAAGGTTGAACCAATGATGAAAAGAATTTGAAAGATCTTGGAGAAGGACATTTGACTGATGATAATTCATTCTTACATCAAACTTTGAACTGAATTTGAGAATAACACTAGAAAAGAAGAGTCAGATAAGATCCTGGGAAAAGACATGTGAGTTAGGGCCCACTCAAAAGATACACTATTGAACGATTTAAAAGAGCAATTGAGCCGGTTGAATTAAGTGGCTTGAATAAGATGACAACCTCGAGATATCTTGAACAGATTAGGAAAGGAAAAGTGAATCTTCTGACATATCTTCAGCACTCCGGAACAAATGAATAGCTGGAGGTGAATAAATAAGAGAGTCTTTGATAATAACTTCCAACATGGAAAGCATGTGAACCAATGAAAAATATATGATCAACACCAAAAGCTTGAATTGAATCGACTAGAGAAGAAAAAGAATGAATAATGATGAACTTGAGGCTCCGTTAGTATCTTCCTGAGAATCACCGGATAAGAACATTGACAGAAAAGAATGGAGAGACTTCCCATCAATAAAATGATACTTGCTTAAGAAATCTGAGTCCTCGAAGAAAAACGGGTGCGTGGGCGGGAAAACAAAGGCAACTTGGGGACAGATGAAACGAACAACGTTGGGAAAACCGAGAGGCGGTCTTGCGGATGTTGAAATGATCGGATCCACTTGAAGAGAAACACGCCGGTTGAAAAGGATTGCCATGACAATCTCGATTATCATGAAGGATTAGTATTCCCATAGAAATATGAGAACACCATTTAGAAAAGGTATGGAACCAACACTTGACATTGAAGCAACTCGAATACCACAATTGAAAACAAAACAAAGGATTTTGGCTTGTAGAATAAGACGGAACAAACATATGATAGATCCCATATTGTATCATGTGTCTGTTGGAAAGATATTCTAGGAGCTACTTGAATTCCCACTTATAAACTCCCGAAACTTTCTGGCTATGCAATCAGGTGTTGGGGATACAGGGGAAGCATAATATCTCACCCAAACTAACAATTCCTACATCCAGCTGTATCCATCCTTCAACACATAACCAAGAAACCTTCGAAAAGCATCCGTTATACAAGTTATGGAAATACTCCCGAACTCCCACCCCAGTACTAGGTGGCATCAAGGTTATCTCACCAACAACTGCATAAAAGAGATTTTCGATGTCGGCGAACTCAAGTATTCCAGAAATGCAATGATAAAATTGTGACGACAACACCTCGGAGCTCAACTCCCTGGGACACTGCCACAACCCCTAAATGTCAGGAGGCACCAAGAACAATGTTCTCGTCACAAGACTATCGGAACGATTCCAAGATACCAGCGTGATCCTAAAAAAATTCCATGAAATTTGAGGAGAGGGAAGTCAAAACTTCTACGTCAGGAGGCCTCACCAGAGCGACGAAGGGACTGAGGAGTAAAAGGAATCCTATTCTCAGATATATATAATCCAAAGACTCAAAACATTTTGTTCTAGACTCAACAACGTCAGCGATTCGATCAAGCAGGGGGCTCCTAAGTCGGGGATGGCTCTGATTACCAACTTGTAACACCCACAATGCGACTATATCTCCCACGTGTCGGGGCACGACTTAGAGGCATAGCCGCATGGTAGGTTTGTCGCAAGAGGGGTAATCTTCACACAATCCCATGTACTGAATAAGAAAGGGATAAAGAGTTGGCTTACAATCACCACTTCACACAAATACAAGTTAAACATACATCATCCAGAATACAATCAAAGGTCCGACTATGGTACCAAAATAAAAGAAGACAAACGGACATAGTCGAACGGAACCTCACAACTCCAGAACGTAACCAAAGCTAATGAGAGAAGCAACCGGAAAGAAGCAAACAACATAGTAAACAACCATCACATAAACATGGCATGATGCACAACCAAGTATGATGCATGTCCGGTTTAAAGAGGCATGGCATGGCAAAGTGCACAAAGAATACTACAAATTAAGTGGAGCTCAATATGCAACGAATTGCATATTGATGGAAGACCACATGACTTATTTAGTTATCTCCCGTTTATGTACTCAACAATATTAAATGTTGGTTAGCATGGAAAGAGGTGAAGCATATGAAAACTACCTATCTAGGCAAGTTTAAATGAGGCCAGAAATAGCAAACAACAATTCCAGAAAATCCTCATATGCATATATTAGGTTTGGTACTTGAGGGAGTCCTGGATTAGGGGGTGTCCGGATGGCCGGACTATACCTTTAGCCGGACTCCTGGACTATGAAGATACAAGATTGAAGACTTTGTCTCGTGTCTGGGAGGGACTTTCCTTGGCGTGGAAAGCAAGCTTGGCGATACGGATATGCAGATCTCCTACCATTGTAACTGACTCTATGTAACCCTAACCCTATCCGGTGTCTATATAAACCGGAGGGTTTTAGTCCGTAGGACAACATACACAACAGCAATCATACCATAGGCTAGCTTCTAGGGTTTAGCCTCTCCGATCTCATGGTAGATCTACTCTTGTACTACCTATATCATCAATATTAATCAAGCAGGACGTAGGGTTCTACCTCCATCGAGAGGGCCCAAACCTGGGTAAAACTTCGTGTCCCTTGCCTCCTGTTACCATCCGGCCTAGACGCACAGTTTGGGACCCCCTACCCGAGATCCGCCGGTTTTGACACCGACATTGGTGCTTTCATTGAGAGTTCCTCTGTGTCATCCCCGTCAGGCTTGATGGCTCCCACGATCATCAATGGCGATGCAGTCCAGGGTAAGACCTTCCTCCCCGGACAGATCTTCGTCTTCGGCGGCTTCGCACTGCGGGCCAATTCACTTGGCCATCTGGAGCAGATCAAAAGCTATGCCCCTGGCCGTCAGGTCAGATTTGGAAGTTTAAACTACACGGCTGACATCCGCGGGGACTTGATCTTCGACGGATTCGAGCCACTGCCGAGCGCACCGTACTGTCACGACGAGCATGATCTAGCTCTGCCGCCGAACAGTGCCCTGGAGGCCACACTTGCATCGGCTTCGACCCTTAATTCGGAGCCAACTGCGCCGATCGAGGATGGGTGGTTGGACGCCGCCTCGGGGGCTGCGATCCCAACGGCGATCGAGCCGAACACCAGCCCCGCACTCTGTGAGACTCGTGACTCCAAGGAGTCAGACTCCTCTCCGGACTCCGAACCCTCCGCGCCCCTGCCGATCGAATCCAATTGGGCGCCGATTATGGAGTTTACTGCCGCGGACATCTTTCAGCACTCACCTTTCGGCAATATTCTGAAGACACTGAAGTCTCTCTCTTTATCAGGAAAGCCCTGGCCGGACTACGGTCAGCAAGATTGGGGTTCGGACGATGAAGAAATTCAAAGCCCACCCACCACCCACTTTGTAGCCACTGTCGACGACTTAACCGACATGCTCGACTTTGACTCCGAAGATATCGACGGTATGGACGCTGATGAAGGAGACAATGAAGAACCAGCGCCTATCAGGCCCTGGAAAGCCACCTCGTCATATGACATATACATGGTGGACACCCCAAAAGATGGAGATGGTGATGGAACAACGGAGGATGACCCCTCCAAGAAACAGCCTAAGCGCCAGCGTCAGCGGCGCCGCTCAAAATCCCGCCAAAACAAAAATGGTGATTCCATCACGGGAGATAATAATACTCCGGAAAGTGCCAAAGAAAACCCCCTCCAGCAAGATTTAGCACAGGAGGATGGAGAAGCCAGCCCTGATGAGAGAGCGGCAGACAGAGAGGTCGAGGACGATAATTATATGCCTCCCTCCGAAGACGAGGCAAGCCTCGACGACGACGAATTCGTCGTGCCAGAGGATCCCGTCGAGCAAGAGCGTTTTCAACGCAGGCTTATGGCCACGACAAGAAGCCTCAAGAAAAAACAGCAACAGCTCAGAGCTGATCAAGATTTGCTAGTCGATAGATGGACTGAAGTCCTTGCGGCCGAAGAGCATAAACTCGAACGCCCCTCCAAGAGCTACCCAAAGCACAGGTTGCTACCCCGATTAGAGGAGGAAGCACTTGATGCGGCCGACCGGCCACCTCGTGGCCGCGACAGAGAGGCCTCTCGGCCCTCCACTCAAGCCGCATCCCGTGCCAAGGCACGGGAATATGCGCTGGACTTACGAGATATGTTGGAGGACAAGGCAAGGCAAACAAGATCGATCTATGGATCGCGGGGGCGCCCCACGGCTCGAGACGGTAACCGTCACGCTGGCCACAAATTCGGCAGGGCCGAACATAGTAGACAAAGCTCATTGGAGCTACGTCATGATATAGCCCAGTATAGAGGCGCCGCACACCCACTATGCTTCACAGACGAAATAATGGATCATCAAATCCCCGAGGGTTTCAAACCCGTAAACATCGAATCATATGATGGCACAACAGATCCTGCGGTATGGATCGAGGATTATCTCCTTCATATCCACATGGCCTGCGGCGATGATTTCCACGCCATCAAATACCTCCCACTCAAGCTTAAAGGACCAGCTCGGCATTGGCTTAACAGCTTGCCAACATGATCAATTAGTTGTTGGGAGGACCTGGAAGCCGCATTCTTCGACAATTTCTAGGGCACTTATGTGCGACCCCCAGACGCCGATGACCTAAGTCACGTAATTCAGCAGCCAGAGGAATCGTCCAGGCAATTCTGGACACGGTTCCTAACAAAGAAAATCAACTTGTCGACTGTCTGGACACTGAGGCCCTAGCAGCCTTCAAGCACAATATCCGTGATGAGTGGCTGGCCCGGCACCTTGGACAGGAAAAGCCGAAATCTATGGCAGCACTCACGACACTCATGACCCGCTTTTGCGCGGGAGAAGACAACTGGCTTGCTCGTAGCAACAATATGACCAAGAACCCTGGTAATTCGGACACCAGGGACTGTGGTGGCAGGTCATGTCGCAACAAGCAGAAGCGCCGCATTAATGGCGACAATGCTGAGGATACGGTAGTTAATGCCGGATTCAGAGGCTCTAAATCCGGTCGGCGGAAAAAGGCATTCAAAAGGAATCCTAGGGGCCCGTCCAGTTTGGACCAAATACTCGACCGCTTGTGCCAGATAGATGGCACCCCGAAAAGTCAGCCAATCACACCAATAGGGATTGTTGGGTGTTCAAGCAGGCAGGCAAGTTAAACGCCGAAAATGACGACAAGGGGCTGCATAGAGATGACGACGAGGAGCCCTAGCCGCTGAACAACAATGGACAGAAGGGTTTTCCCCCACAAGTGCGGATGACGAACATGATATACGCAACCCACGTCCCCAAAAGGGAGCGGAAGCACGCGTTAAGGGACGTATATGCGGTAGAGCCAGTCGCCCCAAAGTTCAACCCATGGTCCTCCTGCCCGATCACCTTTGATCGAAGGGACCATCCCACTAGCATCCGTCATGGCGGATTCGCCGCATTGGTTCTAGACCCAATTATTGACAGATTTCATCTCACTAGAGTCCTTATGGACGGCGGCAGCAGCCTGAACTTGCTTTACCAGGATACAGTGCGGAAAATGGGCATAGATCCCTCGAGGATTAAGCCCACCAAAACGACCTTTAAAGGCGTAATACCAGGTGTAGAGCCCAATTGTACAGGCTCAGTCACACTTGAAGTGGTCTTCGGATCTCTGGATAATTTCCGAAGCGAGGAGTTAATCTTTGACATAGTCCCGTTCCGCAGTGGTTATGATGCACTGCTCGGGCGAACCGCATTCGCCAAGTTCAATGCGGTACCGCAGTACGCATACCTTAAGCTCAAGATGCCAGGCCCTCGAGGAGTAATTACGGTCAATGGAAACACCGAACGGTCCCTCCGAACAGAGGAGCACACGGCGGCCCTTGCAGCGGAAGTACAAAGCAGCCTCTCCAGGCAGTTCTCCAGTCTGGCCACTAAACAACCGGACACCATCAAGCGCGCCCGGAGTAACCAACAACAAGACCGCCTGGCACGATCCGAGCAGGCGTAGCAATGCGGCCCCAACCCCAACCCTCGCAAAAAGGCGACGCCAGTACTTCGCGTACATAACTACGCTCTAGAGATACTATGGGTACAGGGGGAGGGGCACCATCACGGCACGCCCGAAACATGGCTTAAACCGTACCAGGGGCTGCCGATTTTTTAATTTTCTCTTACTTTCAGGACTCCATCCTTCGGAAGGCCTGTTCGGCAGTTCAATTGCCGCACAAACGATGCAAGAGCCAGGGAAGCAGACAAGCCACGCCGCATTACGGAACTCCCAGGTGGTCTCTATCACGAGCAGTATACCTGTTCCGCATACTATTCCGCAGCTTGCCCCTGGAGGGGACATGTTCACTAGTCCAACCTTTCACTTATCGCATTAATTGTATCGTTCTGCTTTGATCGCAGCCCTTTTTAATAAACAATGCATAGCTTTTGTCTATTTTTGCATTACTCTTATATATATATATATATGTTCCTTAACGACATGTTGCACCCGTACACTTTGGTACGGCCAAAATACGCCAGGGGCTTTAGTACCCCTCAATATGGTGTGAGAAGTCCGAACACTTTAACAAGTGCGGCACCCCGAACTTAAAGCATTATATGCATCGGCTCTGAATCATGTCTTGGGTCAATAGTTGGGTTTGCCCGGCTCCTATGTTTTGGTGCCTTACGTTCCGCTTTATCGGCTAAGGTAGCACTAGGAGAACCACTGCGATTGTGCCCCAGTTGAGCTGGGTCGAGCACCTCAGTGGAGAAAGCTAAAACTGATTGTCATGATGAAGTGAGAGCTGGTCGCTGTTCGAGAGGTTTTTCGAGTCCCTAAAGACTTATGCCACTTAGGGCGAGGAGCCGGCTCTGTCCGGCCAAGGCGTGGATAGCGCCCCGAACTTGGTCTTCCGAATACCAGGGGCTTCGCCGAAATTTAAAATTATAGAATTCTATGGCTAAGTGAGAGTGTTCATGCATTATAGTCTGATTGCCTTGTTCATTGGGTTGAGCGCCTCCCTCGAAGGACCCAAACATGGGAAAAAGAGCGCTCAGGTTTATCCCCGAACACCCCAGCACTAGCGGCACGGGGGCACAAGATGACGACTCGCCATCTCTCAGAATTGATAAAAAGCCGCACAGAAGGTAATATTTTAAATTCCAACAGCATTGCTTAGTGCATATGAACAAGTTTTCAGCGCACGGGACAGAACGAGCAAGTTTCACTCAAAAATTACATCCCTAGAACATTCATCCACCATAAGGCAGGCACCCTTCAGAACATCCTTATAATAATTCTCGGGCTTGCGATGCTCTTTCCCCGGCGGTGGCCCGTCCTTCACAAGCTTCTCAGCATCCAGCTTGCCCTAGTGCACCTTAGCACGGGCAAGGGCCCTACAGGCACCTTCAATGCAGACGGAGCGCTTGATGACTTCGAGCCTTGGACAGGCCTCCACCAGCCGCCGCACCAGCCCGAAATAGCTCCCAGGCAGAGCCCCTCCAGGCCAGAGCCGAACAATGAGGCCCTTCATGGCCTGTTCGGCCGCCTTGTGGAGCTCGACCAGTTGGGCACGGGGTGTCCGGCCTCAGCATACTGAGACCAGAACACCTTCTCTGTCAAGCTGCCCTCCTCGGCTCGATAGAATGCGGCGGCATCGGACACACTCCGGGGAAGATCTGCGAACGCTCCTAGAGAGCTCCGGATTCGGGTAAGTAACAAGTAACTCACGTTTATGTGTTTGCTTTGCATAAAGAATGCCTTACCCGCCGCTATCTTCTTCACCTCATCCAACTCCTGGAGGGTCTTCTGGGACTCGGCCTTGGCAGACTTGGCATTTTCAATAGCCACCGCGAGCTCGGACGCTCGTATCTTTGAGTTAAGCTCCAAACTCTCATGTTTTCCATGAGAGCCTGGATCTCTTGCCGTACCTTGCCAACCTCGGCCTCATACTTCTCCCGCTCGGTGCGCTCCGAGGCCGCCCTCTTCTCGGCCTCGACCAGCGCTTGCTTAAGGGTCGCCACCTCAGACGTGGCCCCTAAAATAGCCACGATAATCATGTCCTTCTTTGCAATTGCACCTTTTATATATAATTAAAAACAAGGTATTTCTTACCTTCATTGTCCTCGAGCTGCTTCTTGGCACTCCCGAGCTCTTGCTCGGACCGCTCGAGGTTCTGCTTTAGCGCGTGCACTTCCGCAGTCAGTGCGGCGGACGCAAGCAGAGAAGCCTGCATACGCGTACGGACTCAGTTTTGTTAGACTCCTGCGAATTTTATTTGATCCTCTATTCGGCTTTTCTTCTCGAACGCCAAACAGAGCATCAGGGGCTACTGTCTATGCGGTAATATTATTTAAACATTCTTTACTTACCTCAAAGCATGTTAAAAGGCTAGTACAAGCTTCAGTCAGTCCGCTCTGGGCGGACTGAACTTTCTGGATCACCGCACTCATAATGGTGCGGTGCCCCTCGTCGATGGAGGCACCTTGGAGCGCCTCCAACAGATTGTCCGGCGCCTCCAATTGGACGGGGGTCACCGGCATGGTGGGCTCGCTCCCCTTGGAAGGAGGTCCCCCGCCGGACTCTGGAAACTTTGAAGGTTCCGGAGCGGTGTCCGGCCTAGAGCCAGACTTGGAGCCCTAGGGGGTTTCGTCCCCTTTACTCCTGGAGTCCGGGAGGTCGCCTTGCGGCGCCTCCAGGACCACCTCCTCCCGGCTTGGAACCTGTTGGGACAACACTTCGGTGTCGTCCGTAGGGTGGGGGGGAAGCCGTCGGAAGCGAGTTCACATCCGACGAGTCTAGTGAGCCGCTCGCCGATGCGTTGAGCCGGTCTTTGGGTGGGCTGCATAAACATATTCAACATAAGGGAAAGTTGTGCAATAAACGAATACTATGAATTACTCTGGTATCCGAATACTAACGATTTTGCCAGGGGCTTGGCCCTGGGCAGCCACTCCTCTCCGCCGTTGTCGGCGTCGGTGGAGTAGTCCGGAGGAAGGGTTTTCCCCTTCTTGGACCCTCCAGCCTCCCCAGAGAGGGTGGCCTTCCTTTTCTTCTCTCCTCCCGCTGGAGGGGGAGAGGTCTCTTCTTCTTCCTCCTCGTCTTCACGGGAGGAATGCGCCTCGGAACCGTCGGATGACGGATCCGACACCTCCTGGCGCCGGGCACTCTTTCGAGTCCCCGTGGCCTTTTTCGCGGCCTTCTTCTCCGGCACAACATAGGGTGCCGGAACCAGCAGCTTCGCCAAGCGAGCGTCCGCTGGGCCTTCGGGCAAAGGAGCTGGACAGTTGATCTGTCCGGACGTCACCTGCCAATCCTGTCAAAGGTAAGGGAGCTTAGATCCCGCATGGAGTCAAACTATGAAAAACTGGTACCCTGTAAAAGGAAAAAACATCTTACCGCGAGAGCGTGATGCTGCGCACTGAATCCACGATCCTTGTAGCGGATGCGGGAGCCTCGGCGCCCTTGAAAAGCACCTTCCAGGCACCTTTGTATGTCGTGTCGAAGAGCCTGCTCAGAGTTTGGTGTCGCACCGGGTCGAAGTCCCACAGGTTGAAAGCCCGTTGTTGACACGGGAGGATCAAGCGGATGAGCATAACCTGGTCTACGTTGACAAGTTTGAGCTTCTTGTCCACCAGGGTTTGGACGCATGTTTGGAGTCCGGTCAGCTCTCCCTTTTTACCCCACGACAGGCCTGTCTCCTTCCAAGAGGTGAGCCGCAAAGGGGGTTCGGATCAAAACTCAGGGGGTGCGACCCATTCGGCGTCGCGCGGCTCAGTGATGTAAAACCACCCCGATTGCCACCCCTTCAGGGTCTCCAGAAAGGAGCCCTCGAGCCATAGCACGTTGGCCATCTTTCCCACCATGGTGCCTCCGCACTCCGCCTGGTTGCCGTGCACCACCTTCGGCTTGACATTGAAAGTCTTGAGCCATAGGCCGAAATGGGGGCGGATGCGGAGGAAAGCCTCGCACACGACGATAAACGCCGAGATGTTGAGGACAAAGTTCGGGGCCAAATCGTGGAAATCCAGGCCGTAGTAGAACATGAGCCCCCGGACAAATGGGTGGAGAGGGAAGCCAAGTACGCGGAGGAAATGGGGGAGGAACACCACCCTCTCATGGGGCCTAGGGGTGGGGATGAGCTGCCCCTTTTCGGGAAGCCGGTACGCGATGTCGTTAGACAGGTATCCGGCCTTCCTCAGCTTTTTGATGTGTCCCTCCATGACGGAGGAGACCATCCACTTGCCTCCCGCTCCGGACATGGCTGGAGAAGGTTGAGGTGGGGAGTGCGGACTTGGCCGCTGGAGCTCGAGTACGCAAGAATGGATAGGCGAAGGAGGAAGAAGGCGTAGGTGAAAAGGTGGATCCTTATCTCCTTATATGGGTGGACGCAACTACATGTCCCCACCAGCCTGGTAAAACTCGCTTATCTCCAAGCGTCGTAATCAATGGCGCGGTTGGGTTACCCACGCCCGTATTGATGAGAATCCCGGAATAAGGGGACACGATCTCTGCTTTAACAAGACGTGCCAAGGAAACCGCCTCGCATGACGCGCTGAGGTGGGATAATGAAACGACTCGGATAAAGGCTTGGCCGTGGTGTGTCACATTACGGAATATGTCAGCAGATTAGATTTGTGTAAATATTATTCTCTCCACGGCAATATGTGGAAACTTATTTTGCAGAGCCGGACACTATCTTTGTGTTCAAAATCTTCTATGAAGTACGTGGAGGAGGAACCCGCCTTGCAATGCCGAAGACAATCTGTGCGCCGGACTCGTCGTCATTGAAGCTTGGTTCAGGGGCTACTAAGGGAGTCCTGGATTAGGGGGTGTCCAGATGGCCAGACTATACCTTCAGCCGGACTCCTGGACTATGAAGATACAAGATTGAAGACTTCGTCCCGTGTCCGGGAGGGACTTTCCTTGGCGTGGAAGGCAAGCTTGGCGATACGGATATGCTGATCTCCAACCATTGTAACCGACTCTATGTAACCCTCACCCTATCCGGTGTCTATATAAACCGGAGGGTTTTAGTCCGTAGGACAACATACAACATAACAATCATACCGTAGGCTAGCTTCTAGGGTTTAGCCTCTCCGATCTCGTGGTAGATCTACTCTTGTACTACCTGTATCATCAATATTAATCAAGCAAGACATAGGGTTTTACCTCCATCGAGAGGGCCCGAACCTGGGTAAAACTTCGTGTCCCTTGCCTCCTGTTACCATCAGGCCTAGACGCATAGTTCGGGAACCCTACCCGAGATCCGCCGGTTTTGACACCGACAGTACTGCTCTTCCCTAAACCATATTTTTGAGTTGTTAAACATGCAAAGTAAGTACATCATGTTAAACTAGGCATTTTTCCACCCCATTTACATATAAAGTTTATTAAATTTGGAGCTACGGTTATTTACTTATGAAATAAAGCATTCTAGCATGGCAATATAGCAAATTTAAACAAACATCATTTTAAACATTTTAAACATTCATTAAAGTGGCATATTATGAAACTAGATGAAATTCTAGTCATATTTCATATATAAGTTATTTACATATGATGCACGGTTGTGAAGTTATTATATGCATGTTGTGTAGGTTTTTTTTTGCAAAACAAGCGCTCTTTGGAAAAAAAATACTAAAACACGGAACTAGAAAAAAAACACATGCAGGCTAAAAGTGCTGGGCGTTGGGCTTTGGGTGGGTCACCATGGGCTTAGGCCCAAGCGAAGAAGCAGGCTGGCTGGGAAGTTGGGCTTCGCGCGGCGCTGGGCCTCGTAGGCAAAGCAAAGCGGAGGTAGCACGATTGGGCGCGGCCTCTCTGTTCGACGGGAAGCGGACAGATTGCGAGACTCGGGCGACAGCAGACGATGCAGGGGCGACGGCTGCGGTCGGACTTGGCGACGGGGATGGCGGCCTCCACCGATGGGCAACGAACGGGCGGCGGCCAACGTGGTTTCCTGTGTGTGAGAGATGTGAGAGAGAAGCATGGGGAGGAAGGGAGACAGGAAGGAGAGAAGCGGGACAATGTCGGTCCTGGTCGTGGTCACCGGCAGTAGGGTCGCCGGAGGGCGCGGCCTACAGGGTCGTGCTGGTGGCTCTCGTCGCCGATGAGGAGCTCGAGGAGGAGAGGGGCGGTCGAGGTGGCGACAAGGACGGGTTGCAGGTTCATGGGAGGCTCGGGCAGAGGAGGAGCATGGCAAAGTCGAGACAGAGGCGGGGACGAGCAGAGGAGGCGCCCATGGCGTTGGACTTGGCGTCTTGCAGGTCCGGTAGGGATGGCGACCTTGACGTAGGGGAGAGGTGGAGGCGTGGATTTGGCGAGGCGGCGGAGTTCCTTCAGCGGCCATGGCGCCTGGCGTGCCCCCTGTTGCAGCGGTAGAGAGAGAAAGAGAGCCGTGAGAGAGAGAGAAGTCAGGAGAGAGAGAGGAGAAGAGGTGAACGAGCGTGCGCAGCTCACCGGGGTTCTCACCATGCACGCGAGGCATGACGGATGGAGCGACTTCGGCGGTGCTTGAACAAGGAGGCAGAAGCGGGGCGGTGCTCTAGTGGCTCAGGGATAAGAGCAGTGGCTGCATCCGGATGGCTCAGTGGCTGGACACGGGGAGGATGCGATGGAGAGGACAGGGAGGCACCGGATCGAGCGAGGTGGAGGGCGAGGGGATCTGGAGGCGATAGGTGGCGAGCGATGGTTGGGGAGGGATGGATCTCGAGGGGGATTTGGTGAGTGGGTGGCGGCGGCTGATCCGAGGAGGGGGAAGGGTGTAGTTGGTGGCGGTAGGGGGGACAAATGTCCTAGGATTTAGGGTTTGGGTCTAAAATGGATTAGGGGTCTACATATGTACAAAAGGGGAATGATTTGGATCCTCCGATCACGATCGGGCGGTCCGGAATAAAAGGGTTAGGGAGTCCAAAGGAGAAACGCAGATATTATACGGATGTTTGGGGATGATCCGGACCCAACGGTAGCGATAGTTCGGGTTGGGTTCGGAGATGTTTCGGACACGGGCGAGGGGTCGATGCACTATGCAAAGAGGGGTTAGGCAAACGAGGTCAAGTGTGTGGTTGGACTGAGAAGAGAGAGGAGGAATGCAACCCGGCAACCGTTTCCGGAGACCGAAAATGTCCGACGATTTGACCGACTATATGCCGCTATAGATATCTGTTGGGGCATCAAACCAACCCCGAATGTGATGAAACTTGGCAGGCGACCTACTGACAACATAAAAACACTGCACTCGAATTTTCATCCCATTCCGAGAACATTTTCCGGCCACTTATAAAATAATATTTCGGAGGTGCCGCGGGCGCGTGCGAGTGTGTCTGGGCTCAGAACGGACAACGGAAAGAACTGGGAGACCCAGACGGATGCAAGTTTGAAAACATGATGATGCAATGCACATGATGACATGGTAAGATGCAACACGCAAGCAAAAGACAAGGTAACAATAGTGAATAACTGGAAGACACCTGGCGCAACGGTCTTGGGGCGTCACACTACTGAGGGAGTCTTGGATTAGGGGGTCCTCAGGTGTCTGGACTATTCGATATGGGCTGGACTGATGGGCCCTGAAGATAAAAGCACAAGACTTTCCTCCGTATCTGGGTAGGACTCCTATATGCGTGGATGGCAAGATTGGTGTCCGGATATGTTATTTCATTCCCGTACAACCCGACTCTGCATAACCCTAGACCCCTCCGGTGTGTATATAAACTAGAGGGTTTAGTCTGTAGAGGCTATCAGAATTCCCATAGGCTAGACCGCTAGGGTTTAGCCATTACGATCTCGAGGTAGATCAACTCTTGTAACCCCTATACTCATTGAATACAATCAAGATGGACATAGGGTTTTACCTCCTTTAAGAGGGCCCAAACCTGGGTAAACATCATGTCCCCATCATCCCTTGTTACTATCGATCCTCAGACACACAGTTCGAGACCCCCTACTCAAGATCTGCCGGTTTTGACACTGACAGCGGGCGCGTCTGAGTGTCCACATATTCACCCCAGATGTGGACCGGGAATGGGGAGTGCTGGTCAGCCCAAACATTTGGGCTGAGTTTGCCCGATCCGATTCGGTGGCAATTTTCTGTCGGGTCAGTGACCAGATAGGTCGCTCGGAAGTTTGGGATGGGTATGGGCGCTCCGGTTGTAGATGCTCTTATGACTCCTCACATGGGACAACCACCGCGTCGGATGTTCCACTCGCCGTCGGACCCTTCTCACAGCCCCCCTTCGCCATCAATCTGGCGCCCCTCCCTCATGGCTACACTCCATGGGGGCACTGCGGTTGCCGGCCAAGACCACGGGCGGCCATGGCCTCAGGAGCAATCCACTCGTCGTCAAGGTTGAAGCTGTCCGTAGGGGCGCTGTAGTAGATATATCATTTTTGGGGACTAACTAATAACCTAGTGCCCAGTGCTAGTGATGAGGGCACGACCTCGGACATGCCGCTGATTTGTCCCGATCTTTTGCGGCGATTCTTGATGAGCGGTTTGTCCCCCGTGTTCCTCCTTGCAGCCTCCAAAATCAACATCTACCCATGTACGCAAATACACGAACAAAGATAATGATCCCCTTAGATCGGCACGTAGGCTTCGATGTGATAATCAACCCTCCGTCGCCAATATATTTTCTGGATGGAAAATTACATAAAATACTCATGATCTGGACACCCCAAACATGGGCGTTTCTGACCTTTTTCATGCATAGCTCACGAATAAATTTAAACTAAAGGAAATATCCCTAGAGGCAATAATAAAGTTATTATTTATTTCCATATATCATGATAAATTTTTATTACTCATGCTAAAATTGTATTAACCAGAAACTTAGTACATGTGTGAATACATAGACGAACAGAGTGTCCCTAGTATGCCTCTACTTGACTAGCTCGTTAATCAAAGATGGTTAAGTTTCCTAGCCATGGACATGTGTTGTCATTTGATGAACGGGATCACATCATTAGAGAATGATGTGATGGACTAGACCCATCCGTTAGCTTAGCACTATGATTGTTTAGTTTATTGCTATTGCTTTCTTCATGACTTATACATGTTCCTGTGACTATGAGATTATGCAACTCTCGAATGCCGGAGGAACACTTAGTGTGCTATCAAACATCACAATGTAACCGGGTGATTATAAAGATGCTCTAAAGGTGTCTCCGATGGTGTTTGTTGAGTTGGCATAGATCGAGATTAGGATTTGTCACTCCGATTGTCAGAGAGATATCTTTGGGCCCTCTTGGTAATGCACATCACTATAAGCCTTGCAAGCAATGTGACTAATGAGTTAGTTATGGGATGATGCATTACCGAACGAGTAAAGAGACTTGCCGGTAACGAGATTGAACTAGGTATGAGGATACCGACGATCGAATCTCGGGCAAGTAACATACAGATGACAAAGGGAACAACATATGTTGTTATCCGGTTTGACCGATAAAGATCTTCGTAGAATATGTAGCAGCCAATATGAGCATCCAGGTTCCGCTATTGATTATTGACCGGAGATGTGTCTCGGTCATGTCTACATAGTTCTCGAACCCGTACGGTCCGCACGCTTAACATTCGATGACGATTTGTATTATGAGGAATGTGATATGATGTACCAAATATTGTTCGGAGTCCCGGATGAGATGACGGACATGACGAGGAGTCTCAAAATGGTCGAGACGTAAATATTGATATATTGGAAGGCTATATTAGGACATCGGAAAGGTTCCGAGTGATTCGGGTATTTTTCGGAGTACCGGAGAGTTACGGGAATTTGCCAGAGGAAGTGGTGGGCCTTAATGGACCATACGGGAAAGGAGAGAAGGGCCTCGAGGGGTGGCCACGCCCCCCCATGGGCTGGTCCGAATTGGACTAGGGAGGGGGCGGCGCCCCCCCCCCCCTCTTTCCTTCTCTCTCTCCTCTCCTTCCTTCTTCTCCTACATGGACTAGGAAAGGGGGAAACCTACTCCTACTAGGAGTAGCGATTCCCCCTTTGGGCGCGCCCCTTGAGGCCGGCCCTCCTCCTCCTCCCCTCCTTTATATACGGGGGAGGGGGCACCCCATAGACACACAAGTTGATTTCTTAGTCGTGTGCGGTGCTCCCCTCCATAGTTTTCCACCTCGGTCATATTGTCGTAGTGCTTAGGCGAAGCCCTGCGTCAGTAACTTCATCATCACCGTCACTACACCGTCGTGCTGACGAAAATCTCCCTCGACCTTAGCTGGATCTAGAGTTCGAGGGACGTCACGGAGCTGAATGTGTGCAGGTCGTGGAGGTGTCGTGTGTTCGGTACTTGATCGGTTGGATTGCAAAGACGTTCGACTACATCAACCGCGTTACTAAACGCTTCCGCTTTAGGTCTAGAGGTTATGTAGACACACTCTTCCCTCTCTTGCTATGCATCCCTAGATAGATCTTGCATGATCGTAGGAAATTTTTTGAAATACTGCGTTCCCCAACAGTGGCATCCGAGCCAGGGCTATGCGTAGATGTTATATGCATGAGTAGAACACAAAGGAGTTGTGGGCGTGGGTATATACATATTGCTTGCCGTCACTAGTTGATTCTTGATTTAGCGTTATTGTTGGATGAAGCCGCTCAGACCGAAATTACGCGTACGCTTACGCGAGACTAGTTCTACCGATGTGCTTCGCACATAGGTGGCTGGTGGGTGTCTGTTTCTCCAACTTTAGTTGAATCGGATACAATGAACAGGTTTCTTTCTGAAGATCAAGATGCAATCACTATACCGTGTTGTGGTTTTTGATGCATAGGTAAGAACGGTTCTTTCTAAGCCCGTAGCAGCCACGTAAAACTTGCAACAACAAAGTAGAGGACGTCTAACTTGTTTTTGTAGGGCATGTTGTGATGTGATATGGTCAAGACATGATGCTAAATTTTATTGTATGAGATGATCATGTTTTGTAATAGAGTTATCGGCAACAGGCAGGAGCCATATGGTTGCCGCTTTATTGTATGAAATGCAACCGCCATGTAATTGCTTTACTTTATCACTAAGAGGTAGCGATAGTCATAGAAGCAATAGTTGGTGAGACGACAACGATGATTCGATGAAGCTCAAGGTGTCAAGCCGGTGATGATGGTGATCATGACGGTGCTTTGGAGATGGAGATCAAAGGCACAAGATGTTGATGGCCATATCATATCACTTATATTGATTCCATGTGATGTTTATCCTTTATGCATCTTATTTTGCTTAGTTCGACAATAGCATTATAAGATGATCTCTCACTAAATTTGAAGGTATAAGTGTTCTCCCTGAGTATGCATTGTTGCTACAGTTCGTCGTGCCGAGACACCACGTGATGATCTGGTGTGATAAGCTCTATGTTCACATACAACGGGTGCAAGCAAGTTTTGCACATGCAGAATACTTGGGTTAAACTTGAAGATCCTAGCATATGCAGATATGGCCTCGGAACACTGAGACCGAAAGGTTGAGCGTGAATCATATAGTAGATATGATCAACATAGTGATGTTCACCATTGAAAACTACAACATCTCACATGATGATCGGACATGGTTTAGTCGATATGGATCACGTGATCACTTAGATGATTAGAGGGATGTCTATCTAAGTGGGAGTTCTTAAGTAATATGATTAATTGAACTTTAATTTATCATGAACTTAGTACCTGATAGTATTTTGCATATCTATGTTGTAGATCAATAGCTCGCGTATAGCTCCCTGTTTTATTTTTGATATGTTCCTAGAGAAAAATAAGTTGAAATATGATAGTAGCAATGATCCGGACTAGGTCCGTAATCTGAGGATTATCCTCATTGCTGCACAGAAGAATTATGTCCTTGATGCACTGCTATGTGAGGGACCTATTACAGGAGTAGATGCAAACGTTATGAACGTTTGGCAAAGCTTGGTATGATGACTACTTGATAGTTTAGTGCACCATGCTTTACAGCTTAGAACCGGGACTATAAAAACATTTTGAATGCCACGGAACATAAAAGATGTTCCAAGAGCTGAAATTTGTATTTCAGACACATGCCCGAGTCAAGAGGTATGAGACCTCTGACAAATACTTTGCCTACAAGATGGAGGAGAATAGCTCAACCAGTGAGCATGTGCTCAGAATGTCTGAGCACTACAATCGCTTGAATCAAGTGGGAGTTAATCTTCGAGATAAGATAGTGATCGACAGAGTTCTCTAGTCACTATCACCAAGTTATTGGAACTTCATGATGAACTATAATATGCAAGGGATGACAAAAACTATTCCCCGAGCTCTTCGCGATGCTGAAATCGGTGAAGGTAGAAATCAAGAAAAGCATCAAGTGTTGATGGTTGACAAGACCACTAGTTTCAAGTAAAAGGGCAAGGGAAAGAAAAGGAACTTCAAGAATAATGGAAAGCAAGTTGCCACTCCCGTGAAGAAGCCCAAAGCTAGACCTAAGCCTGAAACTGAGTGCTTCTACTGCAAAGGGAATGGTCACTGGAAGCGGAACTACCCCAAATACTTGGCGGATAAGAAGGATGGCAAAGTGAACAAAAGTGTATTTGATATACATGTTATTGATGTGTACTTTACTAGTGTTCAAAGTAACCCCAGGGTATTTGATACCGGTTCAGTTGCTAAGATTAGTAACTCGAAACAGGAGTTGCAAAATGAACAAAGACTATTAAAGCAAGGTGACGATATGTGTTGGAAATGATTCCAAGGTTGATAAGATCACCGTAGCACACTCCTTTTACCTTCGGGATTAGTGTTGAACCTAAAATAAATGTTATTTTGTGTTTGCATTGAGCAAGAATATGATTGGATCATGTTTATTGCAATACGGTTATTCATTTAAGTCAAAGAATAATTGTTGTTCTGTTTACATGAATAAAACCTTCTATGGTCATACACCTAACATAAATGGTTTATTGAATCTCGATCATAGTGATACACATATTCATAATATTGATGCCAAAAGATGCAAAGTTGATAATGATAGTGCAACATACTTGTGGCACTGCCGTTTAGGTCATATTGGTGTAAAGCGCATGAAGAAACTCCATGTGGATGGACTTCTGGAATCACTTGATTATGAATCATTTGATGCTTGTGAACCATGCCTCGTGGGCAAGATGACTAAGACTCAGTTCTCCGGAACAATGGAGCAAGCCACTGGCTTATTGGAAATAATACATACCGATGTATGCGGTCCGATGAGTGTTGAGGCTCGCGGCGGGTATCGTTATTTTCTGACCTTCACAGATGATTTGAGAAGATATGAGTATATCTACTTAATGTAACACAAGTCCGTAACGTTTGAAAAGTTCAAAGAATTTCAGAGTGAAGTGGAGAATCATCGTAACAAGAAAAATAAAGTTTCTACGATCTGATTGCGGAGACAAAATATTTGAATTACGAGTTTGGCATTCAATTGAAACAATGTCGAATAGTTTCGCAACTCATGCCACCTGGAACACCATAGCATAATGGTGTGTCTGAACGTCATAATCGTACTTTGTTAGATATGGTGCGGTCTATGATGTTTCTTGCCGATTTACCACCATCATTTTGGGGTTATGCATTAGAGACAGCTGCATTCACGTTAAATAGGGCACCGTCTAAAAATCCATTGAGATGACACCGTATGAACTGTGGTTTGGCAAGAAACCTAAGCTGTCATTTCTTAAAGTTTGGGGTTGTGATGCTTATGTGAAAAAGTTTCAGCCTGATAAGCTCAAACCCAAATCAAAGAAGTGTGTCTTCATACGATACCCAAAAGAAACTGTTGGGTACACCTTCTATCACAGACCCGAAGGCAAGATCTTTGTTGCTTAAAATGGATCCTTTCTAGAGAAGGAGTTTCTCTCGAAAGAAGTGAGTGGGAGGAAAGTAGAACTTGATGAGGTAATTGCACCTTCTCCCGAATTGGAAAGTAGTTCATCACAGAAATCAGTTCCAGTGATGCCTACACCAATTAGTGAGGAAGTTAATGATGATGATCATGAAACTTTGGATCAAGTTACTACCGAACCTCATAGGTCAACCAGAGTACATTCTGCACCAGAGTGGTACAGTAATCCTGTTCTGGAGGTCATGTTACTTGACCATGACAAACCTACGAACTATGAGGAAGCGATGATGAGCCCAGATTCTGCAAAATGGCTTGAGGACATGAAATCTGAGATGGGATCCATGTATAAAGAACAAAGTATGGACTTTGATTGACTTGCCCAATGATCGGCGAGCCATTGAGAATAAATGGATCTTCAAGAGAAAGACGAACACTGATAGTAGTGTTACTATCTACAAAGCTCGAATGGTCGGAAAAGGTTTTTGACAAGTTCAAGGTGTTGACTACAATGAGATTTTCTCACTCGTATCGATGCTTAAAAGTCTGTTCGAATCAAGTTAGCAGTTTTCGCATTTTATGAAATCTAGCAAATGGATATCAAAACTACATTCCTCAATGGATTTAATAAAAATGAGTTGTATATGATGCAACCACAAGGTTTTGTCAATCCTAAAGATGCTAACAAAGTGTGCAAGCTCCAGCGATCCATCTATGGACTGGTGCAAGCATCTCGGAGTTGGAATATGTGCTTTGATGAGTTGATCAAAGCATATAGTTTTATACAGACTTTTGGAGAAGCCTGTATTTACAAGAAAGTGAGTGGGAGCTTTGTAGCATTTGTGATATTATATGTGGATGACATATTGTTTATCGGAAATGATACTGAATTTCTGGATAGCATAAAAGGATACTTGAATAAGAATTCTTCAATGAAAGACCTCGGTAAAGCTGCTTACATATTGGGCATCAAGATCTATAGAGATAGATCAAGACACTTGATAATTTTTCAATGAGTACATACCTTGACAATTTTTAGAAATAGTTCAAAATGGAACAGTCAAAGAAGGAGTTCTTGACTGTGTTGCAAGGTGTGAAGTTGAGTAAAGACTCAAAACCCGACCACGGTAGAAAATAGAAAGAGAATGAAAAAGCCATTCCCTATGCCTAAGTCATAGGGTCTATAAAGTATGATATGTTGTGTACCAGACTTATTATATACCTTAGCCTAATTTTGGCAAGGGAGTACAGTAGTGATCTAGGAGTAGATGACTAGACAGTGGTCAAAATTATCCTTAGAGGACTAAGGAAATATTTCTCGGTTATGGAGGTGATAAAAGAGTTCGTCATAAAGAGTTACATCGATGCAAGCTTTTGACACCGATCTAGATGGCTCTAAGTCTCGATCTAGATACATATTAAAAGTGGGAGAAATTAGCTAGAGTAGCTCCGTGCAGAGTATTGTAGACATAGAAATTTGCAAAATACATACGGATCTGAATGTTGCAGACCCGTAGACTAAACTTCTCTCACAAGCAAAACATGATCACTCTTTGGGTGTTAATCATATAGAGACGTGAACTAGATTATTGACTCTAGTAAACCCTTTGGGTATTCGTCACAAGGAGATGTGAACTAATCACATAAAGATGTGAACTATTGGTGTTAAATCACATGACGATGTGGACTAGATTATTGACTCTAGAGCAAGTGGGAGACTGAAGGAAATATGCCCTAGAGGCAATAATAAAGTTATTATTTATTTCCTTATATCATGATAATGTTTATTATTCATGCTAGAATTGTATTAACCGAAAACTTAGTACATGTGTGAATACATAGACAAACAGAGTGTCCCTAGTATGCCTCTACTTGACTAGCTCGTTAATCAAAGATGGTTAAGTTTCCTAGCCATGGACATCTGTTGTCATTTGATGAACGGGATCACATCATTAGAGAATGATGTGATGGACTGGACCCATCCGTTAGCTTAGCACTATGATTGTTTAGTTTATTGTTATTGCTTTCTCCATGACTTATACATGTTCCTATGACTATGAGATTATGCAACTCCCAAATACCGGAGGAACACTTACTGTTCTATCAAATGCCACAATGTAACTGGGTCATTATAAAGATGCTCTACAGGTGTCTCCAATGGTGTTTGTTGAGTTGGCATAGATCAAGATTAGGATTTGTCACTCCGATTGTCTGGGCCCTCTCGGTAATGCACATCACTATAAGCCTTGCAAGCAATGTGACTAATGAGTTAGTTGCGGGATGATGCATTACGGAACGAGTAAAGAGACTTGCTGGTAACAAGATTGAACTAGGTATGAGGATACCGACGATCGAATCTCGGGAAAGTAACATACCGATGACAAAGGGAACAACGTATGTTGTTATCCGGTTTGACCGATAAAGATTTTCGTAGAATATGTAGGAGCCAATATGAGCATCCAGGTTCCGCTATTGGTTATTGACCGGAGATGTGTCTCGGTCATGTCTACATAGTTCTCGAACCTGTAGGATCCGCACGCTTAACGTTCGATGACGATTTGTATTATGAGTTATGTGATTTGATGTACCGAAGGTTGTTCGGATTCCCCGATGAGATGACGTACATGACGAGGAGTCTCGAAATGGTTGAGACGTAAAGATTGATATATTGGAAGGCTATATTCGGACATTGGAAAGGTTCCGAGTGATTCGGGTATTTTTCAAAGTACCGAAGAGTTACGGGAATTTGCCGAAGGAAGTAGTGGGCCTTAATGGGCCATACGGGAAAGGAGAGAAGGGCCTCAAGGGGTGGCCACGCCCCCCCCCCCCATGGGCTAGTCTGAATTGGACTAGGGAGGGGGGCGGTGCCCCCCCTCTTTCCTTCTCCCTCTCCTCTCCTTCCTTCTTCTCCTACATGGACTAGGAAAGGGGGAAACCTACTCCTACTAGGAGTAGGAATTCCCCCTTTGGGCGCGCCCCTTGAGGCCGTCCCTCCTCCTCCTCCCCTCCTTCATATACGGGGGATGGGGGCACCTCATAGACACACAAGTTGATTTCTTAGCCGTGTGCGGTGCCCCCCTCCGCAGTTTTCCACCTCGGTCATATTGTCGTAGTGCTTAGGCGAAGCCCTACGTCGGTAACTTCATCATCACCATAACTACGCCGTCGTGCTGACGAAACTCTCCCTCGGCCTCTGCTGGATCTAGAGTTTGAGGGACGTCACCGAGTTGAACGTGTGCAAATCGTGGAGGTGTCGTGCGTTCGGTACTTGATCGGTTGGATCGCGAAGACGTTCGACTACATCAACCGTGTTACTAAACGCTTCCGCTTTTGGTCTACGAGGGTATGTAGACACATTCTCCCCTCTCTTTCTATGCATCCCTAGATAGATCTTGCGTGATCGTAGGAATTTTGTTGAAATACTGTGTTCCCCAACATAAACCTGATCTCTATCACTTTCCGTTTGAATAAGAGGTAGACTGATGCCCACGGGAAGCAATAGGACTTGTTCCTAACAAAATGAAACAACCATTCACATAATTCTCTAGCTTGGTAGCTTCTAGTTAATGTTTGGCTAGGCCCACTTGCATGTGTACCTAATTTAGCCCTATATTCCAAGGTGCTAGTCTGCCTCTGGTCATTCTCTTTGAACCAAATATACCGAGTCCCATGAACAACAATATATATTGGTTGCGCCACATCATTCTCATCATCTTCAGGCGAAATTGTCCTTGGTTTCGAATCATGTTTTGCAGCAACATCTTCATCAACGGGTACATCGACAACACGGACGTCAACAACTTGACCTGCACAGAAAATAGGAGCAACACAAACTACAACAGTGTCATCTTTCATGTGAACTGGCGTAGACAGAAGTATTGCAACATCGGCTTCCTTCTTTTTCGCCTCTTAGTGCTCTTTCATCTTTGCTTTATCCTCATCTTTCTTCTATTGAAGCCTGTCATCTCTCCAAATTTTGAACAGAGCCATATCCATAGACAGCAAATTATACTCAACCCGACCACAACGAACAACATATTTATAATACCAATTTGTGTGATCGAGGTAGGTGATACGTCTCCGTCATATCTATAATTTTTGATTGTTCCATGCCAATATTCTGCAACTTTCATATACTTTTGGCAACTTTTTAAACTATTTTTGGGACTAACATATTGATCCAGTGCCCAGTGCCAGTTCCTGTTTGTTGCATGTATTTTGTTTCGCAGAAAATCCATATCAAACGGAGTCCAAATGGGATAAAAATGGATGGAGATTTTTTTTGAAATATATGTGATTTTTGGGAAGTGAAATCAACGTGAGACGATGCTCGAGGGGCCCACGAGGCAGGGGGCGTGCCCCTGACCCTCGTGGCCACCCTGTAGGGCGGTTGTAGCCCTTCTTTCGCCGCACGAAAGCTAATTTCCGGATAGAGATCGTGTCAAAATTTCAGCCCAATCGGAGTTACGGATCTCCGGGAATATAAGAAACGGTGAAAGGGTAGAATCTGAGAACGCAGAAACAGAGAGAGACAGAGAGACAGATCCAATCTCGGAGGGGCTCTTGCCCCTCCCACGCCATGGAGGCCAAGGACCAGAGGGGAAACCCTTCTCCCATCTAGGGAGGAGGTCAAGGAACAAGAAGAAGAAGGAGGGGGGCTCTCTCCCCCTCGCTTCCGGTGGCCCCAGAGTGCCACCAGGGGCCATCATCATCACCGCAATCTTCACAAACAACTTCACCGCCATCATCACCAACTCTTCCCCCCTCTATGCAGCTGTGTAACCCCTCTTTTACCCACTATAATCTCTACTTAAACATGGTGCTCAACGCTATATATTATTTCCCAATGATGTATGGCTATCCTATGATGTTTGAGTAGATCTGTTTTGTCCTATGGGCTATTTGATAATCAAGATTGGTTTGAGTTGCATGTTTTATTATTGGTGCTGTCCTATGGTGCTCTCCGCAGCGCGCAAGCGTGAGGGATCCCCGCTATTGGGTGTTGCAATACGTTTATGATTCGCTTATAGTGGGTTGCGTGAGTGACTGAAACACAAACCCGGGTAAGGGGGTTGTCGCGTATGGGATAAAGAGGACTTGATGCTTTAATGCTATGGTTGGGTTTTACCTTAATGATCTTTAGTAGTTGCGGATTCTTGCTAGAGTTCACATCATAAGTGCATATGATCAAAGTAGAGAAAGTATGTTAGCTTATGCCTCTACCTCATATAAAATTGCAATAATGATTACCGGTCTAGTTATCGATTGCCTATGGACAAATAACTTTCTCATAACAAAAAGCTCTTTACTAAAATTAACTTAGTTATTTCTTTACCTAAACAGCCCCTACTTTTTATTTATGTTCTCTTTATTATCTTGCAAACCTATCCTATCACACCTACAAAGTACTTCTAGTTTCATACTTATTCTAGGTAAAGCGAACGTCAAACGTGCGTAGAGTTGTATCGGTGGTCGATAGAACTTGAGGGAATATTTGTTCTACCTTTAGCTCCTCGTTGGGTTCGACACTCTTACTTATCGAAAATTGTTGCGATCCCCTATACTTGTGGGTTATCAAGACCTTTTTTGGCGCCGTTGCTGGGGATCAATAGCGTGGGGTGAATATTCTCGTGTGTGCTTGTTTGCTTTATCACTAAGTAATTTCTATTTGCTGTTCTTAGTTGTTCTTTATCTTTAGTTATGGATATGGAACACGAAATACCAAAAAAATTAGGTGTACTTCCTGCTCATGGAGATGGGGAACCTCCTAAAATCCTCGATGCTGGTTATGTGAAAAATATTATGTACTACTTTAATAATCCTGAGAAAACCCCATTCAATTATGTAATGGGAGTAACGTTGGATCAACGTGAATACTTTAGGGATTACCGCTTGACACAAAAAGGGAAACTATTATGGGATCAAATTCATATATTGAAGTGGTATGCTAGGCAACTATGCTTGAGATATGATTATACTTGTTGCTCTAGGATGAAGGCTCCACACCTTCCCTTTTCATGCGAATTTAATGATAATAAAACCTTAGCTTCTTATGCTAATGGTATACATGATTACTATGATGTGGAACAAATAGAAGAATTTGTTGCTTTTATGGGTGCTTATGAAATTGAATCTATGTTTAAAGAGTTTGAAGACTTTGATGATTCGGTTTACAGACCTGAAAATTTAGCTATCCTTAAATATTGTTATGAGAATTATGAATACAATTACGAAATTAATGCACTTATTGAGAAAGTCTCCGCTGTCCAAGAAGAGACTAATATTTTGCAGGAATCTATGGAAGAAGAAGTTGATGAAACTGTGAGCTCATTGGATGAAAAAGATGAGGAGGAGAGCGAAGAACAAAAGGAGGAAGAGCGGATTGATCACCCGTGCCCATATTCTAAAGAGAGTAACTCTTCAACTCATACATTGTTTAATTCCCCTTCATGCTTACCGAAGGATGAATGCTATGATAATTGCTATGATCCCGTTGATTCTTTTGAAATATCCCTTTTTGATGATGCTTGCTATGCTTGTGGCCAAGATGCCAATATGAATTATGCTTATGGATATGAACTTGCTATAGTTTCTTATGTTAAACATGAAATTGTTGCTATTGCACCCACACATGGTAGTCCTATTATCTTTTTGAATTCTCCCGACTACACTATATCAGAGAAGTTTGCACTTATTAAGGATTATATTGATGGGTTGTGTCTTACTATTACACATGATGATTTTGATGAATATAATATGCATGTGTTTGCTGCTCCTACTTGCAATTATTATGCAAGAGGAACTATTTCTCCACCTCTCTATGTTTCCAATACGATAAAATTGCAAGAAACTGTTTATACTATGCATTGGCCTTTACTAGGTGTGCATGAATTGTTCTTTTATGACATGCCGATGCATAGGAAGAGAGTTAGACTTCGTCATTGCTTGATATATGATACTTTGTGCTCACTACTAAATGCTAAATTATTGTTAATTAAAATTGGCTTTGATATACCTTGGGATCCGGGTGGATTCATTACTTGAGCACTATATGCCTAGCTTAATGGCTCTAAAGAAAGTGCTGCCAGGGAGACAACCCGGAAGTTTTAGAGAGTCATTTATTTCTGTTGAGTTCTTTCATATAGTTTAAAAACAACAAAAATAAAGAGGGGAACCCAAAACTTTTTCAAAAAGGAAAGCGAAAGTGAGAAAGACAAGCATTGTTGAAGTGGGAGAGCTCCTTGAACTTTGTTCATGCTCATGGAAACTTTGTGAATCTTGATCACAGAAACTTTTCAACAAAAATAGTTATCCCATTGTACAGTTCCATTGTATTATAAAAATAATGTGCCAAGGTTTGCTTTTAGGATGTTTGCATTTGCTTGATGGTCTGTACGGTGTAGGACAGAAACTTTGGCTGTAGTGCGCAATTTTAATTTTTTATCTGGAAAGTAAAATGGTTCTGAAACTTTTTGCACTGTATTCCTATACAAATTGTTTATTTTTCCTAATTTTGGCAGAATTTTTCAAGTATTATAAGTATGGTGAATGTTCAGATTGTTACAGACTGTTCTGTTTTAGAAAGATTCTGTTTTTGATGCATAGTTTGCTTGTTTTGATGAAACTAACGATTTATATCAGTGGATTAAGCCATGGAAAAGTTATATTACAGTAGAAACAATTCAAAAACAAAATATGAATTGTTTTGCAACAGTACTTAGAGTAGTGATTTGCTTTATTATACTAACGGATCTTACCGAGTTTTCTGTTGAAGTTTTGTGTGGATGAAGTGTTCGATGATCGAGAAGGTCTTGATGTGAGAAGAAAGAAGAGAGGCAAGAGCTCAAGCTTGGGGATGCCCGAGGCACCCCAAGTAAATATTCAAGGAGACTCAAGCGTCTAAGCTTGGGGATGCCCCGGAAGGCATCCCCTCTTTCTTCAACAAGAATCGGTATGTTTTCGGATTCGTTTCGTTCATGCGATATGTGCAATCTTGGACTGTCTTTTGCATTAGTTTTCATTTTTCTTTTATGCACCATGCTGGTATGAGGTAGTCATTGGTTGATTTATAGAATGCTCTATGCACTTCACTTATATCTTTTGAGTATGGCTTTATAGAATGCTTCATGTGCTTCACTTATATCATTTGAAGTTTGGATTGCATGTTTCTCTTTACATAGAAAACCGCCATTTGTAGAATGCTCTTTTGATTCACTTATATTTGTTAGAGCATGGGCATATCTTTTGTAGAAAGAATTAAACTCTCTTGCTTCACTTATATGTATTTAGAGAGATGACAGGAATTGGTCATTCACATGGTTAGTCATAAAACCCTACATAAAACTTGTAGATCACTGAATATGATGTGTTTGATTCCTTGCAATAGTTTTGCGATATAAAGATGGTGATATTAGAGTCATGCTAGTGGCTAGTTGTGGATTAGTAGAAATACTTGTGTTAAGGTTTGTGATTCCCGTAGCATGCACTTATGGTGAACCGTTATGTAACGAAGTTGGAGCATGAGGTATTTATTGATTGTCTTCCTTATGAGTGGCGGTCAAGGACGAGCGGTGGTATTTTCCTACCAATCTATCCCCCTAGGAGCATGCACGTAGTACTTTGTTTCGATGACTAATAGATTTTTGCAATAAGTATGTGAGTTCTTTATGATTAATGTTGAGTCCATGGATTATACGCACTCTCACCCTTCCATCATTGCTAGCCTCTTCGGTACCGTGCATTGCCCTTTCTCACCTTGAGAGTTGGTGCAAACTTCATCGGTGCATCCAAACCCCGTGATTCGATACACTCTATCACACATAAACCTCCTTATATCTTCCTCAAAACAGCCACCATACCTACCTATCATGGCATTTCCATAGACATTCCGAGATTTATTGCCATGCAACTTCCATCATCATCATATACATGACTTGAGCATTCATTATCATATTGCTTTGCATGATCGTAAGATAGCTAGCATGATGTTTTCATGGCTTGTTCGTTTTTTATGTCATTGCTACGCTAGATCATTGCACATCCCGGTACACCGCCGGAGGCATTCCTATAGAGTCATATCTTTGTTCTAGATATCGAGTTGTAATATTGAGTTGTAAGTAAATAAAAGTGTGATGATCATCATTATTAGAGCATTGCCCCAGTGAGAAAAGGATGATGGAGACCATGATTCCCCCACAAGTCGGGATGAGACTCCGGATGAAAAAAAAAGAGAAAGGCCAAAAAAAGAGAAGGCCCAAAAAAGGAAAGAAAAAAACAAAAAAATGAGAGAAAAAGAGAGAAGGGGCAATGTTACTATCCTTTTTCCACACTTGTGCTTCAGAGTAGCACCATGTTCTTCATATAGAGAGTCTCTTGAGTTATCACTTTCATATACTAGTGGGAATTTTCATTATCGAACTTGGCTTGTATATTCCAACGATGGGCTTCCTCAAATGCCCTAGGTCTTCATGAGCAAGCAAGTTGGATGCACACCCACTTAGTTTCAGTCTGAGCTTTCATATACTTATAGGTCTAGTGCATCCGTTGCATGGCAATCCCTACTCCTCACATTGGCATCAATTGATGGGCATCTCCATAGCCCATTGATTAGTCGCGTCGATGTGAGACTTTCTCCTTTTTTGTCTTCTCCACAGAACCTCCACCATCATATTCTATTCCACCTATAGTGCTATGTCCATGGCTCACGCTCATGTATTGAGTGAAAGTTGAAAAGGTTTGAGAACGTCAAAAGTATGAAACAATTGCTTGGCTTGTCATCGGGGTTGTGCATGATGTGAATATTTCGTGTGAAGAAGATGGAGCATAGCCAGACTATATGATTTTGTAGGGATAACTTTCTTTGGCCATGTTATTTTGAAAAGACATGATTACTTTATTAGTAGGCTTGAAGTATTATTGTTTTTATGTCAAATGATAGACTATTGCTTTGAATCACTCGTATCTTAATATTCATGCCATGATTAGATATGTGATCAAGATTATTCTAGGTAGCATTCCACATGAAAAATTATCTTTTTTATCATTTACCTCCTCGAGGACGAGAAGGAATTAAGCTTGGGGAAGCTGATACGTCTCCGTCGTCTCTATAATTTTTGATTGTTCCATGCCAATATTCTACAACTTTCATATAGTTTTGGCAATTTTTATACTATTTTTGGGACTAACATATTGATCCAGTGCCCATTGCCAGTTCCTTTTTGTTGCATGTTTTTTGTTTCACGGAAAATCCATATCAAACGGAGTCCAAACGGGATAAAAACGGATAGAGATTTTTTTTGGAATATATGTGATTTTTGGGAAGTGAAATCAATGCGAGACGATGTTCGAGGGGCCCATGAGGCAGGGGGCGCGCCCCTGACCCTCGTGGCCACCTTGTAAGGCGGTTGTAGCCCTTCTTTCGCCGCAAGAAATCTAATTTCCGGATAGAGATCGTGTCAAAATTTCAGCCCAATCGGAGTTACGGATCTCCGGGAATATAAGAAACGGTGAAAGAGTAGAATCTGAAAACGCAGAAACAGAGAGAGACAGAGAGACAGATCCAATCTCGAAGGGGCTCTCGCCCCTCCCACGCCATGGAGGCCAAGGACCAGAGGGGAAACCCTTCTCCCATCTAGGGAGGAGGTAAAGGAAGAAGAAGAAGGAGGGGGCTCTCTCCCCCTCGCTTCCGGTGGCGCCGGAGTGCCACCGGGGGCCATCATCATCACCGCAATCTTCACCAACAACTTCACCGCCATCATCACCAACTCTTCCCCCCTCTATGCAGCTGTGTAACCCCTCTTTTACCCACTATAATATCTACTTAAACATGGTGCTCAACGCTATATATTATTTCCCAATGATGTATGGCTATCCTATGATGTTTGAGTAGATCCGTTTTGTCCTATGGGCTATTTGATGATCAAGATTGGTTTGAGTTGCATGTTTTATTATTGGCGCTGTCCTATGGTGCTCTTCATGTCGTGCAAGCGTGAGGGATCCCCGCTGTAGGGTGTCGCAATACGTTCATGATTCGCTTATAGTGGGTTGCATGAGTGACTGAAACACAAACCCGAGTAAGGAGGTTGTTGCGTATGAGATAAAGAGGACTTGATGATGTAATGCTATGGTTGGGTTTTACCTTAATGATCTTTAGTAGTTGCGGATGCTTGCTAGAGTTCCAATCATAAGTGCATATGATCCAAGTAGAGAAAGTATGTTAGCTTATGCCTCTCCCTCTTATAAAATTACAATAATGATTACCGGTATAGTTATCAATTGTCTAGGGACAAATAACTTTCTCGTAACAAAAAGCTCTTTACTAAAATTAACTTGTTATTTCTTTACCTAAACAGCCCCTACTTTTTATTTATGTGCTCTTTATTATCTT
The DNA here is from genome assembly GCF_018294505.1 of Triticum aestivum. NCBI lineage: Eukaryota > Viridiplantae > Streptophyta > Magnoliopsida > Poales > Poaceae > Triticum > Triticum aestivum. The sequence continues at coordinate 209,649,431 of NC_057809.1, forward strand.
GCAAACCTATCCTATCACACCTACAAAGTACTTCTAGTTTCATACTTGTTCTAGATAAAGCGAATGTCAAACATGCGTAGAGTTGTATCGGTGGTCGATAGAACTTGAGGGAATATTTGTTCTACCTTTAGATCCTTGTTGGGTTCGACGCTCTTACTTATCAAAAACTGTTACGATCCCCTATACTTGAGGGTTATCAAGAGTAGGGAACTACTCCATGTATGTTGTACCATGGTTTACCGAGAAGCAAATGACACGACACCATGCACAGTGGAATAATATCACAATAAACCTCTTCAAAAAAATCCCATGCAAAATTGTACCTTGGTCTATTCGGTGACAGTGAACTAGTTGGAACCCCAACACAAAAAATATGGTTGTGGATGTAGCGTCCTTGGCAATCCTAATTTCTCCACCATCTTGGTGCTAGCGGCGTTGATTGAACTCCAATGGTCGATCGTCAAAGACGCGCTCTGTCCCGCACAATCGCCTTTGTGTGAAATTTTTTATCATGGAGGCCTCTCTCTTCGAGCCGAAAACCTGCTGACATAACAGCCATATCATCCATAGTAGTCGGCAAAGACCAGTAGCTACGGTAGAACATTGCTCTTTCCTTAGTTTATTTTTCCAGCCAAAGACCCAAATCTAATCAGAAGTAGTACCTACACGGAATGACCTCCAATACGATGCAGGCCTAGCTAGCTATCCACGTTAATTGTAAACCATGTCTCAAGGAAACCAATCTGTACCGATCTTCTCAGACTCCAAGACGGAATCCAACAGGACTCACACGAGCTATGGAACAACCTGTCTACCCAATCCCAGCAGAAAAACAAATATAGCGATCTAACACAACTTCACGTACCAGCAGATCGACGTTAGATAAAAAACAATTGCACCATAACAAACCCAGTAATCTGATACCAATTGATAAGGGCACTACCTCGGACACGCGGTTGATTTCTCCTGATCTTTTACGGTGATGTCTTGATGAGCAGTTTGTCCCCCGTGTTCCTCCTTGCAGCCTCCAAAATCAATTTCTACCTGTGTACACCAATACATGAACAAAGATAATGATTTCCTTGGATTAGCACATAGCCTTTGATGTGATAATAAACCCTCCGTCGCCAATATATTTTCTTGATGGAAAATCACATAAAATATTCACAATCTGGACACCCTAAACATGGGCGTTTCCTGACTTTTTCATACATGGCTCACAAATAAACTTAAACCTGATCTTGATCACTTTCCGTTTGAATAAGAGGTAGACATGTCCACGGGAAGCAATCGGACGTGTTCCAAACAAAACGAAACAACTAATCACGTAGCTTTTGGTTAATATTTGGCTAGGCCCACTTGCATGTGTAGCTAATTTAACCTTGTATTCCAAGATGCTAGTCTGCCTCTGGTCATTCTCTTTGAACCAAAAATACACAGTCCCGTGAACAACATTATATATTGGTTGCGCGACATCAGTCGGTTGCTATTTTTTGCTCGTTTTTGGCTTTCCAGAAAATCATTGTCAAACAAAGTTCAAATGGAAAAAAACTTTGGATTAATTTTTCTGGACCAGAAAAGACCCACGAAGCTTCGACAGGAGACCAGACGATATATGAGAGATCCACAAGCTCGAGTGGGGCACCCCCTAAGCTTGTGGGCTCCACACAGCTCCATTTGACCTAACTCCGCTTCTATAAATTCCCAAATATTCCCAAAACAATAGAGAGCCCCCCAAAACACTTTTTCCGCCGCCGCAAACTTCTGTTCTTTCGCAATCCCATCTGGATGCCTTTTTTGGTACTCTGCTGGAGGGGGAATGTAACACCCACGATGCGGCTATATCTCCCACGTGTCGAGGCACAACTTAGAGGCATAACCGCATGGTGGTTTTGTCGCAAGAGGGGTAATATTCACACAATCACATGTACTGAATAAGAAAGGCACTACTAGGAAAAACGCTACCAGTAGCGTAGGTTTTTTGCATACCAGTAGCATGGGGTACCGCGCTAGTGCTATGACGCTACAGCTATGTTTTAGCGGTAGCGCGTTTTTTACCCCGCGCTACAGCTAAAAAGTTAGTAGTAGCGTGTGAAACCCACGCTACTATTATTCTGCACCTACGCTACTACTATCTAATTACTAGTAGCACACCGTTTTGCCCCATCGCTACTGCTAATTAATTAGAAAATAAAAAATAAAAATTAGACGCAATATTCATGGATGGAAATCAAGACACGTCTAGTCCAAAGGTCACATAACCATCTTAGCAGTTGCAACGCTCATGGATGTAACATTGAACATCTCAACTCAAAGAGATCATGAGATCCCATTTAACATCAGACGCGAATAACCAGACCACTTCTCTAGATGTATCTACCACAGCCTCGGAGTTCAAACTCCGATGGACCTGAACCCTCCCTCCCCCTGGAGGGTGGCGTTGGCGTCGAGGTCCTCCACCTCAGCGACCTCCGGCGTCGCAATCACCTGGACGATCATCTGCGCGACGTAGTCTCCGGGCTTCACGACAAAGTCCGCCTCTGAGGGGTTGAAGTGCACGGCACCCACCGGGATGTGGTAGTGCTGCGTTATCTCTCCGTCTTGAAGAGCGTTTCCGGTGGCGTGGAGGTAGTCTTGTGTTACCTCTCCTGCTTGGTCGCCATACCTACAAAAAGGAGAAGAAATATTAACGATCCAATCAACCAGCGGCATCAAACGATCATGACCGCGCAAAAGATTTTGGTTATGACTAGTTGTTGTTGAACCAAAAACATTTGATGTTTTGAAAGCATGGGTGCAATGCAGTGTATGTACATTACATGTGCATTACAACCGAAGTTGTGACAACTAATGATGTTTGCATCACGTTCTTGCCCGATACCTCAACAGCATCCCATACTTTACGTGAACCATTGAGAAAGTAAGGGACAACTAATAATAATATGTGATGCAACAACGGTTACGCATATCAAATCTCTTGAACTAATACAAATATAGTTCTGATCACACATTAGCTCTTAGAGCTGTTTGACTTTTATTTAAATTCAGGCATCCTAACCCAGTGTACTCTATAATAGTAGTATGCTAAATACTTGGGATTTGCTTGGGGAGGCCCAGTAAAACATAAAATCCAAATCACAGTATGATTTCATCTTATCTGGTTGTTTGGTAATGCGACTATTAATCTGATCCATCTTTGGATCAATAAATTCCATTTTTTCGGAACAGAATCACGAACTACCTAGACCAACTCAAAAGTTCGGAAATTATTGGCAGATCTAAGAACTGTTTGACTTAAGTTAAGGCAACTTAACCCAGTGCACTCTATAATAGTACACTTAATACCTGGGATTTGCTTGGTAAGGCCCAATTCTGAATGTAAAAAAATGTTTGGTTTTGTTCCTCAAACATGTACAAACAAACAAAAATGTTTGGCTAAAACAGAGTAATCACGGAGTTTGATCAGAAGTATATGAACAGTAGCACTAGTTTGTGGTGTTCACAAATGATTCATTCTGAAAATTTGTTCTCATTAGAGAAGCAAAACTTTCCCGTATACAAGAACATAAAACCATACTGAAGTGATTACTTTTTAGTGAGCATCCATATGTAGCAACTAGTCAATAAGCATTTAAGTTGCTGAAAAAGCAAGCAACCATTGGATAAAAAGAAACAGTTTAACATGAGAAAACTTAGCAACCACTAACTTCACATTTTCCTCAAATACTGCATTTGTTGGAAGAGATCCTGAACTCCACACCAGTCCAACTTATGGCAATTTATATCCTACACAAGCATTTTATTTCATGATATCTCCAAAGTGGCCAGGCCAGCTACTACCAGTTTCAGATAGTCCATTGGTCATTTCTAATTGTGTTTTGGGGATTCAATATGCCACCACCATCACTAGCTCGAAAGCAGTAACCGCAGCAGAGGTAGGATAGGAATCATCCTGGTTACGTGTTATCGAACCACGCTATGTACTTTGTGGCAGGCAACACAGTGTGCTTAACATTTCTGAATCACATCTAAAGAGTAGGGAGTCTGACAGTAAATTAATTAAACATTCTGATGACCCCCCCCCCTCATACTAGTATAGTACAGGAGCTAAACTAGGCATAAAACAATCAAATGCCTAATTGCAGGTGGTCACTAGTATAGTACAGGATCATCTTTGCACCAGCGATTTTATAGATATCATCTCCACATACATGCGAGCTGAAGACCAGCAGTTGGTACCAATCAGAGAGGGAGGGTAAGTGTCTAGGGAGGAGGGGACCTAGACGACATCCTCGACGCGGTCGTTGCAGCGGTGCGCCTTGGGCTGCCGCTTGTCCCCCTCCGGCAAACCCCACGGGCTCTTCCACCTCGACACCGGCCTCTACTCGCTCTCGCTCTCACTCATCCTCCTCCTCCCCTACCAACACCACCACTGCTCTTCCCTGTCCACTCAAAGAAAAGGACCAAAATGGCGGCGGCTCAAATCCAATCCACACATGAATCCTACTCGGCACCATCGACGGAGAGATCAGAGTAGGCCGACTCACCTCGCAACCACCGCCACTACAAAAAAAAGACACATCCGTGACATTTTGGGCCAAACGAAAAAAATTATGTCATAGATATGACACTTCTATGACGATAATTGTGACAAAACCCGGTATCCTCATAGATGTGGTGGGCTCCTACTTCTATGACAAAAAATCATGACATAAAATGGGCTTTTCGTCCTGGGCGGGCCGGAGACACAGCTGCATGACATTCTTTGGCCCGTCCATGATGGAAAAAAACCGTGGTAGAAGCGAGGGGGGGAATTTCGGGGAGTTCCCGGTTATGGTGGGAGGTCGGGGGCCGAGCGATGCACGTTTCTCTCGTACACGTACGCGCATGTGTGCGAGGCGTTGGCTCTAACTGAACCCGAGCGATTGCACTGTAGGCTAAGCGTTACTGAACCCGAGCCATTGATCGATGGATGTTAACTGAACCCGATCGAGCGATTCCTTCGCTACTGTTGCTAACTGAAGCCGATCGATGCTGCCTCTGGGATGAACAGTGAGCGTTGCGGGGGGTTTGGATGAATAGTGAGCGGTGGTGTTGCCTCTGGATGAACAGGACCCCGTGGTGTGGTGGAGGGCTGGATGAACAGTAGATGGTGGAGGGGTGCCCGTGGAGGGGTGGTTGAATAGGACCCCGCGGTGTGGAGGGCTGGATGAACAGTAGACGGTGGAGGGGTGCCCATGGAGGGGTGGTTGAATAGTAGCCAGTGGAGTAGCACGTGGTGGAGGTTGGATGAACAGGAGCCCGTGGAGGCTAGAGGAGGTCGACGGTAGCCCATGGATCCTAGAGGAGGTCGACGGTGGAGATGAACAGTATCTCGTGGAGTCCCGTTTTGCAGCACGCCACACCCCTCCTGATGAACAGGACCCCCGTTTCGACCATAGCGCTCCAACACAAGTCCGTTTCGTCCGTTTTGCGGTACGCCACACCCCTCCCGATCAACAGGACCCCCGTTTCGACCGTAGGAGGTCCGTTTTCTCCGTTTTGCAGTACGACAGACCCCTCCCGATGAACAGGATCCCGTTTCGAACGTGGCCGTCCGAACACAAGGCCGTTTCCTCCGTTTTGCGGTACACCAGGCCTCGTTTCCATCACCTGTTCCGTCCAAGCCCTCCCAATGAACACGACCACGCATTCCGTTCCAACCCAGCCGGTTGGCTCCCACGCGTTCCATTGCCTCCCGATGAACACGACGCATTCCGTTGCCTCCCCATGAACACGACGCATTCTGTTGCCTCCCCATGAACACGACGATGACGATGTTTCTCCGTTCTGACCCAGCCATGTACACGAGCCCTGGCCGTACGTATGCGCGAGTAGGCATTCGAGACCCCGCCCGTATGTACACATACATGGCCATATTTTCTTTCTTGCACCCTGGCCGTTGTACGTACGTGTACATGCTACGTGCGCGCCTCTACTATGACACGTACGCGCCTCTACTACGACACGTGCGCGCCTCTACATCCACCAGTATATATGTACGTACACGTTCGTGACCAGAATGACAACGCTACGTACGCTTCGACCAAGTGGGTCCCGACTGTCAGGCACTTCCTTGCCTGCGAAGATGTAGCTGGTGGGTCCTAGCAGTCAGGGGGTGAATAGTTTTTTTTTGCCCGGACGCACTTCCTTGCGTGCGAAGATGTAGCTGGTGGGTCCCAGCAGTCAGGGGGAAACGTTTTTTTCACGAAATACAGTGGCCCGTTCGGTGGGTCCCAGCTATCAGGTGGAGGAATCATTGTTTTCCGCGTAACAAGGAGGCACTTCCTTGCTGCGGTCATGGACCCAGCTGTCAACCTCTCCACGTACAGTCCATGTCCGATGGAAGTCGTTCCTTGACCACATTGACCACGCCGCGCCGAGAGCACCAGGGCGGTGGACGATGGCGAGGCCTAGGAAGGGGACGACGGGGAGCCAGGGAAGACGCGGCAGTGGAAGCCCGCACGGAGAGGAGTGCGAGGGTTCACTGGTTCGGCTGCGGTGTGAGGCTGCCGTCGCCGCAGGCCCTGGCCAGCGGTGGGAATAGTAGGGGCGGTGAGGCCTCCGTGGTAGCATAGCCGGCCACGGGAGGCAGGAGCATGCGGCACGACCGGCGCTTCTTTGGGCGGCTGGAGCAAGAAGACCAGAGGTTGAAGAAGCACTACGACCGTTGGATGGACATCATACGGTCACTGGAGCTAGAATCGTTTATATTGACTAAGTTGACAAAGCCCTCCGTCCCCGTCAACTTAGTAGGCCCACAAGTCATCCTCCCACCAAGGTGGGTCCCAGCTAGCAGGGGGTATTCATTTTTTGTGCATAATAAGGAGGCACTTCCGGTGGGTCCGAGCTGACAGCAGGGGGAATGTTTTTTCGTGAAATACGGTGGCCCTCGGGTGGGTCCCAGCAGTCAGGGGCAAACATTTTTTTGTGAAATACTAGTGGGCGTCCGGTGGGTCCTTGCTGTCAGGTGGAGGAATAATTATTTTCTGCGTAATAAGGAGGCACTTCCTTGCGGCTGCCATGGACCCAGCTGTCAGCCTCTCCACGTACAGTATTCTTCCGATGGAATTCGGTCGTTGACCACATTGACCACGCCACGCCGAGAGCACCACGGCGGTGGACGACGGCGAGGCCTAGGAAGGGGACAACGCAGAGCCGGGAAAGACGCGGCAGTGGATGCCCACGCAGAGAGGAGTACGAGGGTTCACTGGTTCGGCTGTGCTGCAGTCGCCACAGAATAACAGGGGGTGTGGGTAAGTGGAGTGAAGGGATGGCCTGGCCAGCGGTGGGAGTAGTATGGGGGCGGTGAGGCCTCCACGGTAGCACGGCCAGCCACGGGAGGCAGGAGCAGGCGGCACGACCGACGCTGCTTTGGGCGGCTGGAGCAAGAAGACCAGAGGTTGAAGAAGCACTACGGCCGTTGGATGGACATTGTACGGTCAGTCGAGCTAGAATCATGCATATTGACTAAGTTGACAAAGCCCTTCGTCCCCGTCAACTTAGTAGGCCCACTATACTGGGTCCCAGCTAGCAGGGGGAGTATTCATTTTTTTGTGAGTAATAAGGAGGCACTTCCTTGCGTGCAAATATATAGCTGGTGGGTCCGAGCTGTCAGTGGCGGTAACGTTTTTTCGTGAAATACAGAGGCCCTTTCGGTGGGTCCTAGATGTTAGGTGGAGGAATCATTATTTTGCGCGTAATAAGGAGGCATTTCCTTGCGTGCGGCCGTGCACCTAGCTGTCAGCCTCTCCACGTACAGTCCACTTCAGATGCATGTCGGTCGTTGACCACATTGACCACGCCACGCCGAGAGCACCAGGGCGGTGGACGACGGCGAGGCCTAGGAAAGGAACGGCACGGAGGCAGGGAAGACTCAGCAGTTGTTTTTGTTTCCCACGCGGAAGGGAGTACGACTGTACGAGGGTTTACTGGTTCGTCTGCCATCGCCGAAGAATAACAACAGGTGTGGGTGAGTAGAGGTGTCACATCCCTAGTCTGGTATGACCTAGACTAGCTAGTCATTTGTGCATCATGTTTATATTCCATTTAAATTTGAAATGAGGATTGGTGGAACCCTCAGAATCATTTTTGAAAATGACCCAAATAAAAATTGTTCCAAAAAGGTCCAAGGAAATGTTCATGTTGCCCTCTGAAAATATTGGACAGAGATAAAAATCAAACCAATATTTTTAGGAGCTCATATGTATTTATTTTGGGCATTTGGGATTAATGCATAAATATTTGCATTGGATATATATTAGTTATATATATTAATATATGTCCAAAAATTATGCCATTTATAAAGGAGCTCTGGAATAATACCACTAGCTTCTATAAAAATTGGCATAAGAAAATAAATTGATTTAGTATTATTACTAAATCAAAACATATGTCAGAATATTAGAAAAGAGACAAAAAGAGGAGAAACTTACCTGGGCCTCCTCCCTGTGCAGCCCAGCAGCAGCCAGCGCCGGCCTAGCCCACTGGCCCCCTCCTCTATCGTCTTCGTCCTCGACAGGGGGATGGGCGCGTGCCCGACGCGCGCGCGCTCCGCCGCGCCATGCCACCAGCCTCCCTGCCTGCCTGCCCTCTCCCCTCCTCGTCTGGATGCCCCGGAGACGCCACGCAGCTACCCCGACCTCTCTCGCACTCTCCCTCGCCCTCGTCCTCTCCCCCTGCTCTCTCCCTCGCACACCCGAGCGCCATCACCGCCGCCGCTCGCCGTTGCCGCGGCCACCGGCCTCCCCTCGCCCTCCGCCCGAGCCTAGAAGCTCCGCCTCGTCGTCCGCATCGTCCTCGACGAGCCAAGTGACCAGGGACGCGCTCCATCGCCGACACCGTCGTCTTCTTCATCGCCGGCCACCGTGGATCCCCATCGCCGCCCCGCCGTCTCCAGTGCGTCCCCGAGCCCGCTTCGACGGCCACTGCAACCGCGGTGAGCTCCGCCACCGTTTCCCCCTCTCCGCTTAGTCACCCGCACGCCGTAGCCCTTTCCCCACCACGGCCGAAGCTTCCCGCCGCCGTCCATGCCGCCGTCGTCGTCTCAGCCTGCCTCCGCCCAAACCGAGCACCCCATCGTGCTCCCGGTGCCACGAGGGTGCCACCGAGCCCCTCAGGTGGCCTCCCCGTGCCCCGCAGCCCGTTCCCGATCGAAGCCGAGCTCCGGCCGCCGCCGCGAGCTTTGTTCCGGCGAGCTCCGGCCTCCCCAGCTCCTCCCACCTGCCCCACCAGATGCGCGAGAGCCCGGGCTACGCCCCGGTGCTCTCCGACGCCGCCCCCGTGGCCTGTTTCACGGACGCCGCCGCGTCCAGAGGTCGCCGCCGACGACCTCGCCGGCCTAACGGGTGGGCCCCGTCGGCCAGGTGATTAGCTTAGTGCTAATCACCGTTAACTAACCCCCCCCCTGACACTGACAGTGGGCCCCAGCGCCACTAACCTTTTTAATTAGGATTAAACTAACCCTGTTTAACCCCTTGACACTGACGTGTGGACCCCACACGTCAGGTTTGACCCCAGTCAGCCGCAGTTGACTGCTGACGTCGTGTTGACGTCATGCTGACGCAGTTATCCTTTTTCTAGAATTATTTTTAATCAGGAAATTCCAGAAAATTAGCAAAACTTCAAAAATTCATATCAATTCAATCGTAGCTCAGATTAAAATAATTTATATATGAAAAATTATCAGAAAAATGCAATCTTTCCATCTGTACTAGTCTCATGCATGTCAAACCAACTTATACATGCTGAATATGAGAAAACACATTATGGCATATTAAGAGACTTATTTTAGAGTTGCATTTGAGCTTTTGGTTCAAATGGACTTCAAACCAAATGATTACTAGTTGCATTAGCTCAAACAACATCACATCTTCATGCCATGTTCATGCATCATATTGTTGCATATGTTTGTGTATTGATTGCCGACATTGTTTCTTCTCGATAGATCCTGCTCCGGAGTCTGTTCCAGAGTACCTGTCTGTGAAGCAGTGCCTCCTCTGTTGATTTACCAGGCAAGCAAACCCCCTTGTTCATTCCGATACAATCCTACTCTCTCGCTCCTGCTCTCAGTTATTGCATTAGGACAACAACGATTCATCTGCTACTTTGTGCTGCGGTAGTTGAACCCATTCCTCTGCATGACCTGTCATTGCCACAGTAAATAGTTGAAACCCACTAGCATGTGTAGGAGTTGATTGAGCCATGTTGTGTTCCTACCATGCTATGCCTGCTATTACTTAGAGTTGTGTCAGGTCTGATTCATTGGGAATGAATTGGAGTGTTATGATATGTTCCGATGTTGAGAGTGAAGTGTGTGAACACGATTTGGTAAAGGTAGCGGTGAGAGGCCATGTAGGAGTACATGGTGGGTTGTCTCACTGGAACCGTCCTTAAGCACCGAGTTCTATGTATGTTGTCCAATGACTCGATACTACCACACATTGGGCTCCGGGCGCTCCAAGCCCTCTCGACTTATTAACCGACTTGATCTCTGTCCAGGAGTCGCAACTAGTTTCTGGTGTTTGTAGGTAGTGCTATTTTTCTACCAAGTGGCACCCGGCAGGGTGGGCTTGGGACAGACTAGGCACACGTGGCCTGGTGTACCGAGTGGCACCCGGATGGTGGGCTCGGGAACCCTGCACACATCGTTTGGGGCCATGAGCGACACCCCGGCCGGATCTCCTTGCGGATGGAACCCGAATAGGCGATAAACCTGGGCTAGAGTCTTGTGTGGTTAGTCAGGTCGTGGCCGACACCCTCGCCAGGCTTCCGCTTGAAGGTTGCCGAGATACATGACGTGTACATGGCGGTAAGTGGCGAGAGCATGTGTGAAGAAGTACACCCCTCCAGGGTTAACATGATCTATTCGAATAGCCGGGTCCGCGGTTATGGACTTCTTGGATGCTTACATGGTACATAGACAACTTGAAGTGGATACTCTAAAAAGCTCAAGACAAGTGTGAGTGCTATGGATGGCCTTCTCGTAGGGAGACGGGGATGAATCCATAGTAGTGTATTGTGTGGTGATTAGTGGACTCGTGTGCGCCATATCACCTCAAGAAGTTCTGGTAGTCGTAGAACAGGTTAGCCACAGAGTCAAAGCTGGCTTGCTGCAACTAAACCCCACATTACCCCCTTGATACACATGCATGTATGATAGGATCTGATGTAAGTCTTGCTGAGTACCTTTGTACTCATGTTGCTTTATTTATGTTTTTGCAGCGAAGACTTCGGTCTTACTAGTGTTCTCATGGACTTCGACAAGTAGCTTGTACCTCAGCTACGATCTTGATCGGACGTTGTAGATAGTCAGGCTTTCAGCCTTTTTCATTTATAGATGTCTGTACTCAGACATGTAATGCTTCCGTTTGTTTCTTGATTGCTCTGAATGTTGGGTCATGTGACCCCTGTTTGTAATAAATGCTATGATGGCTCTTCTGAGCCTTTATCTATATGAGTTGTTGAGTTATGCTGTGATGCCATGTTGTACAGCACATACTTGCATGTTATGTGTACGTGTAATGTGTATTGCTATGTGTGGGATCTGACTATCTAGTTGATTATCCTTAGTAGTCTCTCTTACCGGGAAATGTCTCCTAGTGCTTCCACTGAGCCCTGGTAGCTTGCTACTGCTCCGGAACACTTAGGCTGGCCGGCATGTGTCCTTCTTCGATCCTGTGTCTGTCCCTTCGGGGAAATGTCACGCGATGAATACCGAAGTCCTGTTAGCCCGCTACAGCCCGGTTCACCGGAGTCCTGTTAGCCCAGTGCTACAGCCTGGATTCACTCGCTGATGATCGACACGTTCGATGCTGGGTCATGGATGCCTGTCCCTATAAGTTTGTGCCACTTTGGGTTTACGACTAGCCATGTCAGCCCGGGCTCCTTATCATATGGATGCTAGCGACACTGTCATATACGTGTGCCAAAAGGCGCAAACGGTCCCGGGCAAAGGTAAGGCGACACCTGTGGGGATACCGTGCGTGAGGCCGCAAAGTGATATGAGGTGTTACATGCTAGATCGATGTGGCATTGAGTCGGGGTCCTGACAGCAGGGATGGCTAGGCCAGTGATGGGAGTACGATGGGGCGGTGAGGCCTGCACGGCAGCAGAGCCAGCCGCGGGGAGGAGGGAGCATGCAGTCCCGCTGGCGCTTGTTTGAGCGGCTGGAGCAGGAAGAGCAGAGATTGAAGAAGCACGATGGCCGTTGGATGGACATCCAACAGTATACATGCCATCTGTGGAAAGCCTCAAATCTGTGGAAAACAGCATACAGCCCATCTGCCATTATTTCAAATAATTTACAGCCCATTTGCTAATTCTTACGGGTTTTTTGGAGCCCATATTCTTTTTATTAGCATTACAGCCCATATCCCTGTTAAAGAATTCATCTGATTAACCAGTTAACGTGCCGATTAATCCCTACTCATAGTGTCCCCGAGTAGCCGATTACCTGATAAATCATCCGATTAATTCATTAAATGGTTGATTAACTTGCCAATTAGCCTATTAATCCCCTACTCACCAGCCGACCGAGTAGCTACCAGCTAATGATTTCCTCAACAATGGCCCATATTGTGGCCACGGTTAAAAAATTATATGAAATTTTGCATATGTCGGTGCGGTCTGAACTGTTTTTAATCCCGAAATTTTGAGTCACATTCAGACTGATTTTTAAAATAAATGTATATCAATATAAAATCCAATAAATTGTCCACGCATAAAAATCAATGCAATTTAAAATCTCGAAATGAAAAAAAGATATTTGAAACTAATTGCCGGTTTGATGTGTTTTAAAAATGTACAGCCCATTTCTCACTACTGATAGGCCATTTTCTCGGCCAGCCGAATGAAGCTCTCCTCGTCTTGAAAGATTTGCAGCCCAACAGGCCTGATAAAGCGACTTACTTGACAAATCACAAAAAACTGGGCTAGCCATTTTCAGAAAGAAAAAAAACTACTGGGCTGGTCTGTGGTAAACATAAAAGAAAAGGCTGTCTAGACAAGCCAGAGTGTCCCGCACAGCCCAGTTGACACCCTGCTTCCGTCTCAAAAACAAATTAGATAAATGCCACTCCAATTATGGCGATTCATAAAAATGCCACTGCAATTTCCAAACTTTGGAAAATGCCACTGCAATTTTTGCAAACTTTGAAAAACGCCACTGCAGTTTGCAAACTTTGAAAAACGCCACTCCGGACTTTGAAAAATGCTACTAGAAATGAAATGAAATGGCATTTTTCAAAGTTTGGAAATTGCAGTGGCATTTCTCGGATACACCATATTTGGAGTGGCATTTATCAAATTAACCCAAAAAATAACTGGGCGAGCTGTTGGGTCCCTGGTGTCAGCCGCTCGTTGTGCAATTCTCTCGTTTATTGACTACGTTGACAATGGCATGGGACCCAGATGTCAGAAATCCACTAGGAGGATCCATTTTTTTTATTGGCTTGAAATAAGGAGGCACTTGCTTGCGTACTGCCATGACCTTGGCGGGTCCCTGCTGTCATCCTCTCCATGTACAATCATCTCCTGATTGTGTACGCATCAACTTGCTAGGCCCACAAGTCAGCCTCTAAACCCGTGGAGGACAAATACAACCCATTTAAAAAAATAACAGCCCATTCGATACGTTCAAACGGAAAGTTCAACATTGAGAGCAAAGTAACAGGTCTGATCCACATATAGAGTACTGAACTTCCATGTTGACAACCATCATAGCCAAGTTAACTATCTACTCCCACTAATACTCTAGTAGCGTACAAGTACTAACTTACTCTTAGCTAACCAGACGATGTCGGCCGCCATCTGTGGTACACGCTAAACGCCGGCATCGGCGTCGTGCGCCTCGCCTCGGACTTTCAAGAGGTGCGATAGGGCACGTTACTCGCGCGCGTTGGCCCTTTCCATGCCGGCATGGTCCACCAAAGCTTCGGCTTCCAAGCGGGAAACCCACTTGACGAGCTGGTAGTAAAAATCGGTGTCACGAATGTGTGCGTGCCCCACAGCCTCCAGGGCTATTTGTCAGGCGCCGGCCTCCACGTAGTCGGCCCAGTTGTGGGAGCTCTTCTCGCGACTCAGAGCGTCGGTGCACTGCTGCTCCATGTCCCACTGGCGGTGCAAATCCGCGATACACTGCTCCTCCGGTAGGCGGTCGCACTCCAAAAACTCCTGCTCCTCCGCCATGTGGTCGCGCTCCAACAACTCGATCTCCGCATTGCGATCTAAAGAAAGATAGAATGCCTCCTCCCTCCGTCTGCCTTCCGGTGAAAACCCGAACACTAGTTCCAGCGGTGACCGCCTCCGGCGTCGCCTACCGCGGACGAGCGGGGGCATGGCGGACGTGGCGAGCGACGTCGGGCTGGTGGCGGCTTATTAGGATATGGCGAGTTGGGTCACGGTGGCACCGGAGAAGGCCGGGAAGCAGTACTTATAGGCGGAAGGTAGCGCGACGGTCATCGGAATTCAATGCATAATGGCTTAGCGCGCCAGCTTGCCGTGGAAAACTAGAAAAACTGAAATTATGACTGTGTCATCCCGTCCTTTCTGGGTCGCGCGCCGGCATGGCGGTCAAACGAGTGCACTCGAATCATCTCCCTCCTTGTCAATAATGATTCCACGGATTTAAAAAGCCCGCAACAATTAAAGCGTAACTTTTTTCACATCAGTTAGCTGCCTTAATTACGGTCGGCTGCATGCAAGCACTCAGAATCGCTCGCAGCCAGTACGCGAAGCAGCATGCAACGAGTCGCAGCCGAGGGCACACATACAGCCACTTAAATCGCTGGAATTAATTAGGCTTAAACTTCTGCATGCCGTTAATTATTGACATGCCTTGGTCTTGCTACTTTGCTCATGGAATTAATTAGGCTTAAACTTCTTCAGAGGTAGGCATTTTTATCCGTGTAGGATCGATAGTGTAGCTTGTCAGTTTCTTCAGAGGTAGGCATTTTTATTCCAAAAACTGCCACTTCGCATCTTGCGTCGCAAATAAAACTGCCAGGAGCGCATTTGTAGGCTAGCTAGTGATCAATCAGTAACTTGTAAACACTGAGCGAACAGAAATAAGTAACTGGTAATGCATCTCAATGATTCATAGATCATATACAAATATGTAGCTCCAAAAGCAAAGATCAGCCACTTCAGATCTTGCGTCGCAACTAAAACTAACTAGTATGATTCCCATACATAATATAACATGTTAATGCATCTCAATGATTCACAGATCATATACAAATATGTAGCTCCAAAAGCAAAGATCTAGAAAAAACATATGTTCTTCCTACTAACATGGATGCTTCTCTTGGCCAACATTCAGTACAGACTGAAAGACAAATTTGTTTGTGAAGTCTACAATTCCTCTTGCAAACATAAGTGGCTTCACCAACAGCTGGAACCATGAGAATGAACCACACATGATGGAGGAACATCCACTGCAATATGATTTGGTCTTCTCTCGATCACACCGCGAGACTATTTTCGGAATACAAACTTTAACTTAGGCAAAATGATGCCCATTGTATAATCAGACCAAAGCAATGAAGCACCTAGTGTTGGCTAATAAATAGTATAGTACTACTTTTCTGCAGTCCATGAAGTGACTATCCAATCTTTCTGTGTCTATTTTCAAATGGCACTGCATGCAGTGACTATACTATTCTCTTGTGCAGTTCAACCAAAATTGCGAACACTTTGTTTGTTTGCCAAATAGCAATGGGCAGACATCTCTGTCTGCACAAATATCAAGCAGCTAGTAAACATATACCACACCTTGTTTTCGATTTAAACATGTCTCTTCCGCTTAGCATCTGTCATGTTCTGCACTTGACAATCTGATACAGTTATGTTTTGCCCTGGACAATTTCATACTGAATTGATTTGCTGGTTCAGAGCAGAAATATAGTGCCTATTCTTCATCAGAGCAAGGATATCCATGTTCGTAGTGATGGAAGAGGTGAAATTGATACAACCAAAATTGAGCATCCAATCATTGAATCTTGTCCTGCACCTCCAATGTAGGTCCACCCGGCCAATAAATTCACATGCAAACCACTAGTATTACTATCTAATGACAGTACAAAAAGAGTAGCAAGATAGTAGCAAACCATGTACCTTCGTAATGAATAGCTCATAGTGCCACCAATTGGATATGAAGGTTTGGAAAAAACATGCTCCTAATGTTGAATCAGTTGGACTTTTTGTGCAGTTCCACTAAAATCGAGCATCCCTGTTTGCATAGATATTGAAAGTGTGATTACTCTAAAAGTGGCACTAGTTGAAGCATAGACTCACAAATATAAGCATTCCAATTTCTTAACGGGAAAAGGTAGCAAGACTATTTCTAACCACCTATTTGAAGAAATAAATAAAGCAACAACGGCTAATGTCAGGAAGGCATACATAGTTTTTTCTGAAAAACTGAGCCATTCCTCACCTTTCCTCTTCTTTTAAGCAAATGTTGTGCAGTTCTACTAAAATAAAATGCCATCACCGCCTTGATAATTCAGTGACACTGTAGAAAAGGAAATGACTTAACATTACATCATGATGTCAGGTATGTAGTCGACATGCATTAGAGACAAACATATAGACCTCCTCCGATAACATAATGAACATTAATTTTAACAAAGGTGTGACTAGCATTACCGGGATAATTTGAGTGAACTCTACATCCTTTGTTCCTTAATATAAGACATTTTCGCGGTTCAATTTAAAGTACCCAAACGTCTAGTATTTAGAAAAACAGGTAGTAGTTTTCTTGAGCACATATCTGGGAAAGCTTGCCACACTTTATTTATGTCCATACGCTAATGCAACACCATTCGAATACTACAAATATACACTAATCCAGTGGCTGGTGCAACAGTAGAGTAGTTAGTTTATTACAGGGTACAGTACAATGGTTTTACTGAATAGATTTCAATAAACTCTAGCACTGGAAGGTTTCTATAAGAATTAACAATACAAAATGTAAAGGTAACAAGTTTCAGCATTTGTATACTAGTTGTGCATGAGCATTAAACCAAATACAAAAGTCTGAAGGTAACTAGCATTATTAACTAATGACAGTATAAAAAATTGCAAACCATGTACCTCCAAGGTAAATATCATTTCGAACTTGGTGGGACCATAAAAATTGCTATCCCAATCTTGATAATCGATCAAACATAAAAACTTGATCGGACAAATCAAGAGAACAGCCGGAGGAGGAGGTGCCCACTCTTGACCCTTCCTCTTGTCTTCATAATTGTCTGTGCAATGTAACCAAAATAAAATGACATCAGCGCCTTGGCATTTTGGTGACACTGTACAAAAAAATTAACTTATCTCATGAAAGTGAGGTATGTAATCTATAAGCATTAACAGTGGAAAAATCTGAAGGTAGTAACAAGTTTCATCGTTGGTATACTGGCTGTGCAACAGCATTAGAATGCCTTAGCTGAAAAATCATTAATACATCCGCAATCAACAACTAACCCTGAAATAATCGAGTGACATTAAATGGCATTGCTTAAATTTATCGGTGGCATTAGACTGAGAGCGGCATTAGTTAAATGTGGCATCACTTTAGCAGTAGCATTGCTTGACTTGACTACTGGCGTTATACTAACAACAAAAAAGTGGCAATAAGAGCATGGGAGTCCCATTCGGACAGTGGGCGCACCAGTACGATGTACCTCCACGGACGCAGAGTGGTGAGGGAGGTATGGTTGCCCAGAGCAACAAATATCCAGGCAGCATATGTGGATTATGTCCCATTTTTGTTCTCTTTAGCCACCTTTTTCCTATGCGAGGACAATAAACCGATCGACCTGGTCATTCTCTATTGCGTTGTCATGCCTTTCTACCCTTCTTCAACCAAGAGACACGAGACTCGTTCCTTAGCTACTGATTTACCCTTTTCAACCTAGATGTGGGTTCGATGCCTACTCTCTTGGACAGTACAGTCTCCCTTCCTTTCCTTATTCAACGCAGACATGGATTTGTCTGCATGAAGTAGGGTTTCCTTGAGTAGTGCAAATTATGGTTTTCGTCTGCGTGGCCAGCAGAGCAGAGGATAGCAAATTGGGAAGATGGTGGAGTGGAAAAAGATCCACATGCAACGACGTGGCAGATGGGGCAATAGAACAAGGTTATGGTTCGAAAAGAGGTAGCATACCCGAGGGTCGGCGGGAAGTGGCTTCGCTCGTGGTCGTCGTCCTCCGCACACACTACGGCAGCGAGCTTGGGGACGGAGGCCATCCCGCGCGGGCGCTAGGTTTGAGAGGACGGCCTTGTCGTCAGTGCGTGACCTCTCTCGCCGATGATGAGTGCGTCAACGCTGCACGTCCTTTTCTTCCCTGGTGGATCTATGACCACTGGTGAGGAGGGAGAGAGGGGTCGTCTTTTTTAGATCTGGAGAAAGCGCTCAAGCTCCAGCCTATATATCTTTTTTATACTACTAGTACTGGAGGTGGAGTAGTGGTAGAGTAGTTTATATTTTCTCTGTGTACAGTACCAGTTAGTCATGCTTCAAAACTGATCGGCATGCCATTAAAAAAATAAAGGTCGATAACTAATGCAGCACCTCGGGCCAACGCGGCTAGATCGCATTTTGCACGAGAAATTACACACCATGTTTTGTTGACATGTGGTCCCATTCCAACATATCAGTGAGACGACGGCGAGTAGTAGGATTATTTCCAAACGGACGTGTAGGACAGGGCGCCTCTTCGTGACCCGTGGCAAACTCGCAACCGTCCACCGACTCTTCGCCTTTCCCTCTTGATTTGGAACTGTTGTCGCGTGCTCTTCCTCTCCCTCCTCCATTTTCCTTCAGCCCTTCACCCTTTCTTCTGCCATTGTTCGATCGTCTTCTCCATGGAGGGAACAGGCCGGAAATGACCCCGTTTTTCTAGCCCCAATCTGAAAGATGACGTGGTGGAGGAACTCATTGATCGGTGCGACGTCATCACCTCGGCTAGCATGGCAGGTTCGTTCAAGCCCATTCTCGACTCAACTAATAACATCATTACAAAGAACCCAAGAGTCAAGGAGCGGTTTGATCTCCCCTATCTTCTTCGCCGTGACCCTGATGACTGGCGCCGGCACGACGGAGGCCTCGCCCTGTGCCAGTTGATGCCGCTTGATAATGATACGTATGATGTTAAGATGCCATCGCTTGAGAGCAAGGCTTGGGCGGGCGCAAATGGAGATTTGGTTGTTTACATTGGGTCCAACTGCGAGTGGGAACTTGTGAATGTGTACACTCGTGACCGGGTTCCACTTCCAAAAATCTCAGCAGACTACCCAGAGGTTGCGTTGAAGTTCATTTCATTGCTTGTTATTTGTTGTGTGGTGAAAACTTTAGTATTTATAATGTATCCTCGTTGTCGATGTGGGTTGATGACCTGTTGTATGTAATAAAATGATATGCCTATGATAAACTTACTAAATTTATGAATGGCTTTCGAGTCACTTCTCTGAGTGAGTGGTGCGACGAGGCAAAAAATATATTTTCCGAATACATAATTGTACATGCATTGCAACAGGTTATCAGATGAGGCCAATCAACAATAGTAGTACACTATTTGTACTAGCTTCACATGCTTCGCGCGTCGGGCGGGTGTTTTTACTGTAGCCATATGCTAATGTGTTCGTTGTACATAACCAGCACCTTGAATCCTCGATACTAATACTATATAGTAGGAGTAAGTAGTAGGAGTAGTAGGGTGGCATGGGCCAGAACAAGCATTCATGTCCAGGAGTATGGCACACGCCACCACCACGACATCCATCTGACACCATATTATTTCTTGGAGTCTGTGCTAGAGAAATCTCTTCAACCTCGTCGTTTCTCTAACTTCAGCCATCGCGCGGCGGGCGAGGTGGGAGTTTGCCGATAGTCGGTTTCCTTAACTGTGGTCCCACTTGTAAGGCCAACTCCACCGCACGACCCCAAATGGACCTCCGTTTTGCACGAACTCCAATGATAATTTTGACTAGAAAAGCAAGACCAAAGAAAACAAGAACCAAAAGAATACATTTTACTACTCTTGTAAGCTGGATTAGTGCCTTCTCGATGCATTCATTGTTGATCTGCGGAGGCTCGATCTTGCGTGCTTCTTTCTTCTTCGAGTGTAAATAAGTAGACGTTGCTTCCTCGCATCTAGTCTCATGTCTAGCCTCTATTCTAGTAGGAGTATCAACAAGTGCACTAATCTCATCTCTAGCCTCTGTGCTAGCTAAAAGTGATAGAACATCTACTAAATTGCGCTCTATCAATATATGGATGTACTCTTCTTCCCAATACAAAAACTTGCATCCATTCTACTCCCTCCGTTGCACAATACATGCCTTCTATTTGTCAATATATATATATATATATATATATATATATATATATATATTAGACATGTTTTAGTATATAGGTACATCCATTTTTGGACAAATGGAAGTCAAGTATTTTGGAACGGAGGGAGTACACAATAAAAAAATTTAAGTTAGCACAACTAGTCTAATCCGAGAGCACAACCGAAGATTTGTCGGGTTCTTCCTCCTTTTGCCGACACGTGGGACATCCAGCATCCAGGTCGTGTCATGAAAGAAAATAGAGTGGTAGTTGAAGCCACGAGATGTGCATCTTGGGTTAAACTGTAAATAGAATCTTACTACTCTTGAGTAACTCCAAAAGCAGCCACCAGAGATCTTTATTGGATTTGTTTTTCATCACCAGCACGTCGAGGTGAAAGATGTGCAGGTTCAGTGGGTCCTCTTGCGTTTTCACTGACATGTGGGGCCGCATGTGAGCAAACAGACGATGGGCTCCGCGCGTTCGCTGGCTGGCTGAGAAGAGAGATGGAGGAGGGCTGAGCACGGACTGCAGGAAATTTGTTCTACGTACCTCAATATGGCCCTGTTTGGATCATGGGGTTAGATCTAGTTTGGGTTAGTTGAAGGCTCAAATAACCCAAAAGTATCCAAACAGGGAGGGTTAGAGTGGGTTAGTTTCATCTAACCCAACTATCCCGGTGGAGAGATGCTTATTTGGGTTAGAGTGGGTTAGAAAATAACTCAACTCTAACTGTGTTAGAGTATCCAAACAGGGCCATAGGCTCGATATAGTGGGGTGGCATGGGCCATAACTCAGTAGCATTCACATCTAGCAGTACGACACACGCCACCCACACGAGTCCCATCCGATACCAATTTTCTTGGAGTCCATGCTACAGCCATCTCTTCTCCCTCCTGTTTTCTCAGCTATCCGACAAGATAATTACTGTAGCATCATATACTACTACATGGATTTGACGGAAAGATAAAAATATATACGGATCCATCAACGTTCAACGACATCCTCACACCCTAGTGCGCCGGGTCACCAACCGGCGTGTGAGGAGCAGCGACGTTGGCGGCGAGCTCAACGTGCTTCTGAATAGTGCCGGCTGATGCTCGCGCTCATCACCTCCATGGGTCTAGCTTCGCTTCTAGTCAACTGATCTTGTGATTCGAGTGATCACTCTTGCCCTTGGTTAGCGTGCGTAGGTGCGTAGGATTCCGTACTACTCCTCGGCCCTCTACTGCACATGCCTTTCGCTGTATGATAGGTGGGCCAGCCACCCCCTAGGCCCATGTGTCATTCACCCAAAGGTAGTTGCCGTAAGTCAATGAAGCTGCATCCCCCTCCGTGCTGGTGCAGTATAGTCATCTCACCAGACCTCTAGTTGGGGCCAAATGAGAGAAGTTTGATGTTTACTGGTTTATTGGTCCCCTTTGCATTTTGCGCCAAGTTTTGACCTTTGATTTAACTAATAAAATTTTAATGCATGTAAACAAAAATGGTGTGTAAGTCACCTTACGACAACCAAATAATCCCAAAATACTTAGGCACGGTGTATTAACTCCCTCCTTGTTTCTTATTTCGTGACATATCAACCAATGAGAGATGTGGGCCATGCATGCTTTCAATGACTTGAGACTACCAAACATGACATGCAGTGTTTAGTTCATTGCATGTAATCCTATTAGTACTCTAGTTAGCAAAAAAACATTAAGTTCTCTCGCCGATAGGAATAAAACACCATGTATTTATTTACAGAGGGAGTAGTACATTTTTTGTGACATGCATTACTAGATATTGCTAGTCAAATACTAAAATCCAGATGGACGTGGTAGTACTCCTAAATCCAGATGGTGGTGCTACTAGTACTAGTAATAGTACTACCAATGTAGTAGTAGGAGTACTAGCATTGTTCTACCCGTTGGTCAAATTATTACATGCTGCTCCTCACAGTGAATTGACAAGACCCTGCGCAGGAGATGACACCTGAGTATAGGCGCCATGTTCGGCATACCATAGTCAGCCTCACCATCTGCAGTCACTATCATCATGGCTGTAGAGCTAGCCTGCTTACAACTATCCCTGTTCGACATAATTTCCTGTGTGTAGATGCCCGTACATTGCACGGGACACCAAGATTGGGGGTGGACGGCTCCGGCAGTGGCCATCGCGCCAAATTTTTCCACGGCCTTCTAGATGTGGTGGGGAGGAGATAAGGATGATTGTGAGAGACAAGGAGTTGTTTATAAATAGGGAACAAGTGCGGGCATCTTTTTGCAAAAATGGAGAAGCATGGTTTGTATGTGTCAGATCTAGATTCGACGGCTATTGGTGAAAGATGGGAGGCACAACATCATCACCAACTCAGGACATGTTTGATTCGTAGGATTTTGAGAATGCAGGAATAGGACACGGCAATATTACAAGTTTCAAACTGATATTACAAATGTTAGGAGTAATGTTGCACCTACGAAGAGGGAATTACTAGGAAGTTTACGTAAGAACTTTCATTACTTTAGGTGGATGCAGCATTATCGTACAAACTAAAATCCACCGCCCTGACAAGTCACTAATGGGCAATTATGCTTTCGAGTCTCTGGCCACTTGATGTTTCAAAAACAAATTCAGCTTCTGCGGAGACTTTGTCACTTAGGCTTAGACGCTTGCGGTGATCAGCACACCATTCATTGTTGCACCAGAGAACGCCAAACCTCATTACCTTGAGCACACTTGCCTCCAGAACAAAGAACCTGGCCAATTTAATCTTAGATGTGTTGCCTGGTAGTCGATCAAATCAATTTCTGTAAGATGGAGATCAAGGCATTTGATGAGATTGTTATAGTGCAGCACATTTTTCACTTTCGGGTTTTTTTATCTACAAAAGAAGAGAACATATTAGAGCAGCTGGCTGCATAAGATTGCCGTGTCATCAAGAGGTACCAATATCATTCGCTCATACGATAGGGTTGGCTGGCTAGTGATATTTTTTCACTACAAAATTGGAAGAGTAAACCAGGACGGAGGTAGTACATGCTCATAGGGTAACCATAGAGTTACTGGAGTAGTCTAAGTTACTTTCCACTATGACTAGCCTAGGCTACTATAGTAGTATAGCATAAAAACGATGGAGGTGATCATGTAAGAAAAAATATTAAAAACATTTCTTTCGGTGCAGTGCATAGATGTAGTTTTGAACACTACACTTGTCATCGTAATTTGGGAAAATTACGAAAAAATTAAGCTACGTTGTGATTACCGTTTACTTATAGGAAAGAAGTTTCACCTCGATGAGTAGCTTCTCTGTGCACGGAAAGCATGTAAGGAATCCAACAACTTGATCCAGATTGGGGATGATAGATTTTAGTGCTAAGATCTTCACTGTGCGCATGGACTGGGTCAAGCTTGTGGGAATCATTTTCTGGAAGACGGTCGTAAATACATCAAGAAGAAATTAAAAAATGTGAATTTCAAGAAGACGGAGAAGAAGATGAGTGTTGTACCTAAACGATTACGGATCCAATAAAGAGTTCGGAGAATTTGGCAGACGAGTACACCAACGCTGTCAATTTCGGCGCGTCAATGACCTTGATTTTTGTTCGACCTTCTAGATCCAATACAAGCAATCTCTCAAGGAAAGGCGCATTCTCAATTACCATAACGTGGAACAGCTAGAGTGATCTCTTCCCAATTGATGTCTTGTTGCGGGGTCAGCAAGACACATAAATCCATCGAAGATTCGTCGAGGCGATGTGGAGGCTAATGAACCCGTGGATCTGCTCAAGACGAAGGTACTCGAGCACAGTACAGCTGCGAAGCAGGTGCTCCATAGCCTTCTTCGAGATGACAACGTTGAAGAGGTTGAGCTGCTTGAGTTGAGGGAGAAGAAGGACGGGCACGGCATTAATCTGGGAAAGATAGAAGGAGCTGAAGCTGGCGCGGTGCAGTGTTGGCGTGAGGCGGAGCGCGGACGGCGGCAGAGAGCGACATCGTCCAGCTTCAAAGCTGAGCTCCTCGAGCTGATCTAGGGCGGGGGATAAGAACCACTCGTCGAACTTGGGTTGGACCTTGCAGTTGGTACTGAACATGCGGATGTCAAGGCGTCTGGCTGGCCCAGGGTGCGATGAAAGGATCTTGGAGACTGCGGCCATGCGTTTGCAATCCCCGTCGCAGAGGCAGCTGTCGACCGTGAGGTTGGGGGGACGTAGCACCAGAGGGGGCGCCACCGCCGAGAGAGCAGGGCAGTCCACACGGCAGATTTTGTGGGGAGGAGGCCGATGATGAAGAGCAGCATGTCGTCGGGGAGGCTGCTGATGAAGTCCAGGCTCGCTAGATGCGGTTTTGGCTCAAGCCTCCTCCTCTTGTTGGCTGCCTCGCCGTCCATCTCAACCGGCGGCGACGCCGGTGTACACGTGTGCTGGTGTGTGTTGTGTGCTGGGTGTGCGCGAGTGCGTCCTTCTGTGCATGCCACCGTGCAGTGGTGAATTGTGCGCGAGTGCATCCTTCCCGTGCAAGAAGTTTTCCCTCAATGCGCCCTCAATTTACTAGCGTGCGGGGTGCTACCCCGAGTGGTTTCAACTTTGTTTACTTCACCGCGTGTCAGATGGGCCTCTAGTTTACTTATTTTCACCCACTGCCACATGGGCCAGCACACGAAGATACAGAACACGAGCTGACAAGGCAGCATGTGGATTGGTTGACCTGTCAACTAAACAATATACGGAGCTGTACGTTGACACAGTGAGCGTATAATCCGTCGGTATAGAGAGTTCGAGTGAGAGGGGAGACCCATGAGAGATAGCAGAGAGAGATAAAGAGCTACTCCCTCCATTCGATAATGTAGTTCCAACATTTTTTTAAGTCAAACTTTTGAAACTTTGACCAAGTTTATAAAGAAATTACTTATATCTACAATACCAAAGATAAATGATAGTATGAAGTAAGTACATGTTGTGATGAATCTAATGATCATTCCATATGTAAATGTTTTTCTCCACATATACCTGGTCAAACTTTTATGAGGTTTGACTTTTCAAAACATCCATATGCTTATGGACGTGACAGAGTCCCTAACTAGAGAGAGAGAGAGAGTGAGTGCAAAAAGTGTGCGTGCGTGTGTGAAAGAGACATGGACAACACACGATAAAAGTAGAGAAAAAGTGTGCGTGTCTTATGCAAACATATCACACATGCATCTTCGACAACGGAGGCAAGGTGAGGAGATAGTGTGTGGTTGTTTGGAACCGAGAGAGCAAGACCCCTAGCACGTGGCCAAGAGGGGTCTGACAAACAAGGGAGAGAGGTCGAGAGAGACGTACAGATAAAATGCAGACATGGGGAGGAGAGAGTGTATGTTTGTCATAGAGAGATCCCTGGAGATCGTGATGGGACTACATGGGTGGGAGATCGAGTGACAAGGTGTGTGCGCGATAGAAGATGCCCCGAGAGATATCGAGATAGACGTATGGATGGAAGGAGACAATGCGTGTATTCCTGATGGCTAGTAAGAGATAATCATACTTAGGAGGGGGGAGTGCTTGCGCCTATGATGGAGTGAGGGATTATGGTACTTAGGGGGGTGCGTGTCACATGGAGAGAGAACAAGGGCGGTGAGTGTTGGATGGGTCTATATGTATAGCACGAGCGAGACATGTGTATGTGTGAACCAGGGAGATATAAGGCCAGTTTGGCTTGCATCCTGAGCATCTTTTGCCTGGCCTGGGGTTGTGGCAGGATTTCATGCACGCTTGTTTGGTTGCTACCCTGTGAAAAAGAAAGCCCGCCTGGCCTGGGTTCCCTTGCACTTTAATTAGCCTGGCTGAACTCCAGACACTGCAAGTAGCCTGGCCCAGGCGACCGATTTCGAACGCCTGGTCGTGCCTGGTTGTGTGGCCACGAGGCTAACAGCAACATGGATGGATATTAGCATTAAATAATTGGTGCATGGATTGATTGATGGGACGTTGATGCTTTGCCTGGCCCAGGCATGAACCAAACGCTTCGGCAGCACACAAGCCTGGCCAAGCAGAAATATTTTACATCTCACGTCCACACCAGGCAGTACCAGCCATCAAGGCATGAGGGTAAGGTCACGAACCAAACTGACCAATAAAGTTTGAGAAAGATTGAGGAGCCCCGATAAGGCTGAGTGGTCCGTCAGATAGTTGAGAGGGGGAAAGAGATATTCCATCCGCTCGATAATGTAGTGCATGTACATTTTTTAGAAGTCAAACTTTGGAAACTTTGATCAGGTTTACGCCAATGTTATTTATATCTACAATACCAAAGATACATCATACAAAACTACATCTCATGGTGAATCTAATGGTATATGTTTGTCGTACTAGATGTAATTCTTTTTCTCCACGTACATGGTCAAACTTTGTGATGTTTGACTTTTCAATAAATCTATATGCTATGGACCGAGGAGAGTGCCTCAGTCGAGACAGATCAAGTGCGTGTGAAGGAGAATGAGTAAGTGTGCAAAAAGAGTATGTGTGTGAAAGAGAAAGTGACAACAAACGATAAATTAGACAGAGTGTGTGTTTTTTCATTTCTTATGCGAACATATCATGCATGCATCTCTGAGATGGAAAAGTGAGGCGAGGAGATACACGAAGATAGCTAGTGTGTGATTGTTTGCAACAGAGAGAGACACCCCTGTAGCACATGTCCAATAGAGGTATGGCCAACAAGGAACAAAGGTCGAGAGGGACACATGGATGGCATGGACACATGGGGAGGGAGAGAGGGTGTGTTTGTGGTAGAGCGATCCCGTCGAGATCGTGAGGGGACTATATGGGTGGAAGATCGAGGGAGTGCATGCGCGATAGAAAGATGCCCTGAGAGAAATCGAGATATACCATGCACATGTTTGTGATGGAGACTAAGATTAGCTAGTCATATACATATAGGGGGGACTGTGTGTGCCTACAATTGAGTGAGAGACCATCATACTTGGCTAGCTGGGCATGAGACTGTGTGTGTGCGCGTGTGAGATGGAGAGAGAACGAGGGGAGAGATAGAGTTTTAGATGGGCCTATCGAGTGCGAGTGAGATATGCATGTGTATGTGTGATCCAGGTGCATGGAGAGTTTGAGAGGGGGGGGAGAGCTCCGAGATGACATAGTGGTGTGTGAGAGAGTTATGGGCAAAGAGCCAAGGAATTTGTGTGCGTACGATGAGTGCACCCAAGATATCTAGCTTGGACTAGCTAGAGTATCATACATAGTGTGCGAGAGAGACCTATAGATGGTATATGCATGCGAACTAGAAAGACCCCCCACACACACAAAGAGAGAGAGAGAGAGAGAGAGAGAGATGGAGAGAAAGGGAGAGGGACCAACAAGGTTTTTGTGTCGGATGCATGCGACAGAATTGAAGATTGTCGGCGAGAGAGAGAGAGAGAGACAGAGAACAGGAGTCCGGGAGAGGGGGAGGTCGCATTTTATGCATCAAAGACTGATATAAACCATGTTTCGATATAAACTTGCATTCAAATATTTAAATTAGAGAACATGTTGTTTGTAATCCACACATGAACGGATATATGCGTATATCAAACAAGTTCATTAATTTGACTTTCAACATGTTCATGGAGTACTATAATACTGTACAACATGCTACTCGATTGAGGTGTTCAATTTTGGATTTAGTTCACTATTTTGACCTACTGAATGAGCTATTTCATTGAATCGAGATATTTCATTTTGGGTTTGATTCACGTTTTAGAGTGGGTCAACTATTTGTCATATAGTAAATCGCTAGCAACGAGCATGTAAAAACACATTACTCCCGAGCATCATCTCTCCATCTAAAAAAGAAGTGGCAAGCTAATATTTCAAAATTTGATCTGAATCGACTTGGTAAGGTAGACGTGGATGCTCGTTCTCCCAAAATTTTAACGAACCGTTAAACATCCTCTCTGCTCGGTGGAATTCGCCCGAGCAAATAAATGGTAGACGCGAAATTACCGTCCTATGTGGGACATGTATCAATTGGCCTGTTGTACATCGAGGGTAGGTTCGTAACTTCATCCAAGCGTGCCTTCTCCTCGGCCGAAATGGCATGTGCCGAATAATTCATAAACCATGGTCGGCAAAACACGCTCTCCTCGCCCGAAATAGCTCGCGCCCACTATTTCAAAACACGCTCTCCTCGCCCGAAATCGCTCGCGCCCACTATAGTTCAAAACATGCCCTCCTCGCCCGAAATCGCTCCCACCCACTATTTGTGGAGAAGCAAAGTTACTCTACTATCCCCGACCCTCAGTACACAGACCCAAGCCGAGAAGCATATAGGCAAGGGTAGAACTGTAACTCCCCCTCACATTTCAGACAAATGCGTCCGTAATACTATTCAAAATTTTAAAACTATATGCTTCTCCACTCCCCCTCAAAATTTTAAAATTTTAAAACTGTAACTCCCCCTCACATTTAAAACTATATGCTTCTCCACTCCCCTCCCAATTCCCGCCCGCCCGCCCCCATTCATACCTCGTGGGCGCCAAATCACCTTCTCCCCGGGAAGCTCCCTTCTCCTGAGCTGCGAAACCTCAGCCCCACCTCCATGGCGCCCCCCACCGCACCAATTTCGCAGCCACCCTCCTCCCTAATGCCAGAGACGCTGTCCATTTGCCGTCGTGCACTGGGTCGTGTGCCTCTTACTCCGTGCTGCTGGTGCTACCTTGACGACGATCGCGTGAACCGTACCGGAGCCGATTCACCCTCGTCGTTGTTCACGGCGCTGGAGCGGCTCCAACTTTGGATCCATCCAGAGTCCTGGCACTGCTTCCGCGTAGCCATCGAACGTCACGACATTACTCTTTCCCTGCCACCAGTCGCCACCGCAACCGCGCCGGCCTCACCGACTCGGCAGCTGGACCTGCCTACTTCACCATGTCACCAGATAGGTCGCACCCTCATCTCAAATCACTTTATTTAGGCGTCAGTTGTTTGAATTTTTATTCTTGGCCAATCGATTCCCAATGGGAAGCAGCACCCCTGGAGGCGGTGGAGCTCCTAGGCTGCCGGTTGGCTGGTGTCTAACGTAAGTGAGGGAGTCCTGGATTGGGGGGTCTCCGGACAGCCGGATTTTATCCTTTGGCCGGACTGCTGGACTATGAAGATACAAGATTGAAGACTTCGTCTCGTGTCCGGATGGGACTCTACTTGGCGTGGAAGGCAAGCTAGGCAGTACGGATATGCATATCTCCTCCTTTGTAACCGACCTTATGTAACCCTAGCCCTCTCCGGTGTCTATATAAACCGGAGCGTTTTAGTCCGTAGGACAACAAACAATCGTACCATAGGCTAGCTTCTAGGGTTTAGCCTCTCTGATCTCGTGGTAGATCTACTCTTGTACTACCCATATCATCAATATTGATCAAGCAGGATGTAGGGTTTTACCTCCATCAAGAGGGCCCGAACCTGGGTAAAACTTCGTGTCCCCTGCCTCCTATTACCATCCGCCTAGACACATAGTTTGGGACCCCCTACCCGAGATCCGCCGGTTTTGACACCGACATTGGTGCTTTCATTGAGAGTTCCTCTGTGCCGTCGCCAGAAGGAAGGATGTCTTGTCTCGTCTTTAAAGATGGTACTACTATCGGGGGAACTTTGGTTGTTGGCCAAACTCTCCGGCTAGGCGGTTTCATCATGACTGCCTATTCGGCCGCCGCGCCGACGATGACTTCTCGGGTCATCGAAAACGGCCTCCATGTCAAATCGACACTCGCCGAACAGATGGATCCAATGGAGCTCGCCTCCTTAAACGAGCTCTTGGACCGCATCGCCGCCTTGGGAGTCGCTACGGACTATGATCGGATTGGGCTTAAACCCGATCAAAGGAAGATTAACTCTCCACCGGTCACCCATCATGTTGCAGTGGTGGAGGAACAATGCGGTGACCTTTCCTCCATCTTGAGGACCAACTATGTCTGGATTCCCAAGCTCCCTGAGCCGGACGCCCGTTCGCGGGAGGACAACACCCGATCCCTGAACTTAGAGTCAGGCAGCGGGCCAGGATTATCGGGTCACACCCCGGAACCGGAACTTCCATAATCGGAAGCACCGCCGTGCTCCCTTCAGCTTCTCCGCAAGCTCTGCAACGCTTTCTGGCAGGGAGATGGACAGCCACAAGGCCTGGGCAACACCCTGCATCACCTACCGAACTTGTTCGTGCAGATGTGACAGCTCGGACAGAAGATCACCCGCAGACCCGGGCATTTCCTCCGCGGGACGACCCATCAGCATACCTACAGACATAACACTGTTAGTCAGCTTCTTCGCCGAACTCCTTTAAAAGGATTCGTTCAAACACTTACTAAAAATGTCGCGCCGAAGCCGCTTACTCTCCTTCTCGGAGTCCGCAAGCTGGCCCGGAACGTCTTTTAGTTCCACGTTCAGCTTAATATTGGCGTCTTGGAGATTGTTTTTCTCCTGCATAACCTCAGTCAGCATGTGTTTGCCAGCCTCTAGCTGTCGCATAACATGCTGGTCCCCCGGATTTTCTCCGGATTCATCTGCAAAATCAATTGTTAGATCTGCAGACACGCCGCACACTATGTGGTAACCATCATTCTTTAAAGTAAATGTTACCAACGGGAGGCTTTTTCTGTTCCTGCAATGCGGCAAGAGCGGCCCGCAGTTGGGTCTTGCATTCCTCCAGCTCCTGGGACAGCCTAATATTCTTCTCTGTAAGAACATGCACATTAAAGATGATCCTTAAATCAGTTCTGCTAACTATTTCAAGTCTCAGGGGCTACCGATACATATAAATCACCAGATTTACTCACCCGTACATTCTTTACATACTGATCCGTGGCTCTAGCTAGACCATCTTGAGCAGCACGGAGGTACGCCTCTCTAGAATTGAAGGCGTCGAACGCCTCTGGTGAGAAACAAGCGTCGCGGAGTATGGCCCGGCGGCGCCTATGATTCATGGCGCTTTCCACTTCTGAGTTTGTAGCGGATAATCTAGCTGCATCCTCTGTAGGGGGATTATCCGGCGCCTGCCCCATATCAGCTTCCACCTCCATGTCTGGTCCTGGCACCTGACTGGTGGAAGCTTGATTGGTAGCATCGCCGGACATATTCCGGCGAGCGTTTTTTCTGTTAAAGAAACGCGGGCGCCATTACATTTTGAGAAAGACGACAACCACGGAGCAGGGTTTTTCCTATACCTTTGCGCCGGTGTCTCCGTCCTGACCGCCTTCCTTTTTGGCCTACCCGGCCTCGGTGCCTCTTGTTGGCGAGTTGCTGCGGGTTTGGCAGGGTGTCCCGAATGCCTTCCCTGTAAAAGATACCATGTGTATATGGTGGGTGAAGTGCCTAAAAGGGGATCCTAGTTTTGGAGTTGGGACTTTTTGATTTTTCTTACCTGCGATGCAGGGAGCAGTCCGAGATAGTCGGCCGTAATGGCCACCAGGGCATCGTTGCAGCTTAACTGATAGAACTACCGGTCTATCAGTTCCATGGAGATAACCGGATCTTCTTCAAGTCCGGAATCGAGGGCCCGGTCAGGGTCCTCTGGTTGTGGAGAAGGGTTGCTGACCTCCTTTATGGCTTTTCGCAGTTCCTGTCGCAAAGTGGCAAGGTGAATACTTACGACTAAGAATGCAGGAAAAATGGGGGCGGGGAGATATAACTTACCCAGCTTGGAGGATTGTACATGGAGAATCCATCTCGTGGCTTGATGCGGGTCAACTCCTCTTCCTCACCCTTGAACAGTTCGGACAGAATTTTCGCTAGAGCGGCAGCATTGTTCGGACCCTTACGCCCGCAGCGGGTGGCGTCATCCGCCTCGTTATAACACCACAAGGGGTGCCCACGATATTGAAGTGGCTGCACTCCCCGCATATGCAAATCGACATAACTTCAATTATTGTCAATCCTGATCGAGCCAGTGCTTTGATCCAGTTCATCAGATAGAGGACTTCTCCGTTGTCTTCCGTCTGGGGGCTCCGTGGGCGCCAGCTTCGGTGCTTCTTCAAAGGATCATTGTTGAACTCAGGAGGACCCCGCCGAACAGGGTCCGGAAGGGGGACGTCCTCCATATAAAACCATTCTGAAGGCCAGTCTTCGGACGGCTTCTTTGGCGTACCAGACAGGTATCTGGTATCGGCGATGCACCATATTTCGGCTCCACCCACTTGATAAAGTGATTCCCTCTGTGTGCGAGGGACAAGGCAGAATAGCCTTTTCCACAACTTGAAGTGAGCCTCGCAGCCCAGGAACAACTCGCAGAGAACAACATAGTCGGTGATATGTAGAATGGAGGCAAGGGTGAGATTGAGTAATTGGAGGCCGTAGAACTCCAGGAGCCCGCGGAGGAACGGATGAATTGGAAATCCGAGTCCCCTTAGTAAATAAGGAACAAGGCAGACCTGTTCCCCCATGGAGGGACAAGGACAGCTCTCCGCTTGTGCCCCGCCATTGTAGGTGGCAAGCCCGGCTCGAACGGGCACCATATACGCCGGAGGGAGAAATCCCTTAGTCTGCAGCTCAAATAATCGACTGTGCGGGACTGAACACCTCTCCCAATCACCGGGCTTAGGGCTATGGGGGCGGGAGGAGGAGCTGCGGAGGTCGGCCATGCTGGAATGGATCTTTCCGAAACGCGCTCTGATGAATTCTTGCTGGGGGAGGATGGTATGGATCAGATCTAAGAATCCCCATTCCTTTAATAGACAATTTATTTATCTGGCTAGGGGGTGAAGGTAAAAATGCCTTGGCGCCTCATATTCATTCGACGCATGGGAGAAAGCCCTTATTGGGCACAGAAGCCAGGAGGTTCAACATTTATGGAGCCGGGCACTGCTTACGAACACTTGAAAGTTGGAGAAGAACCCGCCTTGCAATGCCGAAGACAACACTGCGCGCCGGACTCATCATCATTGAAGCCTGGTTCGGGGTCTACTGAGGGAGTCCTGGATTGGGGGGTCTCCGGACAGCCGGATTATATCCTTTGGCTGGACAACTGGACTATGAAGATACAAGATTGAAGACTTTGTCTCGTGTCCGGATGGGACTCTACTTGGTGTGGAAGGCAAGCTAGGCAGTACGGATATGCATATCTCCTCCTTTGTAACCGACCTTGTGTAACCCTAGCCCTCTCCGGTGTCTATATAAACCAGAGGGTTTTAGTCTGTAGGACAACAGACGATCATACCATAGGCTAGCTTCTAGGGTTTAGCCTCTCTGATCTCGTGGTAGATCTACTCTTGTACTACCCATATCATCAATATTAATCAAGCAGGACGTAGGGTTTTACCTCCATCAAGAGGGCCCGAACCTGGGTAAAACCTCGTGTCCCCTGCCTCCTGTTACCATCCTCCTAGACGCATAGTTCGGGACCCCCTACCCGAGATCCGCCGGTTTTGACACCGACATTGGTGCTTTCATTGAGAGTTCCTCTGTGCCGTCGCCAGAAGGAAGGATGTCTCGTCTCGTCTTTAAAGACGGTACTACTATCAGGGGAACTTTGGTTGTTGGCCAAACTCTCCGGCTAGGCGGTTTCATCATGACTGCCTACCCGAGATCCGCTGGTTTTGACACCGTAGTAAGGGTGCGGGGCCGCAAGTTCGCCGCGGAAGCAGTGCTTAGATGGCTATCTTTTAGAGTTGCGTGGGTTGAAGGTACTGCCGCCGTTGGATCTGGATGACGGGGAGTCTTTGTGGATTGGCCTGGGGGCGGCGCAACCACGGCAGTGCGGTGGGGCGGGGAGCGGGGTTTTGGTCGGGGTCACGGACGGTAGAGGTAGGCTGCTCTACCGTTGGTCGCTGGCTCTTCAGGTGTCAGGACCCCGATTCTAAGTCACATCAATCTAACCGGTAACATGTCATATCACTTTGCGGCCTCACGCACGGTATTCCCACGGGTGTTGCCATACCATGGCCCGGGACCATTTGCGCCTTTTGGCTCACGTATATGATAGTGTCGCTAGCATCCATATGACAGAGAACCCAGGCCAACATGGCTAGTCGTGAACCCAAAGCGGCACTAACCTATGGGGATAGGCATACATGAATCACATCGAGCATGTCGGTCAGCGACGTGTGAATCCGGGCTGTAGCACTGGGCTAACAGGACTCCGGGAACCCGGGCTGTAGCAGGCTAGGCAGGACTCCGGATGTCACCGCATGACATTTCCCCGAAGGGACAGACACAGGAATGAAGTGAAACACATGCCGGCCAGTCAAGTGTCCTGAGCAGTAGTGCTGGGCTAACAGGACTCCGGTGAACCGGGCTGTAGCGGACTACTATGGCTCATGGAAGCACTAGACTACATTTCCCCATAAGAGAGGCTGCCAAGGATAAACAACTAGATTGTCGGATCCCACACATACCAAGCATTTCAATCATACACACAATATGCTCGATATGTGTAAATACAACATGGCATCACAACATAACTCTACAACTCAAGTATTATTCATTAGGCTCCGAGGAGTGAGAAATACAAGCATGGGTCTCATGACCCAACATTCAGATCTCTATAAATGAAAAAGGCCGAGAAGCCTGACTATCTACCAGATCCTGCCGAGGGCACAAGATCGAAGCTGAGGGTGGTGGAGTTTAACTGCAGCAAGCCAGCTTTGACTTAGTAGCTAACCTGAACAACGACTGCAAGCAACTCTTTTGTGGTGGCGCACACGAGTCCACATATTCACCATTCAATACACCACTATGTATCCGCTCCCGTCTCCCTACGAGAAGGCCATCCATAGCACTCACGCTTATCTTGCGAGTTTTAGAATATCCACTTTCACTTGTCTATGAACTATTATAGGCAACCCAGAAGTCCTTTACCGCGGACACGGCTATTCGAATAGATCATTTATAACCCTGCAGGGGTGTACTTCTTCACATACGCTCTCACCACTTACCGTTGTTTACACGACATGTACTCGGCAACCTTCAAGCGGAAGCCCAACGAGGGTGTCAGCCACGGCCTACCTAAACACTCAAGTCTCTAGTCCAGGTTTATCGCCTATCTAGGTTCCATCCACAGGGAGTCCGGCCGAGGTTTCCACATACGGCCCCGGACGGTGTGTACAGGGTTCCGAGACACCAAACGAGCGCCCGGCATGCCCGGCCATGGTGTATCTACCGCATCATAGCCCACCCCTAGGGTCAGCGCTATGCACGGCCGCCAACACATATCCTATAAACACCAGAAACTAGTTGCAACTCCTAGACAGAGGACAAGGGTGCTCAAGAAGCCGAGATGGTCCATTGGTTTCGGGCCCAATGCATGGTAGTAACTGTTTCATGGATCACAAACACAGAACTCAGTTCCTAAGAACGTTTTCAAGGAGACAGCCCACCATGTACTCCTACATGGCCTCTCACCACCACCTTTACCAAATCGTGTTCACACACTTAGCTCTCAACAGTAGGACATGTTTACACACCTCTGATTCATCCCCGATGAATCAGACCTGACTCAACTCTAAGCAGTAGCAGGCATGACAAACAAACATGAATGGGTAGGCACATCAGGGCTCAAACAACTCCTACTCATGCTAGTGGGTTTCATTTATTTACTATGGCAATGACAGGTCATGCAGAGGAAAAGGGTTCAACTACCGCAGCATGTAACAGTTGAATCACCGTTGTCCTAATGCAGTAAAAGAGAGCAGGAGCGAGAGTGGAATTGTATCGAAATGAACAAAGGGGTTTTGCTTGCCTGGCACTTCTGAAGATATCATTTGGTCTTCATCAGTGTCAACGATCACAGCGTCGGTACAACGTCTATCGAGAGGGGACAACCACCGGCAATAGAGAATGAACATAATCAATGCAATGCACAATATGATGCATGATCATGCCATGTCAATATGCTGTGTTTTGAGCTAATGCAACTAGCAACATGTTAAATGGAGTTGGTTTGAACCCTAGGTTCAAATTCAAACTCCATATGTGAGAGTTTAAATTCCATTTATGTGAATTGGCCTAAACAGCATCCATAAGTTGTTCTAACATGCATGAAAATGCCATAAACAGATTCCTTGAATTTTGCTGATAATTTTTCATATATAAATTATTTCATTTGGAGTTACGGTTGAATTTCTATGATTTTTCGAAGTTTAGGCAATTTTCTGGAATTCCTGGATTATTTTAAAATCCAGAAAATCACTTACTGCGTTAGCATGACGACAGCACGACATCAGCAAGGTCAACAGGGTCAAAACTGACCCGTGGGGTCCATTGGCTAGTGAGTCAGACACTAATCCCGCGTTGACTTGGGCTTTGACCCGGTGCGGGGCCCGTTGTCAGCGTCTAAAAGTGGTTTAGCTGGCAGTGATTAGCACTAATTACGCGGCCGCGTCAGCATGCCGGAGTTTGGCCGGCGGCAACCTCAAGCCGCGGCGGAGTCCGCTCGGAATTGAGCTACGGGCGACGGTTTCGGGCGAGGTTTGCGGCTATGGGTTGCTGGCACACGCGCACATCCAGTGGTGGCAGCGACCGGAGATGGGGTGGCCTGTAGTGGCGGCGGCGAGTTGGGCGGTGGCCGGAGTTCGGCCGGCAATGGTTTGGGCGATGCCGAGCAAGGGAGGAGCCGTGGTTAGTCGTGTTCGACTCACGGAAGTGCGGTGAGTGCAACGGTGAGCTCGAACGCCAAGTTGCGCGGTCGTAGCTACGATGGCGACATGGCCGGCGGCGGGGAGTTTCGGGCTTGATCGGAAGACGGGGCTAGGGAACAGGAACGGAGGGGGAGAGCGAGGCGGAAACAACAGGAGCTCACAGGGAGGTCGAAGAACGGCTCAACGGGCTTGGGGACGTCCTCGGTGGCGCGAATCGACCGGCGGTGACCCACGGGTCCGAGGAGGAAGAAGAGCTCGGGGTCGTCGTCACGGAGCTCCTGGCAGCGCTTGGATTGGTGCAGAGGACGCGGGGGTCGAGGCGGTTCCTCTGGACCCATCGGGGAGGCACAGGATGGACGGTGGCCGCGGTAAATTGCATTGGCAACGACGAGCTCTGCTCGGGTGTGCTCGGGAGAGGGAGCAGAGGGCGAGGGGGAGAGCGGAGAGTGAGGGAGAGGAGCGAGGGGCCACGGGTCATCTCCGTGGCGTCGCTAGAAGGCCCGGGGAGGAAGCAGGAGGTGGCCAAGGCGGCATCGGCGCGCTCCAGCGAGCTGCTTCGTGCGCTGGCGCGGGGAAGAAAACGCCCGTGCCCCTGGTGGGCTTGCTGGGCCAGCTGGGCCGCCAGGTGGCGCCAGGTAAGGAAACTCTCTCTCTCTCTCCTTCTATTAGTTTTCTGTTTTCTATTTATTTGATATGTTAGGAATTAGCAATAATACTAACTCATTTCCATAAATCCCGGGATATATTTTGGGCTTTATTTGAAATATTTACGACTGCCCAAAATTGTTTCCAGGATTATTCGAGCATTTAAAATATTTATATTGATTAAATGCCCAAATTCAAATACCTAGTGATTTAATTCAAAGCCCAAATGTGTCCAGCAAAAATGCAAATCATCTTGGGTAGATGCTTCCACCTTAAACCAAAGATGATGAACATTTTTAAAAGGCATTTTGAGTTCATTGAAAATATTTTTATTTGAAACTATTTGAATTGCATTTGTGCTAGGGCTTGACCATCCCCATTTGAGAGTTTCATAAAACTTAAACATGATGACATGATGATCATGCAAGGTTAAGCAAAGGCTAAGGCTAGGGCTGTGACAACTCACCCCTACTAAACAAGAATCTCGTCCCGAGATTCATGCCGTGAGGTAAGAAGACAGAGGGACACAAGCTAACACAATGTTCACGTTCCAGACGTCTTTCTCGAGGATGTTGATTCATTGCATCACCTTGATCTCGACGTCTTGCTTTGAGAACTACATCCAACATGACAACGAGTAGAAAGGGAGAATTTAAGAAGAATCAACCTTCCTGGGATTCGAGCAACTTAGGATCATCTTAATGATCACAAGATCAACTCATGGAATGAGACATAGTAACATCTCTCGAGCTGAGACACGAAGCATACACCTAAAGGGATGGAGTGAAACGGTTGGCGAAGGTTCACTAGGTAGGCAACCATTCCATACTTGAATAAGATGGAGCATGAATTCCAAAGTAGCAAGGAGATATTTGCCATGATTTCGTAACGTGATACCTCGGGGAAGGTGACTCGTAGAATTATTCCCTTAAGTGGCAAAAAGAATTACTTTTGATTCGGAGATCATTGAAACTCTTTATACCAGCCTAAGGCAATCACAAACGATCATTTGAAGGAGTTCGAAAGAATGACATACTCGGACTAGGATGGATGATGTGGACTACCTTGTTGAAGACAACACAATGGATGATTTTTTCTTATCATCGGAAATGGATGAGACCCATGGTAAGTCCACTTTTGAAGATGATCCTGAACAACAACTACTGAGGTGCAGGCTGGGAACAAAATGCAAATGTTGGGTATGATTCTGGTAACTGGGGAAGAGCTCAACAGTCGAGAGTGAGTCCACTGTTTGAAAAGGTTATAACATAACCGAGGAAACTGGAAGCAAATCCCCGTTAACGCCAATGGTAAAACCTGGTGCTTGCGCGTGCTCTCAAGAACTTGAGCATCTCCATATTCATCAAGGTTTTACCAATATCTGTGTCAAGGATCCTGGCAACACAACATACCACCATGATGAATGGTGATGGATGATGTAGATGCAAAGGAAGATAACACTTTCTTAGATTTCACCTTAGCGAGGCCAAGGAAACAAAATCTGGATGATCGACCGAGAGACATTTAGCACTCCACTTCTAATGTTCTCCTTGATGTGCTAGGATAACCCATTTATTGATATGGTTTGGTATCTAGGACATCAAGTAAAAGGTCAGACTTCGGGAGCACAAGAATCCGCAAGGATTAACTACGGAGGTAAATCCTACGAAATCCTCATGGGGAGGTGGCCAACTTTCTTCAATCGAGATACTACAATAATAGGTCTTCCGGCTGGATGTGTTGGCCATGACATCCACTTTACCGGTTATCGAGGGACCAATATTATAGTTCTTGGAAAATGCTCCAACCATCATATCTGCCTGAGATTCAGATCTGGTTGGTGTCAGGATATTCCAGACTCATCGAGTCTAGAAAGGAAAATGGAAGTTTGCAACACAAATCGATGAGACGACGTTGCGAGATTCTCGGGGAATGAACTGCGATAGCAAGCCCCAAAACATGAGCTGGTTCTGCTACAACATGTGAACACGTTGTCCCAGACAAGTATGACCACATAGTAGTCTTATAATAAAACACTACCGAGTTCTGGTGGGGAACCATCATTGAGGATATCGAAATCTTGTGCATGACCTAGGATAGCACAACAACTTCTTTTCCTAGAACAGGTCAATCAGTGGCTTAGTGTGCTATGGAATTCATATGGAATGAAGATGATCAGTCTATCAGACCATGGAATACTTCACACATGCATGACTAACTTGGGATGATTCCAGAGGAAGCAAAACTAACTTTCTCGAACTCACGGCGGCAACTTGCACCAAATGCACATGAATCGGAGGAAGTCACTTCTTTCATCCAACATATGCTTCATGAGCTAGCATGAAGAGATGCTTTCAAAAGTTTCCAACACTCGCTTAATGTTCGACAAAATCATGGAGAGGACATGGATGTTGTCGATGGGCTCAACAACAATTCATCCAGGTTTCCCTATAAATGTAAATCCATAATTAAGTGAACACGGTGATAGCATTGGTCAGACCCAAAGAATATAATGATGTATGCTCGAGGAATCAACGACGAGTAGGACAACATTATGAATATCGTTGGTTCTGATTTGATTTGACGATAGCCCACACTCAAATCAAAGTTTGGGTAACATAATAGCACCGACAATTGATCACGAGGATCAATTGATGAAGATATCATGTTTCTCCAACACACACACGCACACACGCAAGATATCCCTTTGGAATGAACTGAGTCAGACAAGCTTTTATCTTTCAACTCTCCAAGTTGTTGTTTAGCTTAACCAACTTGCTCAGGGTATCCGACACGGATTCTTGGAGAAAGGACGGTTTGGAGGAAAACCAACATGATCACAAACTCAACATAGCGGACAGGTGACAACCTGGTAATACTTCC
Source organism: Triticum aestivum (assembly GCF_018294505.1). Taxonomy (NCBI): domain Eukaryota; kingdom Viridiplantae; phylum Streptophyta; class Magnoliopsida; order Poales; family Poaceae; genus Triticum; species Triticum aestivum. The sequence continues at coordinate 209,689,903 of NC_057809.1, forward strand.
AAGAAGATATTCGGAACATCACGAACCACCGATATGTTACTAAGCTCGAGAATAATCTTGCTTTTCAGGGCAAGACAATGTGATCAAGAGAGTGATGGATTGACACACTCCTAACACATTGGTCGAAGAGTGCACCAGAAACAATGATTAGGTAGCACAATCTACCTTAGAACGATGATTCAATAACCAACATGCTAAGAATGAAGTTATTGTCCTTTAACTACCAAGCAACGGGGTTGCTAGGAGTATTGATTTCACACATCACGATTCACTTGTCGACATTCCGGTTGCAACAACACGGAAACCGAGAAATGAATAATGATGGGGAGAGTATCACTACGTCAAGAATTCATGAGAGATGCTGCATTTCCTATGACAATCCTGACATAAAGGGGGTAATACTTCGAGGTAGAACAAAACAAAAGCTGGATTGGCATTTTGATCTGCGGAATACAACTACTTTGACCAGTCCAAGAAATGGATGAGGTGTTGGAGTTTGTTTCTCCTAGTCATTCCGGAATAGAATGGCTCGATGGACCACAAGAATAATAGGCATTACTAACACGAATGCATGACATAAACTTGGCTATCAACTGATAGAAAAGGATCAGAATACAACTACAGAGGGACAACTCAAAGGAACATATATCTTTCTGAGTTGTGGATGCATAGGTTAGTATGCCTAACAAGTTCAACATATTTCTTCCGGATAACCCATGCTGAGAGGTAGGACTGGCAGAGTCACAATTATGAATGGAGAACTCCTCAGGAGTACTCTAATGGTGATCTTTTGGTTCAAAGAACTTCTGCCTTAATGGTTCATGGTATTTGGAAGAAGGAAATACCATGGACCTCGAGGACTATCGCAAAGGTTACTAATATCCTAAAGGTACAAGCAACACTATCAACACGAGGTAAGTAGAGTGGATCTTGGGCCAAGAACCCAGGAATAGAATGCCTACTAACTAAACTGCATCACGGGACGCTTTCGAGAATGGTGGGCAGAATCATCACACTGGGGATGCAAAGCATTGCTAGATTACCAGGTGATACTCTAGACACCTAGGGTCATAATAATAGCTCCAACATAAATGCCGCGGAAGCGGAGTACCTCAACAGACGGATTAGTGTGCTTAAACTGTCCCAAAAGAACATCGGGAACTAGGAGGAAGGATTTGCAAATGCATCAGATTGTTTAGAAACCTGAGATGACTCGGACAGCATAACGGCTGTAAATGCTCAAAATGATTTGAGACATCCTGCAAAAATGGTGGCATAACCACTCAACATCACAATATCAAGGTTCTGAGACCAATTATGAACATATGGAAGTAGTAGGAACTGAACTGAGGCTTGAACTCAACAATCCTAGGCAACTACGGTTTAGTAACACGTCATCCTGAGAGATAGAAGAGAAGCCTAGTACTTAACCCCGTAGAAAAGATAAGATGACTCAGATCAGAAGGTCATGAGGATAAGGAGTAAAAAGAGCCTTACGTTCCCTACCACAATCAATTCCCCTACATAACTAAAGCATTTCTAGACAAAACATCGACCGGTTTGGCTTGGTAATCCTATAGGCAGTCAGGCTCTGATACCAAAGCTGTCAGGACCCCGATTCTAAGTCACATCGATCTAGCCGGTAACACCTCATATCACTTTGAGGCCTCGCGCGCGGTATTCCCACGGGTGTCGCCTTACCCTGGCCCGGGACCATTTGCGCCTTTTGGCTCACGTATATGATAGTGTAGTTAGCATCCATATGACAAAGAACCCGAGCCGACATGGCTAGTCGTGAACCCAAAGCGGCACTAACCTATGGGGACAGGCATACATGAATCACATCGAGCATGTCGGTCAGCAGCGTGTGAATCCGGGCTGTAGCACTGGGCTAACAGGACTCTGGGAAACTGGGCTGTAGTAGGCTAGGCAGGACTCCGGATGTCACCGCGTGACATTTCCCCAAAGGGACAGACACAGGAACGAAGTGAAACACATGCCGGCCAGTCAAGTGTCCTGAGCAGTAGTGCTGGGCTAACAGGACTCCGGTGAACCGGGCTGTAGCGGACTACTATGGCTCATGGAAGCACTAGACTACATTTCCCCATAAGAGAGGCTGCCAAGGATAAACAACTAGATTGTCGGTCCCACACATAGCAAGCATTTCAATCATACACGCAATATGCTCGATATGTGTAAATACAACATGGCATCACAACATAACTCTATGACTCAAGTATTATTGATTAGGCTCCGAGGAGTGAGAAATACAAACATGGGTCTCATGACCCAACATTCAGATCTCTATAAATGAAAAAGGCTGAGAAGCCTGACTATCTACCAGATCCTGCCGAGGGCACAAGATCGAAGCTGAGGTATCAGGCTAAACGTCGAAGTCCACGCGGAACTACTAGCGAGACTGAAATCTCTCTGCAAAACATAAATTAAGCAAACGTGAGTACAAAGGTACTCAGCAAGACTTACATCAGAACTAGCTACATATGCATCGGTATCAACAAGGGGGTGGTGGAGTTTAACTGCAGCAAGCCATCTTTGACTTAGTAGCTAACCTGAACTATGACTGCAAGCAACTCTTTTGAGGTGGCGCACACGAGTCCACATATTCACCATTCAATACACCACTATGGATCCGCTCCCGTCTCCCTACGAGAAGGCCATCCATAGCACTCACACTTATCTTGCGAGTTTTAGAGTATCCACTTTCACTTGTCTATGAACTGTTATAGGCAACCCAGAAGTCCTTTACCGCGGACACGGCTATTCGAATAGATCATTTATAACCCTGCAGGGGTGTACTTCTTCACACACGCTCTCACCACTTACCGTCGTTTACACGACATGTACTCGGCAACCTTCAAGTGGAAGCCCAACGAGGGTGTCGGCCACGGCCTACCTAAACACTCAAGTCTCTAGTCCAGGTTTATCTCCTATCCAGGTTCCATCCGCAGGGAGTCCGGCCGAGGTTTACACATACGGACCCGGACGATGTGTACAGGGTTCTGAGACACCAAATGGGCGCCCGGCATGCCCGGCCATGGTGTATCTACCGCATCATAGCCCACCCCTAGGGTCAGCGCTACGCACGGCCGCCAACACATATCCTATAAACACCAGAAACTAGTTGCAACTCCTAGACAGAGGACAAGGGTGCTCAAGAAGCCGAGAGGGTCCATTGGTTTCGGGCCCAATGCATGGTAGTAACTGTTTCATGGATCACAAACACAGAACTCAGTTCCTAAGAACGTTTTCAAGGAGACAGCCCACCATGTACTCCTACATGGCCTCTCACCACCACCTTTACCAAATCGTGTTCACACACTTAGCTCTCAACAGTAGGACATGTTTACACACCTCTGATTCATCCCCGATGAATCAGACCTGACTCAACTCTAAGCAGTAGCAGGCATGACAAACAAACATGAATGGGTAGGCACATCAGGGCTCAAACAACTCCTACTCATGCTAGTGGGTTTCATTTATTTACTGTGGCAATGACAGGTCATGCAGAGGAAAAGGGTTCAACTACCGCAGCATGTAACAGTTGAATCACCGTTGTCCTAATGCAGTAAAAGAGAGCAGGAGCGAGAGTGGAATTGTATCGAAATGAACAAATGGGTTTTGCTTGCCTGGCACTTCTGAAGATATCATTTGGTCTTCATCAGTGTCAACGATCACAGCGTCGGTACAACGTCTATCGAGAGGGGACAACCACCGGCAATAGAGAATGAACATAATCAATGCAATGCACAATATGATGCATGATCATGCCATGTCAATATGCTGTGTTTTGAGCTAATGCAACTAGCAACATGTTAAATGGAGTTGGTTTGAACCCTAGGTTCAAATTCAAACTCCATATGTGAGAGTTTAAATTCCATTTATGTGAATTGGCCTAAAAAGCATCCATAAGTTGTTCTAACATGCATGAAAATGCCATAAACAGATTCATTGAATTTTGCTGATAATTTTTCATATATAAATTATTTCATTTGGAGTTACGGTTGAATTTCTATGATTTTTCGAAGTTTAGGCAATTTTCTGGAATTCCTGGATTATTTTAAAATCCAGAAAATCACTTACTGCGTTAGCATGACGACAGCACGACGTCAGCAAGGTCAACAGGGTCAAAACTGACCCGTGGGGTCCATTGGCTAGTGAGTCAGACACTAATCCCGCGTTGACTTGGGCTTTGACCCGGTGCGGGGCCCGTTGTCAGCGTCTAAAAGTGGTTTAGCTGGCGGTGATTAGCACTAATTACGCGGCCGCGTCAGCACGCCGGAGTTTGGCCGGCGGCAACCTCAAGCCGCGGCGGAGTCCGCTCGGAATTGAGATACGGGCAACGGTTTCGGGCGAGGTTTGAGACTATGGGTTGCTGGCACACGCGCACATCCAGTGGTGGCAGCGACCGGAGCTGGGGTGGCCTGTAGCGGCGGCAGCGGCGAGTTGGGCAGCGGCCGGAGTTCAGCCGGCAATGGTTTGGGCGATGCCGAGCAAGGAAGGAGCCATGGTTAGTCGTGTTCGACTCACGGAAGTTCGGTGAGTGCAACGGTGAGCTCGAACGCCAAGTTGCGCGGCCGGAGCTACGATGGTGACATGGCCGGCGGTGGGGAGTGTCGGTGTCAAAACTGGCGGATCTCGGGTAGGGGGTCCCGAACTATGCGTCTAGGCCGGATGGTAACGGGAGGCAAGGAACACGATGTTTTACCCAGGGTTGGGCCCCCTTGATGGAGGTAAAACCCTACGTCCTGCTTGATTAATATTGATGATATGGGTAGTACAAGAGTAGATCTACCACGAGATCAAGGAGGCTAAACCCTAGAAGCTAGCCTATGGTATGATTGTTGTATGATGAAGTTGTCCTACGGACTAAAACCCTTCGGTTTATATAGACACCGGAGAGGGTTAGGATTACACAAAGTCGGTTACAATGGTAGGAGATCTTGAATCTTGTATCTTGTATCTTCATAGTCCTGGAGTCCGGCTGAAGGTATAGTCCGGCTACCCAAACACCCCCTAATCCAGGACTCCCTTAGTAGCCCCTGAACCAGGCTTCAATGACGACGAGTCCGGCGTGTAGATTGTCTTCGGCATTGCAAGGCGGGTTCCTCCTCCAAATTCTTCATAAAAGTTTGTAAACACCAAGAGTAGTGTCCAGCTCTGCAAAATAAGTTTCCACGTATTGCCACAGAGAGAATAATATTAACACAAATCTAATCTGCTGACGTATTCCGCAGCATGACATCACACTACGGCCAAGCCTTTATTCGAATCGTTTTCACTTTTCCACCTCAGCGTGTTTTGCGAGGTGGTTTCCTTGGCACGTCTTGTCAAAGCAGAGATCGTGTCCCCCATTTATAGGATTCTCATCAATACGGACATGGGTAACCCAACCGCGCCATTTATCACGGCGCTTGGGAGGCAAGCGAGTTTTACTAGGCTGGTGGGGACGCATAGTCGCATCCGCTCATATAACGGGATACGGATCCACCTTTTTACCTACGCCTTCTTCCTCCTTTGCCTATCCATCTTCTGCGCACCCGGGCTCCAGCGCCCAAGCCCGCACTTCCTACCTCAACCTTCTCCAACAATGTCCAGAGCGGGAGGCAAGTGGATGGTCTCCTCCATCACGGAGGGCCATGTCAAAATGCTAAGGAAGGCCGGATACCTGTCCAAAGACATCACGCACCGGCTTCCTGAGGAGGGGAGGGGCAGATTCTCCCCACCCCAAGGCCCCATGAGAGGGTAGTATTTCTTCCCCACTTCCTCCGCGGACTGGGTTTTCCTCTCCATCCATTTGTCCGTGGGCTCATGTTCTACTATGGCCTAGATTTCCACGATCTGGCCCGGAACTTCACCCTCAATATCTCAGCGTTTATCATCGTGTGCGAGGCTTTCCTCTGCATCCGCCCCCATTTCGGCCTCTGGCTCAAGACCTTCAACGTCAAGCCAAAGGTGGCGCGCGGCAACCAGGCGGAGTGCGGAGGTGCCATGGCGGGCAAAATAGCCAACGTCCTATGGCTCGAGGGCTCCTTTGTGGAGACCTTGAAGGGGTGGCAGTCAGGGTGGTTTTACATCACCGAGCCACGCGATCCGAAGTGGATCGCAGCCCCTGAATTCCGATCCGGACCCCCTACGCGGCTCACGTCCTGGAAGGAGACGGGCTTGTCGTGGGGCGACGAAGAAGAGGTGACCGGACTGCAAAAATGCATCCAGTCCCTGGTGAACAAGCAGCTCAAGCTTTTCAACGTAGTCCAGGTCATGCTCGTCCGCTGGATCCTTCCGTGTCAAGAACGGGACTTCAATTTGTGGGAGTTCAACCCGGTGCAGCACCGAACTCTGAGCAGGCTCTTCGACACGACATATGAAGATGTCTGGAAGGGGCTAACCAAAGGCGTCGAGGCTCCCACATCCGCCTCCGAAGACCGCGGATTCAGCTCACAGCGTCCTGCTGGCGAGGTAAAATATTTTCATCTTTTACAGGATGTTAAGTTTTCTTCATAGTTTGACTCTATGCGGGATCTAAACTCCCTCACCTTTGACAGGATTGGCAGGCGAAGTCCGGACTGATTAACTGTCTGGCTCCCTTGCCAGAAGACCCAGCCCCTGCTCTCCTAGTGAAGCTGCTAGTTCCGGCACCTTATGTGGTGCCGGAGAAGAAGGCCAAGAAGAAGAAGTCCACAGGGACTCGAAAGAGTTCCCGGCATATGGTGGTGTTGGACTCGTCGTTCGATGAGTCCGAGACGCACTCCTCCCGTGAAGACGAAGAGGAGGAAGAAGAGACCTCTCCCCCTCCAGCGGGGGGAGGAAAGAAGAGGAAGGCCGCCCTAGTAGGGGAGGCCGAAGGGTCCAAGAAGAGGAAAACCCCTCCGCCGGACTACGCCCCCGACGCCGATGAGAACGAAGAGGAGTGGCCGGACAGGGCCAAGCGTCCGGCGAAATCGTAAGTGTTCGGATACTAGAGTAACTCATGATATTCCTTTTGTTGTGCAGCTTTCCCTAATGTCGAATATAATCATGCAGCCCGCCCAAGGACGGGCTCGACGAGTCGTCGAGCGGCTCCCTGGATTCATCGGACGTGAATTCAGTTCCGCCTGCTGCCTCCCCCTGTGCTGCGGATGACGCTGAAGTGGCGTCGCGACAAGCTCCGGGGCAAGAGGAGGTGGTCCAGGAGGAGCCACGAGGTGACCTCCCAGACTCCAGGAGTAAAGGGGACAAGACCCCCCAGGGCTCCAAGTCTGGCTTTAAGCCAGACACCGCGCCGGAATCATCAACGATTCCGGACCGCGGCAGGCGTACTCCTGCCAAGAGGAGCAAGCCTATTGAGCTGGCATCCTCCGTCCAATCGGAGGCGCCGGACAATCTGCTGGAGGTGCTTAAGGGCGCCTCCATTGACGAGGAGCACCGTACCATCATGAGTACGGTGGTCCAGAAGGTTCGGTCCACCAAAAGCGGACTTACTGAAGCTTATGCTAGCCTTCTAATAGGCTTCGAGGTAAGTAGAAATATGTAAAAATATTACCACATAGACAGTAGCCCCTGATGCTCTGTTTGGCATTTGGAAAAAAAAGCCGAATAAAGGATCTATTAAATATCGCAGGAGTCTAACTAAAAAGGAGTCAATATACGTATGTAGGCTTCGCTGCTGGCCACCGCCGCACTGACTGCGGAGGTGGGTGCCCTGAAGCAGGGCCTCGAGCGGACCGAGCAAGAGCTCGGCCTTGCCAAACGGCAGCTCGAGGAGAAATAAGGTAAGAGATACCTTATATAAAAAATGCCTATAAGAAGACGCAATTGCAAAAAATGACAGGAGTATACTGCTTATTGTAGGGGCCACAACTAAGGTGGCGACCCTCAAGCAGGCGCTGTCCGAGGCCAAGAAGAGAGCGGCCACGGAGCGCACCGAGCGGGATAAATTTGAGGCGCAGGTCGGCGAGGTGCAGCAAGAGCTTCAGGCTCTCATGAAAAAACATGAGAGTTTGGAGCTTCACTCGTAGACGCGAGCGTCCGAGCTTGCTGCGGCCCTTAAAACTGCCAAATCTGCCAAGGCCGAAGCCTAGAAGGCCCTCCAGGAATTGGATGCGGTGAAAAAGATAGCGGCGGGTAAGGCAATCTCTATGCAAAGCAGCCATATAAAAGTAAACTACTTGTTACTTACCCGAATCCGGAGCTCTCCAGGGGCATTCGCAGATCTTCCCCGCAGCGTATCCGATGCTGCCGCATTCTACCGAGCCGAGGAAGGCAGCTCAACGGAGAAGGTGTTCTGGTCTCAGTACGCTGAGGCCGGACACCCTGTGCCCTTGAGCGACCAGCTGAAGCAGCTGGTCGAGCTCCACAAGGCGGCCGAACAGGCCCTGAAGGGCTTCATAGTTCGGCTGTGGCCTGGAGAGGCCCTGCCTGGGAGCTACTTCGGACTGGTGCGGCGGCTGGTGGAGGCTTGTCCAAGGCTCGAGGTCATCAAGCGCTCCGTCTGCATCGAAGGTGCCCGTAGGGCCCTTGCCCGTGCAAAGGTGCACTGGGGTAAGCTGGACGGTGAGAAGCTTGTGAGGGACGGGCCACCGCCGGGGAAGGAGCATCGCAAGCCCGAGAACTATTACAAGGATGTTCTGGCCGGTGCCCGCCTTATGGCGGATGAATGCACTAAGGATGTAATTTCTGAATGAACTCGCTCGTGTTATCATGTGCGTTGAAAACTTGTTCATATGCGCTAAGCAATGCTTGAATCTGTGCGGCCGTTTATCAAAAAATTGAGAGATGGCCAGTCGTCGGCTTCTGCCCCCATGCCACTAGTGCTGGGGTGTTCGGGATAAACCTGAGTGCTCTTTCTCCCATGATTGGGTCCGTCGAGGGAGGCGCTCAGCACAACGAACAAGGCAATCGGACTATAATGCTTGAACACTCTCACTTAGCCATAGAACTCTATAATTTTAAATTTCGGCGAAGCCCCTAGTATTCGGAAGACCGAGTTTGGGGCGCTATCCACGCCTTGGCCAGACAAAGCCGGTTCCTCGCTCGAAGCGGCATAAGTCTTTAAGGACTCAAAAAACCTCTCGAACAGCAACCGGTCTCTCGCCTCATCATGACAGTCAGTTTTAGCTTTCTCTACTGAGGTGCTCAGCCTAGCTCAACTGGGGCACAATCGCAGTAGTTCTCCTAGTGCTACCTTAGCCGATATAGCGGAACGTAAGGCACCAAAACATAGGAGCCGGGCAAACCCAACTATTGACCCAAATCATGATTCGGAGCCGATGCATATAGTGCTATAAGTTCGAGGTGCCGCACTTGTGAAAGTGTACGGACTTCTCACGCCATATTGATGGGTACTGAAGCCCCTGGCGTATTTTTGCCGTACCACAGTGTACGGATGCAACATGTTATTGATAAACATATATATAAAAAGAGGATAATGCAAAAAATAGACAAAAAGCTATGCATTGTTTATAGAAGGGCTGCTATGAAAGCGAAACGATACAAATAGTGCGATAAGCAAAAGAAATTGGACTATTTAACATGTCTTGGCCAGGGGCAGGCCGCGGAATTGTATTAAAAAACAGGTATACTGCTCGCAATAGAGACCACCTGGGATTTCCATAATGCGGCGTGGCTTGTCTGCTTTCCTGGATCTTGCATTGTTTATGCGGCAGTTGAATTGCCGAACGGGTCATCCAAAGTATGGAGTCCTGAGAGTAAGAGAAAAAAAGAAAAAAAAGGAATCCGGCAGCCCCTGGTGCGGTTTAAGCCGTATTTCGGGCGTGCCGTGATAGTGCCCCTTCCCCTGTGCCCATGGTATTTCAAGAGCGTAGTTATGTACGCGAAGCACTGGTTTCGCTATATCGCGAGGGCTAGGGTTGGGGCCGCATTGCTACGCTAGCTCAGAACGTGCCAGGCGGTCTTGTTGTTGGGTACTCCGGGCGCGCTTGACAGTGTCCGGCTTTTTGAAGGCCGAACTGGAGAACTGCCTAGAGAGGCTGCTTTGTACTTCTGTTGCGAGCGCTGCCGTGTGCTCCTCCATTCGGAGGGAGCGTTCGGTGTTCCCATTGACCGTGATTACTCCTCTAGGGACCGGGAGGTATGCATAGTGCGGTACCACATTGAATTTTGCGAATGCGGTTCGCCCGAGCAGTGCGTGATAGCCACTATGGAACGGGACTATGTCGAAGATTAACTCCTCGCTTCGGAAGTTATCCGGAGATCCGAAGACCACTTCCAGTGTGACTGAGCCTGTACAGTTGGCTTCTACACCTGGTATGACGCCTTTAAAGGTTGTTTTGGTGGGCTTGATCCTCGAGGGATCTATGCCCATTTTTTGCACTGTATCCTGGTAAAGCAGGTTTAGGCTGCTGCCGCCGTCCATGAGGACTCTTGTGAGATGAAATACGTCAATGATTGGGTCTAGAACCAATGCGGCGAAGCCGCCATGACGGATGCTAGTGGGGTGGTCCCTTCGATAAAAGGTGATCGGGCAGGAGGACCATGGGTTGAACTTTGGGGCGACTGGCTCCATCGCATATACGCCCCGTAACGCACGCTTCCGCTCCCTCTTGAGGATGTGGGTTGCGTATATCATGTTCACCGTCCGCACTTGCGGGGGAAATCCCTTCTGTCCACCGTTGTTGGGCGGCCTGGGCTCCTCCTCGTTGTCGCTATACAGCCCCTTGTCTTTGTTTTTGGCTCTTAACTTGCCTGCCTGCTTGAACACCCAACAATCCCTGTTGGTGTGATTGGCTGGCTTTTCGGGGGTGCCATGTATCTGGCACAAGCGGTAGAGTATTCGGTCCAAACTGGACGGGCCCTGAGTATTTCTTTTGAATGGCTTTTTCCATTGACCGGATTTGTATCCTCGGAATCCGGCATTAACTGTCGTATCCTCGTTGCTGTCGCTGTTAACGTGGCACTTTTGTTTGTTCCGACACGACCTGTCGCTTTTGTCCTTGGTATTCGAATTACCAGGGTTCTTGGTTAAATTGTTGCTGCGAGCTAGCCAGCTGTCTTCTCCCGTGCAAAAGCGGGTCATGAGTGTCATGAGGGCTGCCATAGATTTCGGCTTTTCCTGTCCCAAGTGCCGGGCAAGCCACTCGTCACGGATATTATGCTTGAAGGCCGCTAAGGCCTCTGCGTCCGGATAGTCAACTATCTGGTTTTCTTTGTTAGGAACCGTGTCCAGAATTGCCTGGCCGATTCCTCTGGCTGCTAAATTATGTGGCTTAGGTCATCGGCGTCCGGTGGTCGCACATAAGTGCCCTGGAAGTGGTCAAGGAATGCGGCTTCTAGGTCCTCCCAAGAACCGATTGAGTCTGCTGGCAAGCTGTTAAGCCAATGCCGGGCCGGTCCCTTAAGTTTGAGTGGGAGGTATTTGATGGCGTGTAGATCATCCCCACGGGCCATGTGGATATGAAGGAGATAATCCTCGATCCATACCGCAGGATCTGTTGTGCCATCGTACGATTCGATGTTTACGGCTTTGAAGCCCTCAGGGATTTTATGATCCATTACTTCATCTGTGAAGCATAGTGGGTGTGCGGCGCCTCTGTATTGGGCTATATCACGAGGTAGCTCGAAGGAGCTTTGTCTGTTGAGTTCGGCCCGGCCGGATTTATTGCATCCGGAGTGACGATCACCGTCATGTGCCATGGGGCGCCTGCGTGATCCGTAGATCGATCTAGTTTGCCTTGCCTTGTCCTCCAGTATGTCGCGCAGGTCGGGCACATTTTCCCGTGCCTTAGTATGCTTGACGCGGCGTCGGGGCATGGCTTGAGTGGAGGGCCAAGAGGCCTCTCTATCGCGGCCACGAGGTGGCCGGTCGGCCATGTCATGCGCTGGTGATGTAGGTGCTTCCTCCTCTAGTCGGGGTAGCAGCCTGCGCTTTGGGTAACTCTTGGAGGGGCGTTCGAGTTCATACTCTTCGGCCGTAAGGACTTCAGTCTATCTGTCAGCTAGCAAATCCTAATCAGCTCTAAGCTATTGCCGCTTTTTCTTGAGGCTGCTTGCCGTGGCCATAAGCCTGCGTTTAAAACGCTCTTGTTCGGCGAGATCCTCTGGCACGACGAACTCGTCGTCGTCGAGGCTTGCCTCGTCTTCGGAGGGAGGCATATAATTATCATCCTCAACCTCTTGGCCTGCCGCCCTCTCGTGAGGGCTGGCTTCTCTGTCCTCCTGTGCTAAATCTTGCTGGAGGGGGTGTTCTTCGGCGCTATCCAGAGTAGTATTATCTCCCATGCCGGAATCACCGTTTTTGCTTTGGCGGGATTTAGAGCGGCGCCGCTAACGCTGGCGCTTGGGCTGTTTCTTAGAGGTATCGTCCCCCGCTGTTCCATCGCCATCTCCATCCTTTGGAGTGTCCACCATATATATGTCATATGACGAGGTGGCCTTCCAGCGCCCTACAGGTGCTGGTTCTTGTTCGTCTCCTGCATCATCGTCCATGCCGTCGATGTCTTCAGAGTCGAAGTCAAGCATGTCGGTTAAGTCGTCGATAGTGGCTACGAAGTGGGTGGTGGGTGGGTTTTGAATTTCTTCATCGTCCGTATCCCAACCTTGCTGACCATAGTCCGGCCAGGGCTCTCCTGATAAAGAGAGATACTTTAGAGAATTCAGGATGTCGCCGAAGGGCGAGTGCTGAAAGATGTCCGTGGCGGTGAACTCCATTATCGGCGCCCAATCGGATTCGATCGGCAGGGGCGCGGGGGGCTTGGAGTTCGGAGAGGAATCCGGCTCCTCGGAGTCACGGGCCATGCGGAGTGCGGGGCTGGAGTTCCGCTTGATCGCCTTTGAGATCGTAGCCCCTGAGGCAGCATCCAACCGCTGATCCTCGATCGGCGCAGTAGGCTCCGAATCAATGGTCGGAACCGATGCGTGGGCGGCCTCCAAGGCGCTGTTTGGCGGCAGAGCTATATCATGCCCATCGAGACAGTGTGGCGCGCTTGGCTGTGGCTCGAATCCGTCGAAGATCAAGTCCCCGCGGATGTCAGCCGTGTAGTTTAGGCTTCCAAACCTGACCTGATGGCCAGGGGCGTAGCTTTCGTCCTGCTCAAGGTGGCCAAGCGAATTGGCCCGTAGTGCGAAGCCGCTGAAGACGAAGATCTGTCCGGGGAGAAAAGTCTCACCCTGGACTGCATCGTTGTTGATGATCGAAGGAGCCATCGGGCCTAAAAGCGATGACACAGAGGAACTCTCAATGAAAGCTCCAATGTCGGTGTCAAAACCGGCGGATCTCGGGTAGGGGGTCCCGAACTGTGCGTCTAGGTCGGATGGTAACAGGAGGCAAGGAACACGATGTTTTACCCAGGTTCGGGCCCTCTTGATGGAGGTAAAACCCTACGTCCGGCTTGATTAATATAGATGATATGGGTAGTACAAGAGTAGATCTACCACGAGATCAAGGAGGCTAAACCCTAGAAGCTAGCCTATGGTATGATTGTTGTATGATGAAGTTGTCCTACGGACTAAAACCCTCTGGTTTATATAGACACCAGAGAGGGTTAGGGTTACACAAAGTCGGTTACAATGGTAGGAGATCTTGAATATCCGCATCGCCAAGCTTGCCTTCCACGGCAAGGAAAGTCCCATCCGGACACGGGACGAAGTCTTCAATCTTGTATCTTCATAGTCCTGGAGTACGGCTGAAGGTATAGTCCAGCTTCCCAAACACCCCCTAATCCAGGACTCCCTCAGGGAGCTTCGGGCTTGATCGGAAGACGGGGCAAGGGAACAGGAACGGAGGGGGAGAGAGAGGCGGAAACAACAGGAGCTCACAGGGAGGTCGAAGAACGGCTCAACGGGCTTGGGGACGTCCTCGATGGCGAGAATCGACCGGCGGTGACCCACGGGTCCGAGGAGGAAGAAGAGCTTGGGGTCATCGTCACGGAGCTCCTGGCGGCGCCTGGATTGGTGCAGAGGACGCGGGGGTCGAGGCGGTTCCTCTGGACCCATTGGGGAGGCACGGGATGGACGGTGGCCGCGGTAAATTGCGTCGGCGACGACGAGCTCCACTCGGGTGTGCTTGGGAGAGGGAGCAGAGGGCGAGGGGGAGAGCAGAGAGTGAGGGAGAGGAGCGAGGGGCCATGGGGCGTCTTCGTGGCGTCGCTAGAAGGCCCGGGGAGGAAGCAGGAGGTGGCCAAGGAGGCGTCAGCGCGCTCCAGCGAGCTGCTTTGTGCGCTGGCGCGGGGAAGAAAACGCCCGTGCCCCTGGTGGGCTGGCTGGGCCAGCTGGGCCGCCAGGTGGCGCCAGGTAAGGAAACTCTCTCTCTCCTTCTATTAGTTTTCTGTTTTCTATTTATTTGATATGTTAGGAATTAGTAATAATACTAACTCATTTCCATAAATCCTGGGATATATTTTGGGCTTTATTTGAAATATTTACGACTGCCCAAAATTGTTTCCAGGATTATTCGAGCATTTAAAATATTTATATTGATTAAATGCCCAAATTCAAATACCTAGTGATTTAATTCAAAGCCCAAATGTGTCCAGCAAAAATGCAAATCATCTTGGGTAGATGCTTCCACCTTAAACCAGAGATGATGAACATTTTTAAAAGGCATTTTGAGTTCATTGAAAATATTTTTATTTGAAACTATTTGAATTGTATTTGTGCTAGGGCTTGACCATCCCCATTTCAGAGTTTCATAAAACTTAAACATGATGACATGATGATCATGCAAGGTCAAGCAAAGGCTAAGGCTAGGGCTGTGACATCGGGGAAGATTCCGAACAGTGTTAGCCGGGAGGCACAAGACGGCAAGCCATCTGGCGTAGATCGGACAGTACAAAAATAAAATAAAATCATGTGACCCCAATTTAGTCTTCAGTCAATAGACGTGTGACCATTCTCGTACCTTGCTATTGATCTCTTAGTGTATTTCTTCTTATCAAAGAGATATGTCGTTCTTAACATTATGCGTTATCTGCATCTTCAGACACACCGTCTTCCGACTCACCGCATCTGCTCCAACAAGGGAAGCATACACCAGAAGGGAGCTATAGTCCCCACTCAACAGTTCCCTGCATCGAATGTGCATGCCCGACATGGACAGCCACAACAACTGCAGGGCCATCGACAAGTCAGCACATGATGCTCACTCCTATGGATGGCAGCTAGATAGGTTGTACCCTCATCTTACTTGTGTGCAACATTTATGGCCTTGTTATTCATCGAAGCATGGAAAATAGATCATCACATTTCACTGTATATTCATGCTGATCTTTTACGGGTCTTGTTCAGGAGTTAACGTTGTTCCATAGTTCAGCTAAGATACTTGTTCTTTAGGTAACGTTGTTCCATAGTTATCATCCATCAGCCAATGCTATCCCACAAGCTGGTGATTATAGTATTATACCAATTCTAGTATTACCTATGTTGTTCTTTAATACTTTTGTGTGCCATCTAGTTAATCTTGAGTACAAACGATACATATTCTGTAGCTTTCATCTATGTTCTCCCTTTAGTTTATGAGACCTGTTGCTGCTAGTTAACCCCAGTCCTACTATTTATGTCGTCTCCTACATGCACTCATTACATAAATCTAACTACTAGTTGTCTTCGCATGTCAGATATAATTGCACACACTGATATATCCACAAGAACCTCACGGGGCAATGTAAAGGCCAATAAACTTGATGTCAATGATACCCAATATGATGGAACATGTAAAGGCGGTTCTTTAGAAGAATTGCAGAAAGATGATGAATCCTCTTCACCCCACAAGGTCCTTGCTCTAACTTGGCCTGTGATATGGGTACAACATGCATATAATGTCCTCGAGTGTATCTACTCTGTTGCAATGCCATGTGCTTAGCATGCTGATCATGCATGTAAATATGTCATGTGTCGGGGGTTGGGTGCGACATATGCCAAAGGATGGCTTATCATGGTGGGAGCGAGTAGAATGTCGCCGGTGCCTGGAAACGGGATGAGGTGAAGACATGCACGCCGGCGAATCTTACCCAGCTTCAGGGCTCTCCGGGGAGATAATACCCCTACTGCTGCTCTGCGGGGTCTCCGCATGATCACTATGGCAAAGTGCTTACACGATTGCTCCTTGATCTGTTTCCTGGAGGTAGGAGAGGGCAGGGCTAGCTCTCTCCCACCTATATGATCTGGTCTAGAGCTAATGGATTCCAAACCTTTGCATGGGTGCCCTGGGGGTTTATATAGGCCTACCCCCCCATGGGTACAATGGTAATCCGACTGGACACGGGCCCAGCCGTCAGTGCCTCTAGCCTCCGTCTTCTCCACCGATTGCTGGGGCCCGCCAACTGGTGGGCCCCGCCGACTGGTCTGGTACGGAGCCGACAGGCCGCGTCTGCCGCAGGCGGGTCTTGCCGGCTGCTGATTACTGTAGCCGTGCTTCTGATGACGCGGGCTTGATCATGGAGTCGTGGCAACAGCCCCGCCGCCTGGCGGGTGATCACTATTGCCACTCTCCATCACATCTGATTAATGGCGCATGGGCCCCCGGGGGAGTGCTTGGCCGACTCCGGGGGCCGACTAGCGGCGCACTTGCCGTCTCCTAGGGTCTCACTGACTGGTGGGACCTGCTGCCTCCGGGCCGTACAGACAAGCCGTTGTGGGCGCTGGATTCAGTCCTGCGGTGCTGATGTCAGGGCCGGCACGGCAACAGTGTCACGCCGCACGGAGATCTCCCTAGGTACGGCGTACTATGCCCATGCCTGCCCTTGGTAAGGGGCGGGAGCGGGTTTTACTGTAGCCACTCCCCGGTCTTGTCCCTCCCGATGAGGACATGGGGTTTGTTGGAGTCGCAGGACGACTCCCCAAAGCCGGCTTCTCTGGAAGTCGCCAGTCAGGAGTCGGCTTACCCTAAAGTCGTCCCTGGGACTTGGCCATGGTGGGCAGTCGGCCGTCTTGCCGTCGACTCCTTAGAAGGCGGCTCTTTGCCCTGGGGTCTTGAGGGGCGCAGCCTGCCCCGATGTCTTGAAAGGTTCTGGGGCTCGGGTTGGCCTACCCGTGGCCCATTACTCCGACAGTAGTCCCCGAAGCTGGTGAGGCACCGCGGACGATCGGCCGAGAAGCCTCAGCAGTTTCTCTTTCCGGGTGCTCAACACATGGTTCTTGGTTGACTTCTGCCGGGCCGGCTAGAAGGAGTCGGATTCGCCCAACTCTGACTCGCACAATATTTCGAACGTCGCGGCGGGATCCAAGTAGCGTGCTAGCTAAGCCTCCAGGCTGCCCCCCGTTCTAGGCCTATCATGCGATGACACGTGGCTGGGCTATTCTGCCAGCCTACGCGCACGACGGGACAGGCCCATAGGCGGGGCCCGCCACTACCGCGCCTCGGCGCCCGAGCGGATCCGCTACGGCCCCAGCGGACGGTTGGGATTCCTGTGGAGTTACTGCACGCAGTAACTTTGTCGTGGAACATGGGGGTCGTGGGGCCGTGGGCGCAGTAAATCCCACGACCGCCCCCTCGGCTTTGCAGCCCACGAGGCTATAAGTAGGGGAAAGAGGGGGGCACGCGCGCCCCTCCTTCCCACTACTCATCACTCTCCTCCTTCTCACTGCCCCTCGCTCTCCTCCTTCTTCTTCTTCGCTCCGTCGCGCGCCCAAGCTTCGACGAACGCCGCGGCAATCAGCTCGCGATGAGTTCTTCCTCTGCCGTCGCGCCTCCCCCGGTGCGCTCCGGCACTTGGGACGGCTCCGAAGTTCACGACGACCACATCGAGTTCCTCCGCAAGACTCGTCGGCTCCCCGGCGAGGATCACGTGCGGGTGCGTCTTGCGCCGAAGGGGGAGATTTCCCCCGCGCCGTAGGAGGGCGAGCGGGTCATCTTCCGCTCACACTGCTTGCGCGGGTTGGGGCTGCCGGCGAGCAGTTTCTTCCGCTCCTTGCTGGAGTTCTACGGCCTCCAGCCGCACCACCTCACCCCCAACACGGTGGTGCTGCTGTCCGCCTTCGTGGCCTTGTGCGAAGGCTTCCTCGGAGTCCTCCCCACCCTCGAGCTCTGGGGGGAGTTCTTCTTATCCAAGCTCGACGCCCAAGCTGCAGGCGTGCCGGCTCAATGCGGCGCTTTCATCGCCGTGCGAAGGTTGGGGGCCGACAACCCCTTCCCCACCATCTCGCTGATTAAGTCGGTGAAGATGTGGCAGAGATCGTACTTCTACGTCAAGAGCGTCTCCGCGAGGGGCGATTGGGTCAACCTGCTGGCTTTCGAAGTCGGCCCGCCGGCTGGGAGGCTGCCCAACTGGTCGTACCGGGCCAAGTCGCTGATGCCTGCGGGAGCCGGCGCCGTTGCGCGACTCCGAGTGCTGACGCAGTCGGAGGGCTTGACTGGTCCAGACCTGTTGGCCGCCTTTGTGGCATGGCGAGTTCTCCCGCTCCAAGGTCGCCCCCACATGATATGCCAAATGAGCGGGCGCCACGACCCGAGTCGGATGTGCACCAAGGACATGCCTCACGAGGAGGTGGCCTACATGGTGAACTACCTCTCGGATAGCAAGCTCCTGGAGGATTGGTGGTTCGGCAAGGAGCTGTACTCCCGTGCCAACCCCCCGCCCGTGGTGAGTTGCCTTTTCTTTCTTTCTTTGGATTGTCTTCTTTCTTGCCGAGTTTGTTTTGACCAGTCGGCTCTGGTCAGAATCCCCTCCTCCATCCACTAGCCGGCACCTCGGGGCCGGCCCACGAGTTCCTTGCCGACCGGGCGGAGAGCGACGTCGACGACCCTGATCTAGGGGCGGCGGCTCTGGAGGATGACGCCGAGGGAGGAGGAGGAGCAGCAGGCGGCTCCAGGCCTTCGGCCACTTTTGCCGACTGGCCTGACGACGATGCCAAGGGGGAAGTCGCCCCCCGCCATTGGCCAGGAGCCAGCCAGCCTGGCGCGGGCTCTTCTGCCGCGTCGGGCGCTCCGGGCGGCGGGAAGAAGCATAGGGCCGTGCCGACTTTGTTCGGCAGTTGGCCAAAGAAACCCAAGGGTTCGGCTGCGGCGACCCGGCGGGACGAGGCGGCTGCGAAGGCCATCCGCTTCCGTAAGGAAGTGAAAAAGCCGCCGCTGGTCTCCGCGTGAGTATTCTGTCTCAACGCTTTATTCTTTCTTTGTGGCTTTGTCTGAGTCTTTTGCTTGCTCCCCTTGCTTCGGGGCTCCCCTCACTCTTGAGAGGGTCACCGCCGCCTCCGTCATGGGATCAGTGGAGACGTCCGCCACCAACCGGTGGATTGACCCCGCTACTGACCTCCGGGAGGCAACAGAGCGAAATGCACAGGAGAAGCGCAACGAAGAAGAGGCCGCTCGCCTGGCGAAGGCGGAGGCCGATAGGGTGGAGGCCTCCGCCAAGAAGAAACTGGCGGAGGCCGAAGCCGTCGCCGCGATGAAGCGGCAGGCTGAGGAGGCCGCGCGCCACCAATCGGCGGTGTTCGTCACCCCGCTGAACTCTGCGCTGCCGCCTCCGGAGTTCACGGGGCAGACTGGGGAAGCCGGCGGCGAGAACCCCGTCATGGAGAGGGAAGGCGACGACTCCTCTACGCCAGACATGATCGTTCCACCGCCGCTTCCGCCGCCGTCTGGGAGCCCGCAAGGCAAACAGCCAGTGGACCCTCTGGTGCCGCCGACCGAAGACGAGGCCGTGGCAAGGCTACTCCTCCAAGTTGGCTCGCCAACGCGCCGCCGTCTGGAGAAGGCGACTTCGGCACCCCGCCCCTGGAGGCCGGCACCGCGAGCTCGGCGATCCCAGACGCCTAAGCGACGAGCGCCGCGCCCATTGGGTGGGTGCGAGGAGGTGGCACAGGGCCGCTGAACCAGGCTTCTGGACGTCCAGGCGAAGCTTCGTGCTAAGGGCGACGCTCTCCAGAATTGCACCAAGGTGTACCTGGCATCGCGGGCAGCCGTCCGGGTATGTTTTTTCCTTTGGTCCTTGTTTTCTTGTTCCTCTCTATGGGGGCGCACCAGCGCACCCACTGGGTGTAGTCCCTGAGTTTCGGGCTGGCTGCTGAGCAGGTGGCCCGGAACTCCAATTGATGAACTCTGGGTATTAACTTTTTGTCTGAAACGCTTGTCGCAGGATTACCACAACCTCCACGTCACTGCCTTCAACCGTAACGTTGAAGAGCTGGGCAAGCGGACCGCCGACTTGTCAGAGAGCCAGAGTAAGTCCTTTTTCTTCTTTGCAGGGGCGCGCTGGCACACCCTCAGGCTGTAGTCCCCGAGATTCGGGCCGACTGCTGAGCAGTCGGGCCGGATCTCCCCGGCGACCTTCTTTATTGATGACTTAACACCTTCTTTCTTCCTTCTTTTCAGGTGCCAACACTGCTCTTCAACAGCAGCTGAGCGAAGCCAACTCCGCATTGCGCACCAAAGGGGAGGAGTGCAGCAAGCTCGCCATAGAGCGCGATCTGCTGACCACTCAATTGGCAGAGCAGAGGGAGCTGCTTGCGAAGACACGGAGGGAGGCGGAAGCGACGGAAACCGCCCTCCTGGCCGAGTTCGCGAGCGAGCACTCCTCCTGGTCTGACAAGGAGGCGATGCTGGCCTCCGGCTTCCATGAGATTGAAGACATCGTTGATGGTGAGTTTCTTTACTTTCTTTCTTCGAGCTGCCGATTATAAGTCGTGCCGACTCCTGGTTTTTGACTTGCTTCTTCATTTCTTCCGTCTTGGCGGACTTCTTTCCTGGGCACTCGCAGGCCGCCATCCAAGCCATCGAGGCTGACCGTGAAGGTCGGAGGGCGAAGGGCGCAGAGATCGCCGCTGACGCCCCCCGAACCCTTCACGAGCACATCCTAAGCATCGAGGCTCGCCTTCGGCCGACTCACCAGATGCTGCGCCGGCTTTAGGGTGTCGGTGCCCAGGCGATTGCTGCCCTGTGTCCGGATATGCAGGCTCCACGCACCCCCAGCCTGACGGCCGACTGGCTAGAGGTCGCGGCTGGTCGTCTTGAGGCCTGGAAGGGTTCTTCGGCCCGGGCTGGAGCGCGCCGGGCCTTGGAGTTCGTCAAGGCGTGGTATCCAGGGCTGGATCTAGACCGGTTGGCCACACTTTGGTCGGAGGCCCAGCCGGAGCTGGCAGCTGCGGAAGACGCCCTCGTCAAGCGTGCTGCAGCGATCGCCGAGTACACCGACACCAGCATCTTCGTCCCCGAGTGGTCTGAAGACGGCGAGGAGGTACCGCCGGAGTGGTTTGGGATGAACCCAGACTACAGCGAGGACTCGACGGAGGTGATTGGCTCCAGCGTCGAGGAGGAAGGCGAGGCGGAGGACGGAGGCACCAGAAGACGAAGCAGACGGCCAGCCTCAGCTCGACCGCGCCTCCAGCAATGAGCCGCGTGCGACCGAGCCGACTGCCGCCGGAGGCGATCAAGCTGAGACTACCCAGCCGGCCGCCCCAACGGCTGACGCCGCCGCCTCCTCCGACCCTCCGAATCCGTTTGCTGCTTCCTAAGATGCCTCCTTATCTTTATTTTATCTGCTTTAGTAGTCTTTGAAGAACTTGTTAATTCGCACAATTCCACCCGCGGGGTGTATTTTGAACTTCAGCTCGAAGATTCGGTCAAGGGCCTATGTTATGTAAATACATTTATCCGAGTTCTATCTTTTCTTGCTCATTGCTCTTTTGGCTTTTTTCCTTTGCCGCTTTCTCTTAGTTGCCTGCCTTGCCAATCGGACAGCCGCTCTGTGGACTGCCGCTGGATCAAATGCTTGGCTACTTTGGGAAGGCAAGTACTTAGTCGTTTTTAAAAGTTTTTGAGCAAGTTGAATAGAAGGCGGCAATCCGACTATTCGAGAGTCGGTTTGCGAAAAAAGGCTGGAAGCTGTCTTAAGCTATGTTTTATGCGTTGAGTCCTTAGCCATTTTTCATGCGAACGCCCATTCTACCTTACTTCTGCCCACCGTACAGTCGCTCTGCGAGCTGCGGCTTCTGACAGGAGACGGTTCAGGTGTTACACACTACTTGTCCAGCTGCAGGAAGCATTTCAAAGTGCAAGGCGGCAAGTCCCCGGGCCGACTTGTCGAGCCTAGTGCCAAGCGGCATAACAAAGAGTAACATACTTGTAGGCATAATTTTTATCATACAGACAAAAGAGGGCAGTCCCTGAGCTTGTCTCGGGGGGCCCGAAGTCTTGGTACTTTAATACAAAAGGTAGCATGGTACATACTGCATCAACTGTAAAATCTTCGGAGGAGATTTGCATTCCATGGCCGCTCTGTCTCCTTGTCGGAGTCGTCCCTCTTGCGTGCTCGGGGCTTCTGAGCGTCAATCGGGTAGTAGGAGTCGTTGCCCAGTACTTTGCTGATGATGAAAGGGCCTTCCCAAGGCGCCGACAGCTTCTGTTGGCCGGCTGTTCGCTGGATCAGCCGGAGCACAAGGTTTCCTTCTTGGAAAGATCTTGGCTTGACCTTCCTGTTGTGGTATCGGCGCAGGCTCTGCTGGTAGATGCTGGACCGGCTGAGTGCCAACAGCCGGCCCTCTTCCAGCAGATCGACGCCGTCTTGTCGTGCTTCTTCTGCTTCCTCCTTGGTGCACATGGTGACTCGTGGGGAGTCAAACTCTATGTCCCTTGGGATGACGGCTTCGGCACTGTAGACGAGGAAGAAAGGCGTGAAGCCGGTTGACTTGTTTGGAGTCATGCGCAGACTCTAGAGGACGGCTGGTAGCTCGTCGATCCAGCAGCTAGTCAAGTGCTCCAGAGGCTCGATCAACCGGGGTTTGATGCCGGACAGGATGAGGCCGTTTGCTCGCTCCACCTGGCCGTTTGACTGTGGGTGGGAAACGGAGGCTAGGTCCAGTCGGATGCCCTGTGTTGCGCAGAAACGGGCCAAGGCGCCTTTGGCAAAATTTGTGCCATTGTCGGTGGTGATGCTGTGTCGTATGCCATACCGAATTGTGATATCGGAGATGAAAGTTACGGTAGTCGGACCGTTCAGCTTCTTGATTGGCTTTGCTTCTATCCACTTGGTGAACTTGTCCACTTCGACGAGTAAGTGAGTTAAGCCACCTCGTGATGTCTTGAATGGTCCCACGATGTCTAGACCCCAAACTGCGAAAGGCCAGGCAATGGGGATGGTCTTGAGTGCAGAAGCCGGCTGGTGCGGCTTGGAGCTGAACTTCTGGCACCCTTTGCATTTTTGGACCAATTCCTTGGCCTCTTCTAAGGCAGTCGGCCAGAAGAAACCATGTCGAAAGGCTTTTGTGACGAGTGCTCTTGAAGCCGCATGGTGGCCGCACTCGCCTTGATGGATGTCTTTGAGAATTGCTTGGCCTTGCTCTGGCTCTATGCAGTGCTGGTAGACACCAGTGACGCTGCGCCTGACCAGCTCTCTGTTGACTATGGTGTAGGCTGCCGCCCGGCGTTGTACTTGCCGAGCTGAGGTCTCATCAGTCGGCAGCTCCCTTCTCATCAGGAATTTGAGGATGGGTTGGGCCCATAAGGGTGCTGCTATTTCTTCGACTGCCAGAACTGCGACTTGGACGAGGACGGTTGGGCTGGGAGGTGGCGGGTTGGAGTCAGCAACCGCTTGCTGGGGTAATGAAGTCCCCAGGCCGACTGGAGCGGCCCTTGGGTCGAGTTCTGGAGTCTTCGAGTCCGCCGCCGCAGTCCCCGGGCCGGGTTCGACTGTGGCGGCTTTGGAGCCATCTGCCAAAATCCCCGTACCGTCTGTCGGGGCTCTGGAGTCGGATCCGACGTCTTTGGGAGGAGCCGGCACAAAGATGGAGTCTGATTCTGGTGAAGGCTTGACGGACGGCTTGAGGAGGCGTTGAAGGGCAACGCCGGATGGTATTGCTTGGCGGGTAGATCTGATTCATGCCAAGGCGTCTGCTTGGTCGTTGTCGTTTCTTGGCACATGGAGGAACTCGCACTCTTCGAAATACCCGCTGAGTTGCTGCACGAGGAAACGGTAACTCGCCATCTTTGCAACTTTCGCGTCCTAGTCGCTAGATGACTGCTGGACCACTAAGTCTAAGTCGCCATAACACAAGATCCGGCGGATGCCAAGTTCTTTGGCAAGCCGGAGCCCGTGAATGAGCGCCTCGTACTCGGCGACGTTGTTGGAGGCGGTAAAATGGATTTGCAGTGCGTATTTGAGCTTATCGCCTTTAGGAGAGGTGAGGACGACGCCGGCTCCCAAGCCGGTGCGCATCTTGGAGCCGTCGAAATGCATCCGCCAATGGGTGGAGTCAGGCGCTGGAGGTAGGTACTGGGTCTCGGTCCAGTCGATGAGGAAGTCGGCCAGTGCTTGTGACTTGATGGCGGTGCGGGGCTGGTAGTGGATGGTGTAGGGAGCCAGCTCTATGGCCCACTTGGCCACTCGGCCAGAAGCATCTCGGCTTCCGATGATCTCGGCAAGTGGGACCGTGCAGA
The DNA here is from genome assembly GCF_018294505.1 of Triticum aestivum. Classification (NCBI taxonomy): domain Eukaryota; kingdom Viridiplantae; phylum Streptophyta; class Magnoliopsida; order Poales; family Poaceae; genus Triticum; species Triticum aestivum. The sequence goes on from NC_057809.1 coordinate 209,714,222, forward strand.
CCACAGTGATCGGATGCCCTTGAAAGTAAGGCTTCAATTTCTTGGCCGTAAAGTGTACGCCATAGCACATCTTCTGGTAGTGGGGGTAGTTATGCTTGGAGGTCGACAGTACTTCGCTCAGGTAATATACCGGTCTCTGGACAGGTAGTGCCTTGCCTTCCTCCTTGCGTTCCACTACAATGACCGTGCTGACTACCCGGCTGGTGGCGGCGATGTACAGGAGCATAGGTTCCTTGGGAGTCGGAGCCGCCAGGACGGGTGGAGTAGTCAGTATCTTCTTCAACTGGAGAAAAGCTTCGTCCGCCTTATGGTTCCACTCGAAAAAAGTGGTCTTCTTCATGAGTTGGTATAAGGGGAGAGCTTTCTCGCCCAGCCGACTGATGAATCGGCTGATGGACGCCAAGCAGTCGGTGAACTTTTGCACATCCAGCAGTCGGCTGGGTACCTCCATTCTCTCAATGGCCTTGATCTTTACAGGGTTGCACTCTATGCCGCGTTCAGAGACCAGGAAGCCAAGGAGCTGGCCGGCTGGTACCCCGAAAACACACTTCTCGGGATTGAGCTTGATCTGGAATCAGCGCAGGTTCTCAAAGGTCTCCTTGAGGTCTTCTAGCAGTGTTCCATGCTTTTCCGTCTTCACCACCACGTCGTCCATGTAGACATGGGCGTTCCTGCCGAGCTGCTTGAGGAGGCACTTCTGCATGCAACGCTGAAAGGTGGCGCCGACATTCCTTAAGCCGAACGTCATGGTGAGGTAGCAGAAGGCCCCAAATGGCATGATGAAGGTGGTCTTCAGTCTGTCAGCCGGGTTCGGCTTGATCTGGTGATATCTTAAGTATGCATCCAAAAAACTCAACAGCTCGCATCCGGCTGTGGAGTCTATCACCTGATCAATTCTTGGTAGAGCAAACGGGTCCTTGGGGCGGGCCTTGTAGGCTCGTGTAGTCAATACACATTCGCCACTTCTTGTTCTTCTTCAGTACCAGGACCCGATTTGCTAGCCATTCTGGAAAGAATACTTCCATAATGAAGCCGGCTGCTAGGAGTCGGGCTATCTCTTCTCCGACAACTCTTCTCTTCTCTTTTGATAGGCGGCGCAGGGGCTACCTGACCGGCTTTGCATCAGATCGGACATGTAACTTGTGCTTGGCGAATTCCGTCGGTACACCTGGCATGTCTTTGGGGGACCATGCGAAGATGTCCCGATTCTCACGGAGGAAATCGACGAGCTCGCCTTCCTATTTGCTGTGGAGGTTCGCGCCTACGACAGCGTACCTCTCTGGGTGCTCTGGATCCAAGGGTATCTTCTTTGTCTCTTTGGCCGGCTTGAACTAACCCTCAGCCTCCGACTCCTTTGGGTTGGGCGATACCTCTGGCTGCTTGCCGGCCATCGCCACAACTCGCTCAAGGAGCCGCTTCTCGGCCGCGATCACCAGGGACTCGGCTAGCCGACTGCTCTCAGCCGCACAGGCAGACGACTTGCGGTAGTCGCCGGCTACAGTCAGAATTCCCCTGGAACTGGGCATCTTCATTTTGAGGTAGGCATAGTGGGGGACCACCATGAACTTGGCCAAGGCGGGTCGGCCGAGTAGTGCATGGTATGGGCCCTCAAGGTCCACCATTTCAAACCAAACCGACTCTTGGCGGAAGTGATCTTTGTCTCCGAAGAGGACATCCATCAAAATCTTGCCGATTGGTGAGCAGGAAAGCCCAGGAACAATGTCGTGGAACACAGTCCGGCTGTTCTGAAGCTGTCTTTGCTTGATTCCTAACTTCTCCATGGTGTCCTTGTACAGGATATTGATGTTGTTGCCTCCGTCTATCAGAACTCACGAGAAACGCGCGGCTCGTCTATCCGTAGCAAAGGTGGCGTCCAAGACCAAGGCATAGGAGCCCAGACTCGGCATCACCTCTGGGTGGTCAGACCTACTCCAGCTGATGGGCTTCTTGGACCAGTGCATGAACTCTGGCGTCTCTGATGCTACTGCATTCACCTCTTGTCGCTGCAGCCGCCTGCTGCGTCGATCATCGGCCATACTGGTAAACACCATGTAGGCTCCATGTTCTTCAGGGTATTCGTCTTGTACTGCACCGACTGGCCTGATAGCCGGCTGCTGGGGCGGAGGCGGAGGCGGCTGCCCAGTAGGCGGGGGAGGCAGGAGGCTGTCTCCCTTGGCGATCCTGGTGAGCCAGTGGCACTTCCGGGTGGTGTGATTTGACGGCTTTGCGCCGCTATGGAACTTGCAAGGTCCATCCAGAGTCTGCTCGTAGGAGAAGGCCGGCAACCAGTTGGGCTTGTCGCCTTTCTGTCGCTTGGGCGGAGGCTGTCCGTCCGGCTGCTGGGCTTCAACAGTTGCGACCTGCCGGCTGCTGGAAGCCGGCAGCGGGGCCTTGCGCTTGTGGTCGCCCTGCTGTTGTCGCCGATTGGTGTACCCCACCGGAGTTCTTGGAGCTTGAGGGGCCACTTTGCCAGTTGTGTTGACTTGAATCTCCGCCTTCATGGAGGAGTCGGCCGTGGCGTACTTGTCCGCTATAATCAGCAGCTCGTCGAGGGTTTCTGGCTCGTCGCAGAGGAGCTTGTGCTTGAGGAGGGTGCCTTCTCTGCACCCGGCCGTGAAGTACTCGATGGACTGCACCTCGTGCACGCCCTCGCAGGAGTTCCGAAGCTCGGCCCAACGCGTGAGGTAGTCGCGAGTTGACTCGTCGGGACCTTGCACGCACAAGGAGAGCTGGCGAGGCTTGGGAGGACGCTTGTATGTGTTGGTGAAGTTGCAGACGAACGCTTCAGTGAAGTTGACCCAGCTGTTGATGCCGCGGGGCTTCAGGCTGTTTAGCCATGTCTGTGTCGTGCCCTGGAGCATGAGCGGAACGTATTTTATGGCGACACGCTTGTTGCCGTTTGCTATGTTGACAGCCGTGGAGTAGTCGACCAGCCAGTCTTCCGGCTTCACGGAGCCGGTATACTTGGGCGTGTCTCTTGGGAGCATGAACCCTCTAGGAAAGGGCTCATCTCGAATGCGGGGTCCGAAACAAGGCGGACCCACCTCGTCTTCTTCTTCCAGTGCTAGGGATCGGTGAAGTCGGTCGATCCGGTGGCGGGCGTCATTTTCTCCGACTCCCTCTCGGCGGCCAAGGCGATCGCCGAGAGTCGGATGGTCAACAGGCGGCGGGGAGACTCGCCTCTCCTTGCGAGGAGGAGGAGGCGGACAGTCGTCCCGTCGTTCCACTGCTCTCGGGCGGCCGTCTCGGTCGCGCTCTATGGTAATGTGAGTCCGACTATGGCTGACAGCCAGATCCTTGTCTCTTCTTCCTCGGGCGCCGCCAGTCGGCGTCCGAGACGTTGCGCCTTGATCTCGGCAAAGGTCGTCGTTTTGCCGCTGTGGCGCCTCCGTGCGGCAGCCGGCCTCGTTCTGCGCGGCAGCCGCGTCGAGGAGCCGCTAGACTCGCTCCATCATCAGGCGGCGCTCTTCGCCCTCGAAATTGTCCAGCTCATCCGCCGCTGCCTAGGCGGCTCGGATGTTCTCCGCTGGTGTAGCGTACACAGGGCGGCTGGCCCCAAACAGGTTGGCGATGGCTACGCCGCACTGCTGGACCGCGCCAAGGCGGCTGGGCCCTGCCATGGCTGGCGAGCCGCCAACGGCGGGATCCATCTCCCGCTGGTAGGCTTCTGACAAGCGTCTCATGCTGGCCAGCTTCTTCGCGCCTTCGACAAGCTGAAGGCGGCGCGCCTCCAACGTCTCTACGTCAGCGTCTTCCGGAATGGGCGTAGTTAGGTCTTGTAGCACCGCGCCGAGTGAGTCGTGCGCTCCTCCGCCGGGGAGCTCGTCATGACTGATGACGAGCACCTCGGTGACGGTGCTTCCGTCGCTCTTCGCGCGAGGGAGAGGTTCGTCGTAGACCACCACATTAGTGGGGAACGCATCGAGCGACGCGGTGTCGGAGTCGACCCGCATCGGGTCGGTGGAGCCTACAGACTCCAAGTCTACGGCAGGCTCGCCGGAAACGTGGAGTTGATCAAGGAGGCCCGCGAGGAGGCTCTCGGAGCCGCCCGTGTCTGCGTTGGATGCAGGTTCGTCGGAGAGGCGAACCTCTCCGACAAGTTCGGCGAGGCAACTGGCTGCGCAGGCGATCTCAACGCCGCACAGCGCGTCGGTGCAAACTCCGTCTGGCGTGCCTGGCTGGCTGCGCTCACCAGGGAGGAAAAGGGTTCCCGTCTAGAACAGGTCTCTGGACGGCGGTGCACCAGGACCCACGGTGGGCGCCAAATGTCGGGGGTTGGGTGCGACATATGCCAAAGGATGGCTTATCATGGTGGGGGCGAGTAGAACGTCGCCGGTGCCTGGAAACGGGATGAGGCGAAGACATGCACGCCGGCGAATCTTACCCAGCTTTAGGGCTCTCCGGGGAGATAATACTCCTATTGCTGCTCTGCGGGGTCTCCGCATGATCACTATGGCAAAGTGCTTACACGATTGCTCCTTGAGCTGTTTCCTGGAGGTAGGAGAGGGCAGGGCTAGCTCTCTCCCTCCTATATGATCTGGTCTAGAGCTAATGGATTCCAACCCTTTGCATGGGTGCCCTGGGGGGTTTATATAGGCCTACCCCCAGGGGTACAATGGTAATCCGACTGGACGCGGGCCCGGCCGTCAGTGCCTCTGGCCTTCGTCTTCTCCGTCGATTGCTGGGGCCCGCCGACTGCTGGGCCCCGCCGACTGGTCTGGTATGGAGCCGACAGGCCGCGTCCGCCGCGGGCGGGTCTTGCCGGCTGCTGATTACTATAGCCGTGCTTCTGATGACGCGGGCTTGATCATGGAGTCGTGGCAAAAGCCCCGCCGCCTGGCGGGCAATCACTATTGCCACTCTCCATCACATCTGATTAATGGCGCGTGGGCCCCCGGGGGAGTGCTTGGCCGACTCCAGGGGCCGACTGGCGGTGCACTTGCCGTCTCCTAGGGTCTCACTGACTGGTGGGACCTGCTGCCTCCAGGCCGTACAGACAAGCCGTCGTGGGCGCTGGATTTAGTCCTGCGGTGCTGATGTTAGGGCCAGCACGGCAACAGTGTCACGCCGCACGGAGATCTCCCTGGGTACGGCGTACTGTGCCCATGCCTGCCCTAGGTAAGGGGCGGCAGCGGGTTTTACTGTAGCCGCTCCCCGGTCCTGTCCCTCCCGATGAGGACATGGGGTTTGTTGGAGTCGCAGGCCGACTCCCCAAAGCCGGCTTCTCTGGAAGTCGCCAGTCAGAAGTCGGCTTACCCTGAAGTCGTCCCTGGGACTCGGCCATGAGTTGGCAGTCGGCCGTCTTGCCGTCGACTCCTTAGAAGGCGGCTCTTCGCCCTAGGGTCTTGAGGGGCGCAGCCTGCCCCGATGTCTTGAAAGGTTCTGGGGCTCGGGTTGGCCTACCCGTGGCCCATTACTCCGACATCATGCCTTCCTGTTTTTCAGTACCTATTCCATTCATGATAACATGTTTTCAAATTCAAGTACTGTCATTCTACTCTATCGCAATGCCATCTGCTTAATTTGGACATCTTGCTTCTGAATATCTTATGCATTGTTATTCATCAGTATGTACTTCATCTGTCTACCATACCATGTTTTTTCACATTGAAGTGTTGTTCTAGTTCTCTGTTGCAATGCCATCTTATTTTCCCAATCATACACGTGTATGTTGCCTTAGTTATTTCTGTACGTATTCCGCTAGCATATAGTTTTACATTCAACTAGTGTTTTTTTGCTGTGTTGTCCTGTTGTATCCCTAGCTCTTACACCATACTCCCTCTGTCCGGATTACATGTTGCTGAAATGGATAAAAAAGGATGTATCTAGAACTGAAATATGCCTAGACCCATCCATTTATTTCCGGATGGAGGGAATACATGTCAATATGTCATGCCTTTCTATTCTTCAGTACTTATTCCATCTCTCTGCTATCGCATGTTTTATAATTAAAGCACCATTCTTCTATATAAGGCATGAAAGGGGAAGACGACTATGTTAGAATCTGAAGGGTTACAAACAAGGCCTTTGCAAAAGATTCAAACGCCAGGAGATAATAAACCAACTCCAGTTTTTATAGATACTGCTCCAGCACAGAGAAACCCAACTCCTACTGATAATAAGCAGATTCCAGTGGCCAAAGAACTAGTCCGCTCCAATCTAGCAAAAATATGTCAACTCAATTCTAAGAAGCGTGTGTGTATCCCTGCATCATGAAATTTTATAGCATGCTGATCATATTTTCTACATGTCTCTTACCCATCTCTCTTTTAGAAAATAAGCTTAACAGATAGAAGAATTGCTTGCAATGGTATCGTTTATGAGGAAAGATTCTTGCAGGAATTCTCTATGCTCCAATGTAGATGTAAGTACCTGTTGTATATCACTATATTTTTACATCAGCATGTATTTTGTTAATCGGCGTGAATCCAACCTTTATCTCATCTAAATTTAGTTGTAGCAAAATGTATGATTAAAGGCCATAATGTTGATTTTTGCAAGGAAAACTGTCTGGTAGTTTTGCATCCTGAGCTGCATGAGTGTACTATCTCATATCAATGGGTTTGAATACTTTGGTTTTGCAGTGGGTTTTTCAGTGTTTTTTTACTGTGTTGTCCTGTCGTATCCCTACCTCTTACATCATACTCCCTCCGTCCGGATTAAATGTCGCGGAAATGGATAAAACTGGATGTATCTAGAACTGAAATACGCGTAGACCCATCCATTTATTTCCGTATGGAGGGAATACATGTCAATATGTCATGCCTTTCTATTCTTCAGTACCTATTCCATCTCCGTTGTAGCATGTTTTATAACTGAATCACCATTCTTCTATATAAGGCATGCAAGGGGAAGACGGCTATGTTAGAATCTGAAAGGTTACAAACCAGGTCTTTGCAAAAGATCCAAATGCCAGGAGATAATAAACGAAGTCCATTTTTCATAGATACTGCTCCAGCATAGAGAAACCCAACTCCCACTGATAATAAGAAGATTCCAATGGCCAAAGAACTAGTCCGCTCCAGTCCAGCAAAAGAATGTCAACTCCATTCTAAGAAGCGTGTGCGTATCCTCGCATCATGAAATTTTATAGCATTCTGATCATATTTTCTACATGTTTCTTACCCATCTCTCTTTTAGAAAATAAGGTTAAACGATACAAGACTTCCTCCATTGGGATCGTATTCGAGGAAAATATCTTGCGGGAATTCTCTGTGCTCCAATGATGATGTAAGTACCTTTTGTATATCACTATATTTTTACATCAGCATGTATTTTGTTAATCGGCGTGAATCTAACCTTTATCTGATCTAAAATTAGTTGTAGCAAAATGTTAAACGCACAAATGTTGATTTTTGTAAGGAAAACTGCCTGGTAGTTTTGCATACTGAGCTGCATGAATGTACTATCTCATATCACGCACATTACTGAATTGTAGTGCTTCTCTGGTTGCCCATTCATTCATTGTGTCAATGTTGCTTTCGTATTACCTTACCTGGCTGATGATAGCTATGCCATATTGTGTTAATTTGGTGTAGGCTAGTTGCCCAAATGTTCGTTGTGTCAGTGTTGCTTTCCTATTATCTGACTTAGCCAGTGATAGCAATGCTAGTATGTTAAGTTTGTGTAGGCTGCTGAAGATAAGAAGACAAACTCTGAAAACAGCAAGGCAACCCCATTGTTTCTTTCCAATAAATCTAGGCCAGGTAATATGGCAATAACTCATGATTAATCTGTTTGGTTCCCGTCCTATATGTTATGATGCAGTGGTCGAGACACTCTCCACTATCAATAATACAAGCCTGCCAAAATCGCCATCTGAATATGTTCAGTATCCTCTGTCTCTAATGCAACGGAATAAATGTATGTTTGTGAACCAATTAATGGCTGAAGCAATGATGGAAATGGTGGATGAATCAGAGGTGCAAAGTCGTGTGACACAACAACTGATCAATGTTTTCAGAGATAGTGTAGCAAAGCAGCAAGAACTTGCCCACATGCTTATGGGCGCCATCTGTGCTGAGGTTGCAGATTGTGACGTTGTAGATGGTTAGGTTCTGCTCATTTATTTGCACTGGCATCAATCTTTGATTGCCCAGTGGATGTAATTTCATGTAATATATGCTGGATGTGCAACGTTATTCCCTGTATGCCGTACCTTTGCTTGATCGGTTTTGGTCCTGTGCATAATTGCTCGTCGTAATGGGCTCAAATTATCTAATTTGGCCTAAAGACATGAAGGAACTTTAGTGGACCCATTAAGTTAATGGACCGTTACTAGGCCGAAAGTTAATGGTCGGCCCTCTTACCTCCCGGGTCGTTAACAGGCCGTTACTAAGTTTGGGCTACATATGGCCCAACTATACTATAGGCCTTTAGCAGGCCGAAAGAGATAGCCGAAAGTTAGGTCGTATTGTAAACGGTCTAACTGTGTTGTGGGCCTTTAGCAGGCCGAAAGAGAAACCGGGCTGGTATTGGACCATGAAGGGCATGGGCCGTTAAAAGGCCAAAACTAAGGTCCGACTACAAATGGCCCAACTCATTTATGGTCCGTTAATAGGCCGAAAGGCACACAGGGCCGGGAATTGGCCCAACACTTAAATGGGTCGCTAAAAGGCCAAAACTCTGGTCCGACTACGATGGCCCAACTGATTTATGGGCCGTCAACAGGCTGAAAGTGACATCGGGCCAGAAATTGGCCCAACACTTAAATGGGCCACTAAAAGGCCGAAACTAAGGTTCGACTACAAATGGCCCATTAGATTTATGGGCCGTCAACAGGATGAAAGACACACCGGGCCGGAAATTAGCCCAACATTTAAATGGGTCGCTAAAAGGCCGAAAGATGTACAACCTAAAAATTGGCCCATCCATTAAATGGGCCGTTAACAGGCCAAAATCTCATCGGGCCGATATTGAGCCCAAATATATAGCGGGCTGTTAACGGGCTCGAACTGATGATGGGCTGCAATGGTGTCAAATCTTTAACAGGCCATTGACGGGCCGAATTGGCACATCTCGTATGGGCCGTGGGCTTAAATGGACCTGACACAAGTAGGCCTTATATGGGTCGGCCTCCTAATTTTTACTGGGCCGGCCTTTTTCACAGGAATGGGCCACTGTTGGGCCGTGCCACGTGTCGACCTATCATAGGTGCCTCCTGTCCAATGAGTGGATGACATCTGTCCCAACGATGAGGCAACACGTGTTTCCTTCGGCCAATCAGAATTTTACATGTGGAAATTTCCCATTGGTCAGGGTTGTTAATGGGTTATCAGATCCAAAATCCGACCTGACAGCTTAGCGGTGTTCCGTTACGGTGGATGCCACATGTCGGTCACCCTTGACAAAAGCACTTCTGTGACGCGTGATTTATCGTCATGGAAGTGGACACTTCTGTGATGATAATTTTGGTGATGTCATGGAACACTTCTACGACAGCACAAGTATGACTATCTTGATTCTGTCATAAAATCGTCATGGATGTACATGCATGACAAAAAACGCGACCTACTGTGACAAACACGTATCATCACGGAAGTGTATTTTTTTTGTAGTGTGCTCCTCCCCTATGCGTGCCGGCGATGAGAGATCCCGAGATCGAGACGACGGCGGCTGCTTCTCTTCCCCGACCATGGTGGTGCACTAAAGCAGGCTCCTCCAAGGCGACCATCAAGAAGACGAGTTGAGGGAGGTGGAAGGCGGGTGAGGGCGTCGGCGTCCCTGTCGCCGTCGTTTGGGGGATAAAGGATGCATCGGCGGCGGGATTGGGAGGAGCAGTGGCGAGGAGAAGATTGGGTGGGCCGTGGGAGGGAGAGGGGAGAGAACTCACCGCTTAGTCGCGGTGTGGTGCAACTAAGTGGCAGGGCATGTCGATTAGTTGTAGCGTGGAGGCACGGGTGCGGCGCTGCTGCTAAGTGAGGCACATCAACTCACCCCGCCTATTCATATTAGTAGCGCAGCTTTTATACACCATGCTACTACTATAGTCTGTCACCTGGGCATGGTGAGAACCACTTAGTAGTAGTGTGCCCAAAAGAAAGCAACGTTGCTGCTAAGCCATACCAGTAGCGCGTTTTGTACCCAGCGCTATTGGTAATTACCAGTAGTATGGGGACACAAACAAACGCTACTGGTAAACTTCTATGTATAAGCATTTTCCTAGTAGTGAGGGATAAAGAGTTGGCTTACAATCGCCACTTCACACAAATAATAAGTTAAACATACATCATCCAGAATACAATCAAGGTCCGACTAGAGAACCAAAAAATAAAAGAAGACAACCCCAAATGCTAGATCCCCGATCGTTCCAACTGGGCTCCACTACTGATCAATCGGAAAAGACACAAAACAACAATCAAGATCTTCATCGAGCTCCCACTTGAGCTCGGTTGCGTCACCTGCACTGGTATCATCGGCACCTACAACTGTTTGGAAGTATCTGTGAGTCACGAGGACTCAGCAATCTCACACCTGCGAGATCAAGACTATTTAAGCTTATGGGAAGGATAGGGTAATGAGGTGGAGCTGCAGCAAGCACTAAGCAAATATGGTGGCTAACATACGCAAATAAGAGCGAGAAGAGAAGCAACGCAACGATCGTAAAGCTAGAAGTGATCCTGAAACTACTTACGTTCATACAAAACCCAAAACCGTGTTCACTTCCCGGACTCCGCCGAAAAGAGACCATCATGGCTACACACGTGGTTGATGTATTTTAATTAAGTCAAGTGTCAAGTTCTCTACAATCGGATATTAACAAATTCCAATCTGCCACATAACCGCGGGCAGGGCTCTCGAAAGTTTATACCCTGCAGGGGTGTCCCAACTTAGCCCATCACAAGCTCTCACGGTCAACGAAGGATATTCCTTCTCCGAAGAAGACCCGGTCAGTCTTGGAATCCGGATAGAAGACATTTCGACAATGGTAAAACAAGACCAGCAAAGCCGCCCGAATGTGCCGACAAATCCTGATGGGAGCTGCACATATCTCGTTCTCAGGGCACACCGGATGAGCACTCCGTACAACTAAAACCAGCCCTCAAGTTTCCCCGAGGTGGCGTTGCAAGGGGCTCTAGTTTGTGTTGGGGAACGTAGTAATTTCAAAAAAATTCCTACGCACACGCAAGATCATGGTGATGCATAGCAACAAGAGGGGAGAGTGTTGTCTACGTACCCTCGTAGACCGGCAACGGAAGCGTTGACACAACGTAGAGGAAGTAGTCGTACGTCTTCCCGATCCGACCGATCCAAGTCCGAACGTATAGCACCTCCGAGTTCTGCACACGTTCAACTCGGTGACGTCCCTCAAGATCCGATCCAGCCGAGTGTTGAGGGAGAGTTTCGCCAGCATGACGGCGTGATGACGGTGATGATGTTCTACCGACGCAGGGCTTCGCCTAAGCACCCCTACGATATGACCGGGGTTGAATATGGTGGAAGGGGGCACCGCACACGGCTAAGGAACGATCACGAAGATCAACTTGTGTGTCTAGAGGTGCCCCATGCCCATGTATATAAAGGAGCAAGGGGGGAGGCCGGTCGGCCCTCTATGGGTGCGCCAGGAGGAGGAGTCCTCCTCCTAGTAGGAGTAGGAAAGGAAGGAGGAGAAGGAGAAGGAAGGAGAAGGAGGAAAGGGGGTCCGGCCCCCTAGTCCAATTCGGTTTGAGCTAGGGGGGCCACGCGCCCTGCCTCCTCTCTTCCACCACTTGGCCCATGAGGCCCATTACTTCTTCCTCGTATTCCCGTAACTCCCCGGTACCCTCGAAAATACCCGAATCACTCGGAACCTTTCCGATGTCTGAATATAGTCGTCCAATATATCAATCTTTATGTCTCGACAATTTCGTGACTCCTCGTCATGTCCCCGATCTCATCCGGGACTCCGAACAACCTTCGGTACATAAAATCACATACATTCATACTACAATCGTCACCGAAACTTTAAGCGTGCGGACCCTACGGGTTCGAGAACTATGTAGACATGACCGAGACATGTCTCCGGTCAATAACCAATAGCGGAACCTGGATGCTCATATTGGCTCCCACATATTCTATGAGGATCTTTATCGGTCAGACCGCATAACAATATACGTTGTTCCCTTTGTCATCGGTATGTTACTTGCCCGAGATTCGATCGTCGGTATCTCAATACCTAGTTCAATCTCGTTACCGGGAAGTCTCTTTACTCGTTCTATAATACATCATTCTGCAACTAACTCATTAGTTGCAATGCTTGCAAGGCTTAAGTGATGTGCATTACCGAGTGGGCCCAGAGATACCTCTCCGACAATGGGAGTGACAAATCATAATCTCGAAATACGCCAACCCAACAAGTACCTTCGGAGACACATGTAGAGCACCTTTATAATCACTCAGTTACGTTGTGATGTTTGGTGGCACACAAAGTGTTCCTCCGGTAAACGGGAGTTGCATAATCTCATAGTCATAGGAACATGTATAAGTCATGAAGAAAGCAATAGCAACAAACTAAATGATCAAGTGCTAAGCTAACGGAATGGGTCAAGTCAATCACATCATTCTTCTAATGATGTGAGCCCGTTAATCAAATGACAACTCATGTCTATGGTTAGGAAACATAACCATCTTTGATCAACGAGCTAGTCAAGTAGAGGCATACTAGGGACACTCTGTTTGTCTATGTATTCACACATGTATTATGTTTCTGGTTAATACAATTCTAGCATGAATAATAAACATTTATCATGATATAAGGAAATAAATAATAACTTTATTATTGCCTTTAGGGCATATTTCCTTCAGTCTCCCACTTGCACTAGAGTCAATAATCTAGTTCACATCGCCATGTGATTTAATACCAATAGTTCACATCACCATGTGATTAACACCCATAGTTCACATCGACATGTGACCAACACCCAAAAGGTTTACTAGAGTCAATAATCTAGTTCACATCGCTATGTGATTAACACCCAAAGAGTAATAAGGTGTGATCATGTTTTGCTTGTGAGAGAAGTTTAGTCAACGGGTCTGCCACATTTAGATCTGTAAGTATTTTGCAAATTTCTATGTCAACAATGCTCTGCACGGAGCTACTCTAGCTAATTTCTCCCACTTTCAATATGTATCCAGATTGAGATTTAGAGTCATCTGGATCAGTGTCAAAATTTGCATCGACGTAACCCTTTACGACGAACCTTTTTTGTCACCTCCATAATCGAGAAACATATCCTTATTCCACTAAGGATAATTTTGACTGTTGTCTAGTGATCTACTCCTAGATCACTATTGTACTCCCTTGCCAAAAACAGTGTAGGGTATACAATAGATTTGGTACACAGCATGGCATACTTTATAGAACCTATGGCCAAGGCATAGGGAATGACTTGCATTCTCTTTCTATCTTCTGTCGTGGTCGGGCTTTGAGTCTTACTCAATTTCACACCTTGTAACACAGGCAAGAACTCTTTCTTTAAATGTTCCATTTTGAACTACTTCAAAAACTTGTCAAGGTATGTACTCATTGAAAACTTATCAAGCGTCTTGATCTATCTCTATAGATCTTGATGCTCAATATGTAAGCAGCTTCACCGAGATCTTTATTTGAAAAAACTCCTTTCAAACACTCCTTTATGCTTTGCAGAATAATTCTACATTATTTCCGATCAACAATATGTCATACACATATACTTATCAGAAATGTTGTAGTGCTCCCACTCACTTTCTTGTAAATACAGGCTTCACCGCAAGTCTGTATAAAACTATATGCTTTGATAAACTTATCAAAGCATTTATTCCAACTCCGAGAGGCTTGCACCAGTCCGTAAATGGATTGCTGGAGCTTGCACACTTTGTTAGCTCCCTTTGGATCGACAAAACCTTCCGGTTGCATCATATACAACTCTTCTTCCAGAAATCCATTCAGGAATGCAGTTTTGACATCCATCTGCCAAATTTCATAATCATAAAAAGCGGCAATTGCTAACATGATTCGGACAGACTTAAGCATAGATACGAGTGAGAAACTCTCATCGTAGTCAACACCTTGAACTTGTCGAAAACCTTTTTTCGACAATTCTAGCTTTGTAGATGGTAACACTACTATCAGCGTCCGTCTTCCTCTTGAAGATCCATTTAATCTCAATGGCTCGCCGATCATTGGGCAAGTCAATCAAAGTCCATACTTTGCTCTCATACATGGATCTCATCTCAGATTTCATGGCCTCAACCCATTTCGTGGAATCTGGGCCCATCATCGCTTCCTCATAGTTCGTAGGTTCGTCATGGTCAAGTAACATGACCTCCAGAACAGGATTACCGTACCACTCTGGTGTGGATCTCACTCTGGTTTACCTACGAGGTTCGGTAGTAACTTGATCTGAAGTTACATGATCATCATCATTAGCTTCCTCACTAATTGGTCTAGTAGTCACAGGAACAGATTTCTGTGATGAACTACTTTCCAATAAGGGAGCAGGTACAGTTACCTCATCAAGTTCTACTTTCCTCCCACTCACTTCTTTCGAGAGAAACTCCTTCTCTAGAAAGGATCCATTCTCACCAATGAATATCTTGCCTTTGGATCTGTGATAGAAGGTGTACCCAACATTTTCTTTTGGGTATCCTATGAAGATTTACTTCTCCGATTTGGGTTCGAGCTTATCATGTTGAAACTTTTTCACATAAGCATCATAGTCCCAAACTTTAAGAAACGACAGTTTAGGTTTCTCGCCAAACCACAGTTCATACGGTGTTGTCTCAACAGATTTAGATGGTGCCCTATTTAACGTGAATGTAGCTGTCTCTAATGCATAACCCCAAAACGATAGTGGTAATCGGTAAGAGACATCATAGATCGCACCATTACACTGTGGTGTTCCAGGTGGCGTGAGTAGTGAAACTATTTCACATTGTTTTAACTGAAGGCCAAACTCGTAACTCAAATATTTTACTTCTGCGATAATATTGTAGAAACTTTTATTTTTGACGATGATTCTCCACTTCACTCTGAAATTCTTTGAACTTTTCAAATATTTCAGACTTGTGTTTCATCAAGTAGATATACTCATATCTGCTCAAATCATCTGTGAAGATCAAAAAATAATGATACCCGCCGCGAGCCTCAACACTCATTGGACTGCATACATCAGTATGTATTATTTCCAATATGTCGGTTGCTCGCTCCATTGTTCCGGAGAAGGGAGTCTTAGTCATCTTGCCCATGAGGCATGGTTCGCAAGCATCAAAATGATTCATAATCAAGTGATTCCAAAATCCCATCAGCATGGAGTTTCTTCATGCGCTTTACACCAATATGACCTAAACGGCAGTGCCACAAATAAGTTGCACTGTCATTATTAACTTTGCATCTTTTGGCTTCAATATTATGAATATGTGTATCACTACGATCGAGATCCAACGAACCATTTTCATTGGGTGTATGACCATAGAAGGTTTTATTCATGTAAACATAACAACAATTATTCTCTAACTTAAATGAATAACCGTTTTGCAACAAACATGATCAAATCATATTCATGCTCAACGCAAACACCAAATAACATTTATTTAGGTTTAGCACTAATCCCAAAAGTATAGGGAGTGTGCAATGATGATCATATCAATCTTGGAACCACTTCCATCACACATCGTCACTTCACCCTTAACTAGTCTCTGTTCATTCTGCAACTCCCGTTTCGAGTTACTACTCTTACCAACTGAACCAGTATCAAATACTGAGGGGTTGCTATAAACACTAGTAAAGTACACATCAATAACATGTATATCAAATATACCTATGTTCACTTTGCCATCCTTCTTATCCGCCAATTATTTGGGGTAGTTCCGCTTCCAATGACCAGTCCCTTTGCAGTAGAAGCACTCAGTTTCAGGCTTAGGTCCAAACTTGGGTTTTTTTACTTGAGCAGCAACTTGTTTGTCGTTCTTTTTGAAGTTCCCCTTTCTTCCCTTTGTCCCTTTACTTGAAACTAGTGGTTTTGTTAATCATCAACACTTGATACTCTTTCTTGATTTCTACCTTCATTGATTTCATCATCATGAAAAGCTCGGGAATCGTTTTCATCATCCCTTGCATACTATAGTTCATCACGAAGTTCTACTAACTTGGTGATGGTGACTAGAGAATTCTGTCAATCACTATTTTATCTGGAAGATTAACTCCCACTTGATTCAAGCGATTGTAGTACCCAGACAATCTGAACACATGCTCACTGCTTGAGCTATTCTCCTCCATCTTTTAGCTATAGAACTTGTTGGAGACTTCATATCTCTCAACTCAGGTATTTGCTTGAAATATTAACTTCAACTCCTGGAACATCCATATGATCCATGACGTTCAAAATGTCTTTGAAGTCCCGATTCTAAGCTGTTAAGCATGGTGCAGTAAACTATCAAGTAGTCATCATATTGAGCTAGCCAAACGTTCATGACATCTGCATCTGCTCCTGCAATAGGTCTTTCACCTAGCGGTGCATTAAGGGCATAATTCTTCTGTGCAGCAATGAGGATAAACCTCAGATCACGGATCCAATCCGCATCATTGCTACTAACATCTTTCAACTTAGTTTTCTCTAGGAACATATCAGAAATAAAACAGGGGAGCTAAACACGAGCTATTGATCTACAACATAGATATGCTAATACCACCAGGACTAAGTTCATGATAAATTTAAGTTCAATTAATCATATTACTTAAGAACTCCCACTTAGAAAGACATCCCTCTAATATTCTAAGTGATCACGTGATCCAAATCAACTAAACCATAACCGATCATCACGTGAAATGGAGTAGTTTTCAATGGTGAACATCACTATGTTGATCATATCTACTATACGATTCACGGTCGACCTTTCAGTCTCAGTGTTCCAAGGCCATATCTGCATATGCTAGGCTCGTCAAGTTTAACCTGAGTATTCTGCATGTGCAAAACTGGCTTGCACCCGTTGTAGATGGACGTAGAGCTTATCACACCCGATCATCACATGGTGTCTGGGCACGACGAACTTTGGCAACGGTGCATACTCAGGGAGAACACTTTTATCTTGAAATTTACTGAGAGATCATCTGATAATGCTACCGTCAATTAAAGCAAGATAAGATGCATAAAAGATAAACATCACATGCAATCAAAATATGTGACATGATATGGCCATCATCATCTTGTGCCTTTGATCTCCATCTCCAAAACATCATCATGATTTCCATCGTCACCGGCATGAAACCATGATCTCCATCATCTTGATCTATATCAATGTGTCGTCTCGCCAACTATTGCTCTTGCAACTATTGCTATCGCATAGCGATAATTGTAAAGCAATTATTTGGCGCTTGCATCTTATGCAATAAAGAGACAACCATAAGGCTTCTGCCAGTTGCCGATAACTTCAACAAAACATGATCATCTTATACAACAACTTATATCTCATCACGTCTTGACCATATCACATCACAACATGCCCTGCAAAAACAAGTTAGACATCCTCTACTTTGTTGTTGCAAGTTTTACGTGGCTCCTACGGGCTGAGCAAGAACCGTTCTTACCTACGCATCGAAAACCACAACGATAGTTTGTCAAGTTAGTGTTGTTTTAACTTTCTCAAGGGCCGGGCGTAGCCACACTCGGTTCAACTAAAGTTGGAGAAACTGACACCCGCTAGTCACCTGTGTGCATAGCACGGCGGTAAAACCAGTCTCGCGTAAGCGTACGCGTAATGTCGGTCTGGGCCGCTTCATCCAACAATATCGTCGAACCAAAGTGTGACATGCTGTAAGCAGTATGACTTATATCGCCCAAACTCACTTGTGTTCTACTCGTGCATATGACATCTACGCATAAAACCTGGCTCTGATACCACTGTTGGGGAACGTAGTAATTTCAAAAAAAATCCTACGCACATGCAAGATCATGGTGATGCATAGCAACGAGAGGGGAGAGTGTTGTCTACGTACTCTCGTAGACCGGCAACGGAAGCGTTGACACAATGTAGAGGAAGTAGTCGTACGTCTTCCCGATCCGACCGATCCAAGTACCGAACATACGGCACCTCTGAGTTCTGCACACGTTCAACTCGGTGACGTCCCTCGAGCTCCGATCCAGCCGAGTGTTGAGGGAGAGTTTCGTCAGCATGACGGCGTGATTATGGTGATGATGTTCTACCGACGCAGGGCTTCGCCTAAGCACCGCTACGATATGACCGAGGTGGAATATGGTGGAAGGGGGCACCGCACACGGCTAAAGAACGATCACGAAGATCAACTTGTGTGTCTAGAGATGCCCCCTGCCCCTGTATATAAAGGAGCAAGGGGGGAGGCCGGCCAGCCCTCTATGGGTGCGCCAGGAGGAGGAGTCCTCCTCCTAGTAGGAGTAGGACTCCCCTTTCCTACTCCTACTAGGAGGAGGAAAGGAAGGAGGAGAAGGCGAAGGAAGGAGAAGGAGGAAAAGGAGGAAAGGGGGGCCGGCCCCCTAGTCCAATTTGGTTTGGGCTAGGGGGTCGCGCGCCCTGCCTCCTCTCTTCCACCACTTGGCCCATGAGGCCCATTACTTCTTCCTCGTATTCCCGTAACTCCCTGGTACCCCCGAAAATACCCGAATCACTCGGAACCTTTCCGATGTCCGAATATAGTCGTCCAATATATCGATCTTTATGTCTCGACCATTTCGAGACTCCTCGTCATGTCTCCGATCTCATCCGGGACTCCGAACTACCTTCGGTACACCAAATCACATAAACTCATAATACAATCGTCATCGAAACTTTAAGCATGCGGACCCTACGGGTTCGAGAACTATGTAGACATGACCGAGACATGTCTCCGGTCAATAACCAATAGTGGAACCTAGATGCTCATATTGGCTCCCACATATTCTATGAAGATCTTTATCGGTCAAACCGCATAACAATATACGTTGTTCCCTTTGTCATCAGTATGTTACTTGCCCGAGATTCGATCGTCGGTATCTCAATACCTAGTTCAATCTAGTTACCGGCAAGTCTCTTTACTCGTTCCTTAATACATCATTCTACAACTAACTCATTAGTTGCAATGCTTGCAAGGCTTAAGTGATGTGCATTACCGAGTGGGCCTAGAGATACCTCTCCGACAATCCGAGTGAAAAATCCTAATCTCGAAATACGCCAACCCAACAAGTACCTTCGGAGACACCTGTAGAGCAGCATTATAATCACCCAGTTACGTTGTGATGTTTGGTGGCACACAAAGTGTTCCTCCGGTAAACAGGAGTTGCATAATCTCATAGTCATAGGAACATGTATAAGTCATGAAGAAAACAATAGTAACAAACTAAACAATCGTGTGCTAAGCTAACGGAATGGGTCAAGTCAATCACATCATTCTCCTAATGATGTGATCCCGTTAATCAAATGACAACTCATGTCTATGGTTAGGAAACATAACCATATTTGATCAACAAGCTAGTCAAGTAGAGGCATACTAGTGACACTCTGTTTGTCTATGTATTCACACATGTATTATGTTTCCGGTTAATACAATTCTAGCATGAATAATAAACATTTATCATGATATAAGGAAATAAATATAACTTTATTATTGCCTCTAGGGCATATTTCCTTCAGTTTGGACCAACACTCAGAGGAGCACTGGCCCGGGGGTTTAAAATAAAGATGACCCTTGAGTCTGCGGAACCCAAGGGAAAGGTCTGAGGTGGCAAAAGTAAAACCAAGGTTGGGCCTTGCTAGAGGAGTTTTATTCAAAGCGAACTGTCAAGGGGTTCCCATAACAGCCAATCGCGTAAGGAACGCGAAATCAAGGAACATAAAACTGGTATGACAGAAACTAGGGCGGCAAGAGTGGAACAAAACACCAGGCAAAAGGCCGAGCCTTCCATCCTTTACCAAGTATATAGATGCATTAAATTAAATAAGAGATGTTGTGATATCCCAACTTATCCATGTTCCAACATGGAACAAATTTCAGCTTCACTTGCAACTAGCAACGCTATAAGAGGGGCTGAGCAAAAGCGGTAACATAGCCAAACAACGGTTTGCTAGGAAGGTGGGTTAGAGGCTTGACATGGCAATATGGGAGGCATGATAAACAAGTGGTAGGTAACGCGACATAGCGATGGAGCAAACAACTAGCAAGCAAAGATAGAAGTGATTTCGAGGGTATGGTCATCTTGCCTGAAATCTCACAAGGAAGAAGAACGAGTCCATGAAGAAGACAAACGGACGTAGTCGAACGGATCCTCACAAACGCAATGTTACCGGAACTAACAAGAAGAAGCAACACCGGAAAGAAACAAACAACATGGTAAACCAACAAGCATAAACATGGCATGATGCACAAACAAGTATGATGCATGTCCGGTTTAATGAGGCATGGCATGGCAAAGTGCACAAACAATACTACAAGTTAAGTGGAGCACAATATGCAACGAGTTGCATATTGATGAAACACCACATTCAAAAGTTTAGTTCACTCCCGGTTAGGTAGCCAACAATATTAAATGTTATTAAACATGGCACGAGGTGAAGCAAAAGTAAACTATGCATTTTTGGCAATTTTAAGTGAGGCCGGAAACAACAAATAACCGTTCTGGTAAATCCCCACATGTCATTTAGCAATTTAATGCAAACAACAACTTAAACATTCTTGAAGTTGTTATCATGATGCGGATGACATTTGCAAGTTTTAAGCAATTTTATGAAAATGTTGATATGAACATGATATGGAGCATTTGTCGCCATGGCGGAAAGAAAAGGGGTCACGTCAACGAATCCAAAAATGATGCCACAGCAACATAACGGTTCCGG
This sequence comes from Triticum aestivum, assembly GCF_018294505.1. Taxonomy (NCBI): domain Eukaryota; kingdom Viridiplantae; phylum Streptophyta; class Magnoliopsida; order Poales; family Poaceae; genus Triticum; species Triticum aestivum. Next base: position 209,735,018 of record NC_057809.1, read on the forward strand.
TAGCTCGTGGAGATACCGGTGCAAAGGAAGTGTGGCGGGAGCGTGCAAAAGATGGTGGGGTGATCCCGGATACCGGGTTCCCATGGGTCGATGGCATGGAAGCGAGAGACACTTCGGACACGGTGCAGACAAAGGGTGCATCTCATACAACACAAGCATTCATTCTTGGACGATCGTCTCGGGGTTATACCTTTGAAGCGTGCGTTTTCGAAGCGTATCGAGTTCGTCGAGGGAAGTAGTCATTCACGGCCGTCGTGTAAGTAGCGGTTCACGCGATGGTAGTTGAACTTGACGCTTGCGTTACACGGGTCTTCGACAACGGTAGTCATACATGGTTCGGAGTGGTACTTGCATCTTCGGACTTGTCGGTCTCTATTCTTGCGACGGTAGCAGTACACGTTTTTGAAAAGGAACTTGATGCATCTGATGTTCCCGGGGGTGACGGTAGTTGTGCACACTCGTTGTTGGACTTGACGGGTCTGAGGTCTCTGGGTGTAGTGGTACTTGGCGTCTCATCGTGTAGTTGTTTGTCGTAGTCGAACTTGACAAAAATGCACACCGGTTGTAGTCGTGGTACTTGGCAGCAGAAAACACACGGCGTGGGTACACGAACTTGTCATAGGTGAGTTCTTCGGGGACGGCCTTGGAGCTTGCTAGCATGTGAAGCAGGGAAAGCAACGGTAGCGGCAGGACATGGCAGCAGGGCGAGGCGGTGCTGCTGATGGGGGGGTTCGGCGAGATGGGACCTGTAGGTCATCAGGGCTTGGCGCGCTGGCGACAAAGGACGACGAGGTGGCGAAGGAGGAGCTCTGCTCCGAGGAGCTAGTTGCCGGTGGTGCGACGGACGGTAGGGTCGAGCAGGAGCAGGGGCTCGCCGGCAGGGCAGGAATGAGGTGAAGCGGGGCCGGCGATGATGTGCAGAAGGACGGCGAGGTTCGATGGCGGCGCATGGGGTCGCGCTGGCATGGGGAGGCGCTTTGCTCCGGCAAGGTCGAGGTTCGGTGATGCTCCGATGGCGCACGCCGGCGCGGGGCAGCGATGAGGTCTTGCAGGCACGAAGGCCAGATGGCGGGACGAGGTGCTCGGGCGCCAAGAGATGCGTGCAGGACGAGGAGGTCGAGGCCATCCATGGCGCAGCGGTGGGAGCTCCAGCCTGGGTGGTCGCCAGCGGCGAGGTCCGTCGGGCCAGCAGGTCACGAGGTGGAGGGGCGCTCGAGAACGCGAAGGAGAAGGAGAGGTGCTCGCGAGGGAGAGGGTGAGAGGTCGGGTCGAGGCAGAGGACTGCGCCTACGTGCGTGCCTCTGGCGGCGCTAGAGGAGGAGTCGAGTGAGAGTGGGGAATCGAGAGGCTGGCTAGGGTTAGGATTAGGTGGCCTGGGAGGCCTCGGTGCAAATGGGCCAGTCTGGCAGGCCTAGGCCCAAGAGGCCGGTGGGTGGCCTGGTTGAGCAAAAGGGCCGGACTTATTGGGCTGCTCTCCCTCTCTCTCCTCTTCTTATTTCTTTTAACAGAAAACAAATAAAGAGGAGAAAAAGAAAGAGGGGGTTAGGGGAAGAAGTTGGACACGCGGATAAATTTCCCGGACTCACAAAAATGTGCTCGTTCCAAGAAAATAGAAATGGCCAAGATTGAAAGATTAAATTCAAACTCATTTGATTTAAATTCAAATGATTTGAATAGGAAGTGAGGTTTGGGAAGGTCCAAAAATGTTTAGATTTTTGGTGGAGCTCTGGAATATGATGAAACAATATATGGCAAGGTTGGAGACCAAGAATTAAGGTAGCAAAGGCATTGGGATATTTTGCAAGTGTGTCTATGGGTGATTCCAAATTATTGGAATATAATTTTTATAGCTCCCTAAAATATTTGGAGAATATGTTTTAAAGAGAAATCACCATGGTGAATATCCCTCGGTTTAAATGAATCGAAGATCCATACAATTTAATTGGTTGAGTTTTAAGAAGAGGTGCAAGATGACATGATGCAATGCACATGATGCAAAAATGAAAGCAACGAACCAAAAAATCACACAACGTATCTCGGAAATCATGGAAGGTATCTGAAGCTCCAGTCTTGGGGTGTTACAGGGAATCGATCACGAAGGGCTGATACGTCTCCAACGTATCTATAATTTTTGATTGCTCCATGCTATATTATCTACTGTTTTAGACATTATTGGGCTTTATTATCCACTTTTATATTATTTTTGGGACTAACCTATTAACCAGAGACCCAGCCCAGAATTGTTGTTTTTGCCTATTTTAGGGTTTTGAAGAAAAGGAATATCAAACAGAGTCCAAACGGAATGAAACCTTCGGGAACGTGATTTTCTCATCGAATACAACTCAGGAGACTTGGACCCTACATCAAGACACGTAACACGAGGCCACGAGGTAGGGGGCGCGCCTACCCCCCCCCTAGGCGCACCCTCCACCCTCGTGGGCCCCCTGTTGCTCCACCGACGTACTTCTTCCTCCTATATATATCCACGTACCCCCAAACGATCAGAACAGGAGACAAAACCCTAATTCCACCGCCGTAACTTTCTGTATCCACGAGATCCCATCTTGGGGCCTGTTTCGGAGCTCCGTCGGAGGGGGCATCGATCACGGAGGGCTTCTTCATCAACACCATAGCCCCTCCGATGAAGTGTGAGTAGTTTACCTCAGACCTAATGGTCCATAGTTAGTAGCTAGATGGCTTCTTCTCTCTTTTTGGATCTCAATACAATGTTCTCCCCCTCTCTTGTGGAGATCTATTCGATGTAATCTTCTTTTTGTGATGTGTTTGTTGAGACCGATAAATTGTGGGTTTATGATCAAGTCTATCTATGAATAATATTTGAATATTCTCTGAATTCTTTTATGTATGATTGGTTATCTTTGCAAGTCTCTTCGAATTATCAGTTTGGTTTGGCCTACTAGATTGATCTTTCTTGCAATGGGAGAAGTGCTTAGCTTTGGGTTCAATCTTGCGGTGTCCTTTCCCGGTGACAGTAAGGGCAGCAAGGCACGTATTGTATTGTTGCCATCGAGGATAACAAGATGGGGTTTTCTTCATATTGCATGAGTCTATCCCTCTACATCATGTCATCTTGCTTAAGGCGTTACTCTGGTTTTAACTTAATACTCTAGATGCATGCTGGATAGCGGTCGATGATTGGAGTAATAGTAGTAGATGCAGGCAGGAGTCGGTCTACTTGTCTCAGACATGATGCCTATATACATGATCATACCTAGATATTCTCATAACTATGCTCGATTCTGTCAATTGCTCAACAGTAATTTGTTCACCCACCATAGAATACTTATGCTCTCGAGAGAAGCCACTAGTGAAACCTATGGCCCCCGGGTCTATGTTTATCATATCAATCTCCTACTAATTAGTTATTTACTTTGCTATTTTACTTTGCCTTTATTTTACTTTGCATCTTTATCATAAAAATACCAAAAATATTATCTTATCATATCTATCAGATCTTACTCTCAGAAGTGGCCCTATAGGGATTGACAACCCCTATTTGCGTTGGTTGCGAGGATTTATTTGTTTTGTGCAGGTGCGAGGGACTCGCGCATAGCCTCCTACTGGATTGATACCTTGGTTCTCAAAAACTGAGGGAAATACTTACGCTACTTTGCTGCATCATCCCTTCCTCTTCGGGGAAAACCAACGCAGTGCTAAAAGAGGTAGCAAGAAGGATTTCTGGCGCCGTTGCCGGGGAGGTCTACTGAAAAGTCAACATACCAAGTACCCATCACATACCCTTATCTCCCACATTACATTATTTGCCATTTGCCTCTCGTTTTCCTCTCCCCCACTTCACCCTTGCCGTTTTATTTGCCCTCTCTTTCTCTATCCTCCTTCTATTTGCCTCTTTTGCCCGCTTGCTTTTTGTTTGCTCGTGTGTTAGTTTGCTTGCTTGTCACGATGGCTCAAGATAATACTAAATTGTGTGACTTCACCAATACCAACAATAATGATTTTATTAGCACTCCGATTGCTCCTCTTACCAATGCTGAATCTTGTGAAATTAATGATGCTTTGTTGAATCTTGTTATGAAAGATCCGTTCTCCGGCCTTCCTAGTGAAGATGTCGCTACCCATCTAAATAGCTTTGTTGATTTGTGTGACATGCAAAAGAAGAAAGATGTGGACAATGATATTGTTAAGTTGAAGCTATTTCCTTTTTCGCTTAGAGATCGGGCTAAAGCTTGGTTTTCGTCTTTGCCTAAAACTAGTATTGATTCATGGAATAAGTGCAAAGGTGATTTTATCTCTAAGTATTTCCTCCCGCTAAGATTATCTCTCTTAGAAACAATATTATGAATTTTAAGCAACTTGATCATGAATGTTGCACAAGCTTGGGAGAGGATGAAATTAATGATACGTAATTGCCCTACTCATGGTTTAAATTTATGGATCATTATACAAAAAATTTATGCCGGATTGAATTTTGCTTCTAGAAATCTTTTAGATTCGGCCGCGGGAGGCACTTTTATGGAAATCACTTTAGGAGAAGCTACTAAACTCCTAGATAATATTATGGTTAATTATTCTCAATGGCATATTGAAAGATCTACTAATAAAAAGATGCATGCGATAGAAGAAATTAATGTTTTGAGTGGAAAGATGGATAAACTTATGGAATTATTTTCTAATAAGAGTGTTTCTTCTGATCCTAATGATATGCCCTTGTCTACTTTGATTGAGAATAATAATGAATCTATGGATGTGAATTTTGTTGGTAGGAACAATTTTGGTAACAACGCGTATAGAGGAAATTTCAATCCTAGGCCTTATCCTAGTAATACCTCTAATAATTATGGTAATTCCTACAACAATTCTTAAGGAAATTATAATAAGATGCCCTCTGATTTTGATTCTAATATTAAAGAATTTATTACTTTGCAAAAGAATTTTAATGCTATGATTGAAGAAAAATTGCTAAAGATTGATGATTTGGCTAGGAACGTTGATAGAATTGCTCTTGATGTTGATTCTTTGAAAATTAGATCTATTCCACCTAAGCATGATATCAATGAGTCTCCCAAATCCATGAGAATTTCCATTGATGAGTGCAAAGAAAGAACCGCTAGGATGCATGCTAAGAAAGATGCCTTTATAAAAGCGTATTCTTCTAGTTCCTATGAAAATAATGATGAAGATCTAAAAGTTATTGATGTGTCCCCTATTAAATCTTTGTTTTGAAATATGAATCTTGATAATGATGGGACTGAATATGATCCACCTTTACCTAGAAGGCGTTCCGAGAATTCTGAATCTTTTGATGTTGATGCTAAATTTGATAAAAGTGGGATTGAAGAAATTAAAACCCTAGATGTTGCTAAACCCACTATTATGGATTTCAAGGAATTTAACTATGAGAATTGCTCTTTGATTGATTGTATTTCCTTTTTGCAATCCGTGCTAAATTCTCCTCGCGCTTATAGTCAAAATAAAGCGTTTACTAAACATATTGTTGATGCCTTGATGCAATCTTATGAAGAAAAACTTGAATTGGAAGTTTCTATCCCTAGAAAACTTTATGATGAGTGGGAACCAACTATTAAAATTAAAATTAAAGATCATGAATGCTATGCTTTATGTGATTTGGTTGCTAGTGTTTCCACGATTCCAAAGACTTTGTGTGATTTGTTAGGTTTTCGTGATTTTGATGATTGCTCTCTGAACTTGCACCTTGCGGATTCCACTATTAAGAAACCTATGGGAAGAATTAATGATGTTCTTATTGTTGCAAATAGGAATTATGTGCCCGTAGATTTTATCGTTCTTGACATAGATTGCAATCCTTCATGTCCTATTATTCTTGGTAGACCTTTCCTTAGAACGATTGGTGCAATTATTGATATGAAGGAAGGAAATATTAGATTTCAATTTCCATTAAGGAAAGGCATGGAACACTTTCCTAGAACAAAAATTAAATTACCTTATGAATCTATTATGAGAGCCACTTATGGATTGCCTACCAAAGATGGCAATACCTAGATCTATTCTTCCTTGTTATGCCTAGCTAGGGGTGTTAAACGATAGCACTTGTTGGGAGGCAACCCAATTTTATTTTTATTCCTTGCTTTTTGCTCCTGTTTAGTAATAAATAAATTATCTAGCCTTTCTTTTGGTTGTGTTATTTGTGTTTAATTAGTGTTTGTGCCAAGTAGAATCGTTGGGAAGACTTGGGGAAAGTCTTGTTGAACTTGCTGTAGACAGAAACTTTAGCGCTCACGAGAACTGCTGTCATTTTTATTTGGAAATTTCTATTTAGTTAATTATTTTTGAAGATGATCAATAGATAAATTCGTCATGTCCATCAATTTATTTTAGAATTTTTGGTGTTCCAGATCTTGCGCTAGCTACAGATTACTACAGACTGTTCTATTTTTGACAGATTCTGTTTTTCGTGTGTTGTTTGCTTATTTTGATGAATCTATGGCTAGTAAAATAGTTTATAAACCATAGATAAGTTGTAATACAGTAGATATAACACCCATATAAATAAAGAATGAGTTCATTACAGAACCTTGAAGTGGTATTTTGTTTTCTTTCGCTAACGGAGCTCACGAGTTTTTCTACTTTAAGTTTTGTGTTGTGAAGTTTTCAACTTTTGGGTAAAAGATTGATGGATTATGGAACAAGGAGTTGCAAGAACCTAACCTTGGGGATGCCCATGGCACCCCCAAGATAATCTAAGGACACCTAAAGGCCAAAGCTTGGGGATGCCCCGGAAGGCATCTGCTCTTTCGTCTACTTCTATCGGTAACTTTACTTGGAGCTATATTTTTATTTACCACATGATATGTGTTTTGCTTGGAGCGTCTTGTATTATTTGAGTCTTTGCTTGTTAGTTTACCACAATCATCCTTTCTGTACACACCTTTTGAGAGAGCCATACATGATTTGGAATTTTTTAGAATACTCTATGTGCTTCGCTTATATCTTTTGAGTTATATAATTTTTCTCTAGTGCTTCACTTATATCTTTTAGAGCACGATGGTGGATTTGTTTTATAGAAACTATTGATCACTCATGCTTCACTTAGATTATTTTGAGAGTCTTAATAGCATGGTAATTTGCTTAAAATCCTAATATGCTTGGTATGTAAGATTAATAATAAAACTTTCTTATGAGTGTGTTGAATACTAAGAGAAGTTTGATGCTTGATGATTGTTTTGAGACATGGAGGTAATAATATCAAAGTCATGCTAGTTGAGTAGTTGTGAAATTTAGAAATACTTGTGTTGAGGTTTGCAAGTCCCATAGCATGCACGTATGGTAAACGTTATGCAACAAATTTGAAACATGAGGTGTTATTTGATTGTCTTCCTTATGAGTGGCGGTCGAGGACGAGCGATGGTCTTTTCCTACCAATCTATCCCCCTAGGAGCATGCGCGTAGTACGAGGTTTTTGATGACTTGTAGATTTTTGCAATAAGTATGTGAGTTCTTTATGACTAATGTTGAGCCCATGGATTATACGCACTCTCACCCTTCCATCCTTGCTAGCCTCTTCGGTACCGTGCATTGCCCTTTCTCACATTGAGAGTTGGCGCAAACTTCGCCGGTGCATCCAAACCCCGTGATATGATACGCTCTTTCACACATAAACCTCCTTATATCTTCCTCAAAACAGCCACCATACCTACCTACTATGGCATTTCCATAGTCATTCTGAGATATATTGCCATACAACTTTCCATCATTCCGTTCATCATGACACATTCATCATTGTCATATTACTTAGCATGGTCATGTAGTTGACATAGTATTTGTGGCAAAGCCACCATTCATAATTCTTACATACATGTCACTCTTGGTCCATTGCATATCCCGGTACACCGCCGGAGGCATTCATATAGAGTCATCTTTGTTCTAGTATCGAGTTGTAATCATTGAGTTGTAAATAAATAGAAGTGTGATGATCATCATTTTCTAGAGCATTGTCCCAAGTGAGGAATAAAAAAAGAGAGAAATGCCATAAAAAGAATGAGAAAGGGCCCAAAAAAGAGAAAATAAAAAAATGAGAGAAAAAGAGAGAAGGGACAATGTTACTATCTTTTTCCACAGTTGTGCTTCAAAGTAGCACCATGATCTTCATAGTAGAGAGTCTCTCATGTTAGCACTTTCATATACTAGTGGGAAATTTTCATTATAGAACTTGGCTTGTATATTCCAACAATGGGCCTCCTCAAGTGCCCTAGGTCTTCGTGAGCAAGCAAGTTGGATGCACACCCACTAGTTCTTTTGTTGAGCTTTCATACATTTATAGCTCTAGTGCATCTGTTGCATGGCAATCCCTACTCCTTGCATTAACATTAATCGGTGGGCATCTCCATAGCCCATTGATTAGCCTCGTTGATGTGAGATTTCCTCCTTTTTTGTCTTCTCCACATAACCCCCTCATTATATTCTATTCCACCTATAGTGCTATTTCCATGGCTCGCGCTCATATATTGCATGAAAGTTTATAGGTTTGAGATTACTAAAGTATGAAACAATTGCTTGGCTTATCATCGGGATTGTGCATGATGATAGCATTCTTGTGTGACGAAAATGAAACATGACTAAACCATATGATTTTGTAGGGATGAACTTTCTTTGGCCATGTTATTTTGAGAAGACATAATTGCTTAGTTAGTATGCTTGAAGTATTATCATTTTTATGTCAATATGAACTTTTGTCTTGAATCTTTCGGATCTGAATATTCATACCACAATTAAGAAAAATTATATTAAAATTATGTCAAGTAGCACTCCGCATCAAAAATTCTGTTTTTATCATTTACCTACTCGAGGACGAGCAGGAATTAAGCTTGGGGATGCTTGATACGTCTCCAACATATCTATAATTTTTGATTGCTCCATGCTATATTATCTACTGTTTTGGACATTATTGGGCTTTATTATCCACTTTTATATTATTTTTGGGACTAACCTATTAACCGGAGGCCCAACCCAGAATTGTTGTTTTTTGCCTGTTTTAGGGTTTCGGAGAAAAGGAATATCAAACGGAGTCCAAACGGAATGAAACCTTCGGGAACGTGATTTTCTCATCGAATACAACTCAGGAGACTTGGACCCTACGTCAAGACATGTAACAGGAGGCCACGAGGTAGGGGGCGCGCCTACCCCCCCCCCCCAGGCGCGCCCTCCACCCTCGTGGGCCCCCTGTTGCTCCACCGACGTACTTCTTCCTCCTATATATATCCATGTACCCCCAAACGATCAGAACAGGAGCCAAAACCCTAATTCCACCGCTGTAACTTTCTGTATCCATGAGATCCCATCTTGGGGCCTGTTCCGGAGCTCCGCCCGAGGGGGCATCGATCACGGAGGGCTTCTTCATCAACACCATAGCCCCTACGATGAAGTGTGAGTAGTTTACCTCAGACCTACGGGTCCATAGTTAGTAGCTAGATGGCTTCTTCTCTCTTTTTGGATCTCAATACAATGTTCTCCCCCTCTCTTGTGGAGATCTATTCGATGTAATCTTCTTTTTGCGGTGTGTTTGTTGAGACCGATGAATTGTGGGTTTATGATCAAGTCTATCTATGAATAATATTTGAATCTTCTCTGAATTCTTTTATGTATGATTGGTTATCTTTGCAAGTCTCTTCGAATTATCAGTTTGGTTTGGCCTACTAGATTGATCTTTCTTGCAATGGGAGAAGTGCTTAGCTTTGGGTTCAATCTTGCGGTGTCCTTTCCCGGTGACAGTAAGGGCAGCAAGGCACGTATTGTATTGTTGCCATCGAGGATAACAAGATGGGGTTTTCTTCATATTGCATGAGTCTATCCCTCTACATCATGTCATCTTGCTTAAGGCGTTACTCTGTTTTTAACTTAATACTCTAGATGCATGCTGGATAGCGGTCGATGAGTGGAGTAATAGTAGTAGATGCAGGCAGGAGTCGGTCTACTTGTCTCGGACGTGATGCCTATATACATGATCATACCTAGATATTCTCATAACTATGCTCAATTCTCTCAATTGCTCAACAGTAATTTGTTCACCCACCGTAGAATACTTATGCTCTCGAGAAAAAGCCACTAGTGAAACCTATGGCCCTCGGGTCTATCTTTATCATATCAATCTCCTACTACTTAGTTACTTACTTTGCTATTTTACTTTGCCTTTATTTTACTTTGCATCTTTATCATAAAAATACCAAAAATATTATCTTTCATATCTATCAGATCTCACTCTCGTAAGTGGCCCTATAGGGATTGACAACCCCTATTTGCGTTGGTTGCGAGGATTTATTTGTTTTGTGCAGGTGCGAGGGACTCACGCGTAGCCTCCTACTGGATTGATACCTTGGTTCTCAAAAACTAAGGGAAATACTTACGCTACTTTGCTGCATCATCCCTTCCTCTTCGGGAAAAACCAACGCAGTGCTAAAAGAGGTAGCAAGGGCTTCTACATCATCCTTGTCGTCTTCCGATGATGCGTGATTAGTTCACCACAGACCTACGGGTCTATAGCTAGTAGCTAGATGACTTCTTCCCTCTCTTTGATCTTCAATACGATGTTCTCCTTGATGTTCTTAGAGTTCTATCCGATGTAATCTTCTTTTGTGGTGTGTTTGTTGGGATCCGATGAATTGTGGGTATATGATCTGAATATTCATGAGAAGTAATTGAGTCTTTTCTGAACTTTATTATGCATGATTGTTATAGTTTTGTATTTCTCTCCGACCTATCCGTTTGCTTTGGTCAACTAGATTGATTTATCTTCAGTGGGAGAGGTACTTTGTGATGGGTTCAATCTTGCGGTGCTCCATATCCTAGTCATAGAAAGGGACAAGGCACATGTTTGTATTGTTGTCATTAAGGGTAAAACGATGTGGTTTATTCATATTGATTAGATTTACTTTGTCTACATCATGTCATCTTACTTAAGACGTTACTCCATTTTTCATGAACTTAATACCATAGATGCATGCTGGATAGCGGTCGATTGATGAAGTAGTAGTAGTAGATGCAGGTACGAGTCGGTCTACTTGTCTCGGACGTGATGCCTATATACATGATCATTGCCTTGGATATCGTCATAACTATGTGTTTTTCTATCGAATGCTCAATAGTAATTTGTTCACCCACCGTATGCTATGTGTTCAAGAGAGAAACCTCTAGTGAAAATTATGGCGCCTGGGTCTACCTTTATCATATTACAAAAGCTAAATTACCTTGATGCAATTTTTTATATTTTATTTTGTTTTGCAATTTATTTATCTAACACTACAAGATTTGATCCTTACAAGTACAAGTTAAAGGGGATTGACAACCCTCTTGCCCGTGTTGGGTGTAAGTATTTGCTTTTGTGTGTGCAGGTGTTGTTCACGAGGCTTTGCGTGATTCTCCTGTTGGTCTGATAAACCTTGGTTTTCACTGAGGGAAATATTTATCTCTACCGTATTACATCTCCCCTCCTCTTCGGGGAAAATCCCAACGCAGCTCACATGTAGCACTAGTCACCGGTCAGAGCCAAGGACGACGCGATGGTGCTGGACCTGGCACGCAAGAACTCGTCGTCGCCGCTCACATGGGCGTTGGCTTGGGTCCATGCACTTGGGGCATGTCTGGTAGCCTGCGTTAGGCTCAGCTAGACCTGCTGGATGCAGTTTTGGTCCATTTGGTTGCTTGAGTTCCATCGGAATCTTAGCCTCCCCAAATCTTAAAGCACCTCTAGACCTGGCTCTAGAGGAACGCTTAAATCGACCTTTTATCCATAGCGAGACCCGAGCGATGCAACTTGAGGCACGTGAGCGGAATATGATATGTGGATGATAGAAAATGTGTATAGAAAAAATGTTGACCATTTATTAAAAAATGTTAAACTTGTCTTTGAAAAATGTTAAATGTGTATTGAAAAAATATTGACAATGTATTAAAAATTGGTAAACCTACATTTGAAAAGTGTTAATCAAGCATTTGAGAAAAATGTTAAATGTGTATAAAAAAGTTGACCATGTATTCGAAAAATGTTAATTTGCTATTTGAAAAATATTAATCAAACATTTGATTTATTAATGTGTATAGAAAAAATGTTGACCATGTATTCAATAAAAGTTAATCTTGTATTTAAAAAATGTTAACTGTGTATTATAAAAATGTATTAGATATATAACAAGAATGTGTATAGAAAACAATGAAACCCAGAGAGAAAACAAAACAAAACAAAACTGATGAAAAATGAGAAAAGAAGCAAACAAAACCAAGGAAAAAGAAGAATAAAAGAGAATGAAAAAAAGCTAGTGAGAACGGAGAAAGAAACAACGAAAACAAAAGAAAAATAAAGAAAAGAGAAAACATCTAATATAATCAAGAAATAAATAGAGAAAACAAATAAAATAAAAAAACTTGTCATCAAAATAGAAAAGAAACAAAGAAAAACCAATGAAAAAAAGGAAAAACAAAAAAAACCTGAAAAAACTAATAGCAGACCACATGATTTCCTTTAACTAGGGGACGCCCTAGTATCAAAACACAAACTTGCTAGGTGACGCAGTTGCTAATTGTTGCGGAGCAGATCCTGGGATCGATCCCCGCTCACACCATTTTTTCTACTTTCAACTATGCTATAGTGGGCCGGGCCAATTACTATCAAACTGCCGACCTCGTAGTTGAGAAACGTTTACAGCCGGTGCGCCGGCCGAACGCTCGCCCGGTCGAATCGCAAGCGTTCAATCAATAGGGACCGTATGTCTATCCCGCGTCCAGTTTTTTTAGCCTTATCTTCTTCCACTTTACCCGATTTATTTTTTCTCTTTCCCCGGCGAGCACCACCGGCCAGTGGGCTCGCGTCCAGCCGCGCGCCCCTCGCGCCCCCGCTGCCAAGCAACACAGAAACCCAATCCCACTGCATTTTGCTGCAACCTCATCGCCATGGCAGCGCCCTCGTGCTGCTCTATGTCGCCATGGTCGTGCGTGATGAGGCATGGAAGATGCGGCAGTGGCAGATCTCAGGGACGACGCAAAGATAACCAACGGTGTTGTGTTGGGAGAAAGCTGGGCCGGGCGATGCCAGCGGGTTGGAGCTGCATCTTCGAGGTGCTGCAACCGGCGATGGTGAAAGCTACCACCGGCAACTTTTTTGCTGCAATCATTCGCAATTAGCACGAACTCACAATGGTGATGATGCCCTTTTTGCTGCAACCATCGTCTATTTTTGCTACCATTCAAGATTTTTTTGCTACATCCATTACGACCCCTGACGACGAGACGATGGTTTTTGCTTCAAGCACATCTTGATTTTGCTACTACCGGGTAACGTTTTTGCTACATGCTTTGTACACGGAAAGCTACAACCATCGACAAAAAATGCTACAACCTTCTATGAAAAAAGCTTCAATCGAAACGATGGAGAAAGCTTTTTAACCAGGCGCTGCTCAAAATGAAAATAGTTTCAATCGTTTATAGAAAAGCTTCTATCATAGAGGGAAAAAGCTTCAACCATTCAAAGAGAAAGCTATAACCCGATTCTGCACAATCAGAAAAGTTGCAACCGTTGACAGAGAAAGCTTCAATCGTATGTGCGAAAAGCTTCAAGCCGGTGACCGGGGGTGGACAAGACGAAGATGCTACATGTTGTTTTTTGCTGGAACCGTACTTTTTTTTTGCTACGACCGGTGGACATTTTTGTTGCTACCGGCAATCCAAGGAGAGATGCATCTTTTTCTTTTGAGCTTGCTGTCCAGGCGTTGTGTCCGGCGAACCGTCATCACCGGAGCGTGGCCGTCGTGCACTGGAGTTGTGAGCGGTGTCACCGGAGCTGCAAGCCTGCAACCATGGGCGCACGCTACTGCATCCACAAAGGGGAGAAACGCATGAGACGACACAGGTGAGGGCGGCGACCGGCGGCGAGGGCAGCAGCCAGCGGTGAGGAAGATGAGGAGACGCGGGAGGCGGTCGACGCGAGCAGGGGCGGTCAGCTCGTGTGAGGCGGTCCTCTCCCTTTTCCAGCACGGGAGGTTGACGATGGAAGAAAGACAAGGTCAAATCTGACGGTTATGCGTGTTTAGATCATACGGCTCTGGGCCGACCGATCGAATAACTGGGCCAGCGCGCCGGCGCCCAGCGCTGCCCTGGTTCAAAGGGAGCGCAGCAACCACCAAGCCACTCACCCGCTCACGTACACCCACTTCATTTTGTTTTCTTATTCCGTCTCTTCAGTTCGGTTTGTTTCTTTTTTTCTTGTCATTTTTCTTCTTTCCATTCTTTTTTCTTGTCCTCTTTTTTTCCTTTAATGCGCAGTTTAAAAAACTTGAACATTTTTTTCAAACCCGACATTTAAAGATTTTGATCAACTTTTTTGAAATTTGACAAACATATTTTTAAATTCGAGGAAGCTTTTTCAAATCTGATGAACATTTTTTCAAATTTATTGAACTTTTCTAAATTCAATGAACTTTTTTTAAATTGATGAACTTACTTTTCAAGTACATTAATTTTTTTTAAATCCGTAAACTTTTCTGAATTCACGATTTTTAGTTGTTTGTGAATTATTTCATTTTTTTTGTTTTTGTTTTGCGAAATGAGAACGAGGGAACAAGGAAAACAAGTGAATCTACATGTGCCAGCCCATCAACCTCGGCACGTGGGCGCCATGGAGCTTCTTTGGCGGCAGTCACTAGTTAAGAGCGCTCCTTCAGGAGTCTCCTAACAATCAGCGCCACTTGGCGCGCTCTCAGCCATTCGTCACGTGTCGCGTTTTAGGCGCTCTCTCCGAATTTTGTTTTTTTTTTTCGCACGCGTTTTCGGCTATTTGAACAGTTTTTTCTGGGTTTTTTCGACGTTTTGGTTTTCCGCCGGTCTTCCTTAGCTTTTCGACAAAAAAATCAAATTTTTTAGCGCGAAAAAATGCGTTTTTTTCCTTACGCGAAAGTCACGGTTTTGCTTCCATGAGAGGCACGGTTTTGCATTCGCGAGATTCACGGGCGTGCCTCTCAAAAACGAAAAAAACGCGTTTTCTGTTTTTTTTTTCCTTTTGCGAGAGTCCTGGTTTTGCTTCCGCGAGAGGCACGGTTGTGCTTTCGCGAGAGTCACGACCGTGCCTCTCGGAAATGAAAAAAAACGCGTTTTCTGTTTTTCCCCTTTCGTGGGAGTCACGATTTTGTTTCCGCGAGAGGCACGGTTGTGCTTTCGCGAGAGTCACGGCCATACCTCTCGGAAACGGGAAAAAATGTGTTTTCTGTTTTTTTTCTTCCGCGAGAGTCACAGTTTTGCTTCCGCGAGAGGCATGGGTGTGCTTTCGTGAGAGTCACGGCCGTGCCTCCTCGGAAACGAAAAAAAACCGCATTTTCTCTTTTTTTTCTTTCGCGAGAGTCACGGTTTTGTTTCCGCGAGAGGCACGGTTGTGATTTTTTGAGAGGCACGGGCATACCTCTTTCGGAAAGGGAAAAAACTCGTGCTCCCGATTCGGTTTTTTCGTTCAGTTCTTTTCGGCTGGTTTTTTCATGAAAAAATTTCGTCAAAACCTATCAGCATGTGATCTAGTTTTAAAAATCTCGATGCGAGGAATTCAACAATGAAAACGGTTTGAGATTTAAACGCATGGTTTGAGAGATAAAACATTTTGAATATACAAATCTACGAAAAAAGAGAAAGGTTGCGACAAGTGGTGTGCTGCATATGCGTCACTTGTCACAATCTGGGAAGTTGAAGTAATCTTTACAACAAATACTTCTCAACTAGTGATTTCATTCTTTGGCGCCTGGAGCGCCGAATAGGAGCTCCCTGTATAATTCTAAAAAAAGAGCTTCTACGTGGCCGGTCCAATAGTCGCTCGCACAGAAAACAACTAATTCCTCTGTTCTTAAATATAAGTCTTTTTAAACATTTCAATAAATAACTACATATGAAGTAAAATAAATAAATCTATACTCTAAAATATGTCTACATACATTCATATGTTTTAGTCCATTTGAAATGTCTAAAAATACTTACATTCAGAAACAGAGGGAGTAGATCATTCCGTGAGAGCTATTTCTCTGCCGCGGCTATGTCTCAGTTTTGTGTCAAACAATAGATTCTTTTTAAACTGCGATATGGTAATAAGCTCGCCGAAAGTTTATTTCAAAAAAAAGAAAGCTCGCCCAAAGAGGGAGGGCAATAGGTTGACCAGTATTCATGTGATTTCATCATGTGAACGTCACTAATGTATTTTTTACTTTTATTTATAGTTTAAAAATAACTATTAGATACCAATACTACGAAAATGATCCAATTAATTTTTAAGCGTGTTCATCACAGATTTAAAATATGTTCTTGTAGTGTGAAAAAAGGTTCTGTCAACTTTTGAAGAAAATAAATTATGTAACATTTCGAAATTGCTCTTGCGTTTTAATAAAAACATATGTCACAATTTTTAAAATTGTTATACACTTAAATAGATGGCGTGTAATTGAAAAAATGTTAATATCATTAGAAAATGAACGTTATTGAAAAGAAATGTTCACACATTCCATAATATGTTTGTGACATTAAAAATGTTTTATAACATAGTAAATGCTAGTATTTCTTATAAATAAATTTTCATATCTTTCAAACAATGTTTTAACATGGATTTGAAAAGTATCTATAATGTGTATGAAAAAACATTCAAAACAGGTATTTATATACATTAATTATGTATTTAAAAATGCTAGATGAAGATAGAAAAATGTTTAGATGTACAGAAAATTTTAGAACATATATGTAAAAAAAGTTAGACATCCAAATGTATATTTTAAAAAAATGTGAATCATAGACACCCTTAGTATCTTAATAGTTGTTTTTTTTGACACTATCAGATGTTGTATTTGTGAAATGTTAAACGTGTATAGAAAAATGTCTATGATGTATAAGAAAATTTACAACGTGTATGAAAAATTAGACATGTGTCGAAGAAATCTAAAGAATACTGGTGAAAACTGAAGAAAGAAACAGAGTGAACAGACGAAAACTGAACAAATATGGGAAAAGAAAATCAAAGACCACTAGAGAAGCCCTGAAGAAAACCGATTGAAAACAGTGAAAACCTGATAAAATATCGTAGAAGAAGAAATAGATGCGTGCTGCCCTGCGCTGTTTCTCGCTCCTTGCTAGACGGAGCACCGTCTCTCCTCTCGTGAGGGAGCTACTAGCACAGCCCGTTACAGTAGCAACGACGCCAGTTCTTTTTACATTGTTTAGAAAAAATAAAAAAAAAGGAAAAAGAAAACGGAAAAAATGAACAGATAATATACGTGTACCTTCATGATTTTGGGTAGGCCCAATTAGGGCGTCTTGAGGCAAGACTAGCTTGTGTCACGCTGCGAACGAGACACAGACCCACCCCCGTTCACTCTAAAGAGAGAAAATCTACTGAAAAGACCACTCGGTTTTATTATCAAAGTATAAAATGTTAAATACAACTAAATATGTTCATAAAATTTTAAAAAAATATTCATTTGTTTTATAAATTCAGAAAAATTTACAAATATTTATGTATACCTTCTGATATTTTTAGAAAACACAAAATTATTAGAGCATTTTTAAAATATTAGATTTTCAAAAATATATATTAAAGTATTTGCATGGGGGTCGTCGCTCGTGGAGTGCACATAAGGGATAGACATGCAATTGTTGGTAATTTTGCAAAAAGAAAACTAGATAAATGTAGAACCACACCCCTAGTTGCGCGCATGTTATGCCCCCTTGCAATTGCACCCGAGGTGCAGTACATGCAATTGTGTGTGAGGGGTAGATGTGCAACAAGTGATAATTTTGCAAAACAATTATTAAAAAAAAAAGTAAAACCGCACCACCTAGTTGTGTGCGCGCTATGCCCCTTACAAATGAACCCGAATTGCAGTATATGTAGTGCACGTGAGGGCCAACTTATTGGTGTACTGATCCAGAGAGAATGGACCGGCGAGGAAGTTCGGCTGTTCTGCCATGTGCACGTGAGAGCCAACTTGTAATCGTAATGGTATATGTAAAGAAAAAAAATGAATGGAATGAAAAATATTTCAAAGGCGACATATGTATCACAGGGAAAGAAAAGGTTAGCAAAAAAGACTACAACAATTTGTGATGGGAATACGATGGCATGAACTTGTGGAGCAGCAGAACAGGACAAAATGATCAAATGACATCAGGTCGACCAAAATAATTCCATGATAGAAAAATAAATAGAGAAAAAAGACGATCAAAAGATTGAAAGGAAAAACACATATGACACGAAAGAGAGGAGTACTGAAACCTCTGATTAGAGCAAGTGAATGGACGGCTCAAATAGAGTTGGACAATAAAGAAAGTATCGAACCGAACGAGATGATGCACCGCACGCACATGAACAGCGACGTAGAATAACAGTTGAACAGAGTATATTTGTCTCATATTGAGTGCGTTTCAAATTTGCATCCAGTTTTCAGTCAATTTCCGCCGGCACAGTTTTTCGGATCACAACAAGATTAAGAGCTCTAGGAGAATATGCTGATGCATGCCCCCCCGCACCTGCTGGCACCCTTGCGAAGTTTAGAAGGTCATGATTTGGGAAATATTAAAGAAGCGACTTTGATCCTCTCTCGGAGAAAAAAAAGTGATTTTGACGTTTCACTAAAAAGGCATTTTGGCATTACTCCTGCGTCAAACAGGTGGTGCTTATAATCTACTGTGCCATTTTCGTGGAGGCCATCAGGCATGTGATCTTCGCCAGAAAAAAGTCGATCATGGTGGAAACTTCTTGGTATGGTCTGAGCTGCAGCTCGGAAGCAGCAACACGACACACAAATCCTGCTCTTGTCGATCTCCGGGCCCTTCTAGAAGCTCGTAGCTCGAAGTGCACGTAACGAAAATCTTTAAAGGTCCCCGCACGAAAACCGAGTGAAGTTTCTTTCTCCTTCTCCAGGTGCCCGGCCCGAGCTTCCTCCAGCGCCATGCCACGGCAGCAGCACAGAGCACACGTGCACTTGAGTTTCGGATAAGCTCGGGCACGGCCGACGGTGGAAATGCGGAAATATCACTCGTAGTCGTAGAGCATAAACGAGTTTAGCCTATGCAATCCCAGCCAAGACCGAAAACCACGTGCCGAATTCGGTGCATTTCCCCGAGTCGCTGCTCGACGACGGACAGAGGTGACTTGCGCGTTCGCATCGCATATCTCACGGGTCGACGCCCGGTGCCGTACCCGTACTCGACCGACCGACCGGTCCTGACGACGACGACACACGCGCGGAGGCAGGACAGTTGCGTCGCGGCTGAATCCTTGCCGCGAACACCTGGGCGATCGGGTTCCGTACGCTCCACGTGGACTATGCCCGGCCGGCCAGATGGCGCTCCGGGGCTAGCCCGCTCCGGCCGGCGACAGGTGTCTCCCCGACGGCGACGGCTCTCGACGGCCCTCGTATCGCACTCGCCGCGGCGGGAGCGGGACGGTCGAAAAGGGGGCGAGCGATCGTGATCGAGCACGTACAGTTGTTGCGTACGCACGTTAGACGGGACAGACATTTTGGGGGCGGCGCGTTGGCCGCGTGTTTCGCCGGTTTCGGATGTGGTGGTCGTCGCTCGCTTGCGTCGTCGGAGCGGATGGGTGCCAAGTCACGCTGCTGCTACGTGCAGCTAGCGACGATGGTGCTCACTTTCAAGATCGAGGAACGAAGCTGGGCCGAACCTTCCTTCCGCTGTCCCTTTCTCCGGATCTCTTGGCTGCTGGCTGTGGAGTGCAGGAGTACGTACGCAGCTGCTAGTGGCCTCCCTTTTTCTTTCTTGTTTCTTCTTTCTCTCTCTAGGAAAAATAACGAGGGGGGCGTCCGTGTAGTTTCATGCCTGCCAGCATACACCAAAGGGTTGTTTACTTTAAATATTTTGATTGACCGGCTCCGGTGAGTCTAGATTAAAGGCCGTGTCGGCAAAGTTTGGGCTTGGTTCCATGTGCGTCTAGTTGTGTTTGAGACTTTTTTGTTGAGCTCGGTTTGGCCATACCCCGAATGACGTCGTCTTGCACTGCACTTAATTAGCGTCCTAATTAACGCACTGGCTAATTGGTTCTTCATCGTCTCACAAGGACAGATTACAAAGTCAAAAACCACAAAGAGGCAGGCAAAGGAAGACCATTAGACGAGAAGTGGCCTTGACAGGTACAAACGGGATAAAGTACCGTGCCTTTTCTTGTTCTATAATGATGATGTATGGGTACGTAGTGTACCACTAGCCTTGGCAGGCGTTTACATTAGACAAGAAGCGACTCCAACGCAGATCATCAAACGTGTTACCAAATGTTTACAGGTACGTTGTGTCTACGAACAAGGATAGAGCTCATTCAACCGCAGACACTAGTGGTACATAGTGTACCACTAGCTTTGCAGGCGTTTATATTAGATGATTGAAACTTCAGGTACGAATCATCAAAACGGAAGTGACTAAACGTTTATGAACAAGGATAGGACGGAGGCCATTCAACCACAGATACCAAATGCCCGCCCCTTTCTCTAAAAGAAAGTTAAAACAAACCAAATGTTCATCAATAATCACTTTGACAAATATACCTAGATCAATAGCAATTCAACAATACATTTAAATTAAAAAACACTCCTCGAAACATGTTCAACAATCCAAAAGATCTTCAACAAGCTTTTAAAATTCATCGATCCCGAAAGCGGCCTTATCTCAAGTTTCTTTTGTTCGAGTTTGAACTTCTTCACAAGCATTGGATGCTTTGTCTGTTGAGCTTCATCCAACAATGCATCATTGTAAAGGGTTTTGCCCTCCGTCATTTGGTGCAACGTGCACGCGCATTTGAGCTAACCAATGGTGTTGGGGATATGACTACCAGATATGACCTGCCCAGGAGGGGCCAGGTCAACCACAATGGCGGTTCACTTGTATGAATCCCAAGAGTATACAAGATGGCGGTTCACAGTTAGGCTTATAATAGGCCCAATCCCAGAGGCGGCTTAAGGCCCGTAAGTATAAACCGCCATGTATGAATAGACTTGTAATGTAAGGCATGTAAGATACGTCACCGAGCCGGACACGTTGTATGAGCCGATCGGGACTCTGTAGGCCGCAGGGCGTCAACCCGTGTATATAAGGGGACGACCCGGCAGCGGCTTAGGGCAAGAAACAAGAGATCGAGAGCCAGGTCAAGCGTATTCGCTCCCTGGTCATCGAAATCCTAGCAATATCACCTCACACTGGACTAGGCCTTTACCTTCACCGCAAGGGGCCGAACCAGTATAAACTCCTTGTGTATTTTGTCCCGTTTAACCCATTTAAGCTTCCTAGTTGCGATGGCTCCACGATTAAGTCCTTTCACTAGGACATCTGCCGTGACAATTCCACGACAGTTGGCGCTCACCGTGGGGCCTATGCACGGTGGATTTGAGTTCTTGAAGGGCAACTTCGAAGGGCTCAAGGGATACGTTGTGGGCCGGATGATCAAGAGTCGTCGCGGCAAGCTCTACATCGACGACGCTAGCTGGGCCCCCGACGCCAGCTCAATTGAGTACGGGTATCGGGTCCCCTTCAGCAGAATTCACGTCTTCATCGGCCAGATCGGCGAGCCGGACATCTGCACTGGCATTATCGAGGCGGCTCAACACGCGAGACCCGCCCGGACTCAGCCCGCCATGAAGCGTGCCTTCATGGTATGCATCCATGGAGGAGAATTTTCTGAAGGATCTGTGTTTGGCGGTGAGACGGCCATCTGCTTTGATGGTGGATCGTCCATAGGTGAGACAGATTCATTATATCAATTGCAAGACGGTGGGCTTGGGGGCTGTTCCGATGGCAATAGTATTTCGGACCCCTTTGAGCCGCCAAGCAGGGCAGGGATCTTCATGACTGGCACGCAGCCCATTCAAAACTCTATGGCTACGGCAGCGATAACCTCCGGGTCAGCGGTGGCCGGGACAGGAGGCCCTGCGTGCCCGCCGGCTCAGGTACTGATGGATCTCATGGATATGATGACAGCCCTGTTAACTGTTGTGGTTAACCCGGCGGATCAGGCTCAGCACAATGCAGAAGTGGCACGGTTACGTGAGGAGGTAGCACAAGCCAAGAAAAACCTAGCAGCGGAGGACGTCAGGATGGCCGCAGAGTGGGCAGCTTTGGATGCTCGAGCTCAGCAGATTCAATCAGAGACTTTCCAACTTACGATGGATCTGGACGCATCAAATGAGGTCATGAGGAGAAGACACCAGAAGGCTCAATCCCGTCTGCCTCTGACTTATGATCCTAGAAACCTCTTCCGCACACCCGGTGTAGGCCCCAGTAACCCGCCGGAGGTAAATCGGGTGGCAACGCCCGGGGCTGGGGCGCCGGTTCAGCCACGGGTGATGGAACCTCCTCGCATGAATACTGCTCCACCTCCTTATATACCAACACCACCGGGTCATTATTCTAACCCTTTGGAGAACATGATCGCTGCGATGGCGCAATTGGTGGCTAGCGGAGGGTGACTCTCCGACGGTGATTGAAACCTGAAGGGTCAGAGAACTTCTTCAGACGGCTCTGGCGCAGCAGGAGGCATATTCTTATAGGCGAGACATGATTCATTCGACCCCTCACCCAAGCCGGAGCCCGAGTTATAGCAGGCACATAGATTCAGCAGCCATTTCAAGCAACGCCCGGCGTCGTGACCAGCCGTGCGGGCATGACCCGACACGTGATGGAGCTCTTAACTTGGTTGACCAGGACAGGATCCGCCAAGAGGTTGAGCGGGCGGCTCAACAGGCGGCTGAGCTGGCAGCTCAGCGGGCGGCTCACCAGTCTTTTCCGGTTCATCCGACGACCTCTATTGAGGCAGGCGTGGCCACAAGGACTAGAGGTGTCCCTTGCTTGGTACCGGCTCTGTGTAATGAGTGTTTGCCCAAGGATTGCAATGGGCCTCGAAAGGTGCCTAATTACACGGCCGATTTACAGCCAGGGGCATGGATTGAAAGCTATGAGATGGCCATGGAGCTACTGGAGGTCAGTGATGCGAAAATGGCCAAGTACTTCACCATGATGTTGGATGGAACGGCTCGCACTTGGTTGAAGGGGCTGCCACCCAATTCCATCGGTTCATGGGCAGAATTAAAAGCCTGTTTTGTTCAGAATTTTAAGGACACCTGCAAGCAGTCCATGTCAATTGTGGATTTGACTAATTGTAAACAAGAGGAAGGTGAGTCCACGACCCATTGGGTGCGCCAGGTCAAAGCCATAATACATTCATCTATTAAGATGGATGCCGGCTCTGCAGTCTTAATGTTGGAGAAAAAAATGCTGTTTTACACCTCTGAAACCGAAGCTGGGGCGGATCAAGCGCGATTGTGATGACATGGGCCAACTAATGGCGGCTCTGGTCAAGTATGCCGACTCTGATAGTACTAAGGATCCCGAGTCTGACGATGAGAAGACAGGGAAGGGGAAGAAGAACGGCAATGCCAAGGGTCATCAGCATAACCCAGCGAATTAAG
Source organism: Triticum aestivum (assembly GCF_018294505.1). Lineage (NCBI taxonomy): Eukaryota > Viridiplantae > Streptophyta > Magnoliopsida > Poales > Poaceae > Triticum > Triticum aestivum. Next base: position 209,758,453 of record NC_057809.1, read on the forward strand.
GAGGCAATAATAAGCGTAAGGCTGACGGTAGCTTGGATTTTTTGGCTAACACCAGTGCACAGGGCAACAATCAGCGACGTAAGGTGAGGCCACCTCCTCGGTCTGGCGGGCCAGGTCCCACTCTTGAGCAGCTGTTAAATGAGCCTTGTCCAAGGCATGGTACTCAGCAGAAACCGGCCACTCACCTATGGAAGGACTGTACGATCATGAAGGCTTTCAAGAACTTTAACATGTTCAATATCAATCATGGGCCGGGCGGCGGCTCAGGTGGCGGCGGTTTTCATGGTTCGGGCGGCGGATCAAATTCCAATTTTCAGGCTCTCAAGGAAATCAAGGTGGCTATAATCAGCAATCTGGCCAGAGAGGTCAGCAGCAACAACAACAATCTGGATATCAGAGCAATCCAAGGCAGTTGAATAGTGAACAGTATCATGTG